>NC_088383.1:62271875-62585937 GCF_037993035.2 Macaca fascicularis | reverse complement strand
ATGAAAAGTTGTTAAACAACATGCTATATGTAACATGTCAACCCTCACTCTAAACTTCCCCGGTTCAAAGCATCAGATGAAGACTTCATTGGGTTTTATAGTGGTTTTTTGATGTTTGGTAGTCCATTGAATAAGGGAGTTTCAACGTTGTCATATACTGTTGACAACTGTCTGCCGTGTCCTGCCTGAAATATCATGATTGTTTGTGGAAAGTATCTTTAATAAAGCTGGATACAGTCTGGCTTGGAAAAAAATAAAAATAAAATTCTAGGTTAGTGAGTTTTTTCAATCAACATTTCAAATATTTCATTCCATTCTCTTCTCACTTGCATGATTTCTAATTAGAAGTTTGATGGCTGGGTGCAGTGGCCTCATCTGTAATCCCAGCACTTTGGGAGGCTGAGGTGGGCCGATCATGAAGTCAGGAGCCCGAGACCAGCCTGGCCAACATAGTGAAACCCCATCTCTACTAAAAATACAAAAATTAGCCAGGCATGGTGGTGGGCGCCTGTAATCTCGGCTATTTAGGAGGCAGAGGCAGGAGAATCACTTGATTCTCTATATTAAGGCTTTTGATTAAAAAGAAAAAATAAGTGTATAAGGCGTTTCAAAACCAAAGATTCTCCAAGCAACTGAAGCATCTTCCTCAGAATTTCTATTGGGAAACAGGACTAGGAACATGACAACCCAGGAGGTTGGGTGTGGTATTTCTTCCCAGAACATCCACAGCGTTCCTCTAGGAGAGCCTGATTTCATTCCTAGCTCTCTACCCCAAAGACAACTTTTTAACTATAATGATTACATTTGAAGAGATCTGGTTCCAGGCACAATGAGATATGGCTCCTGACACATTGAAATAATAAGACATCACTGTGTTCCCCTTTATTTCAAAGATGGAATATTTACAATAAATATATAGCCATAATCTAGGAAGTATCAGTGTTAGGCAAACATTCTTGAATTTGAAAATTGAGACCAGGCACAGTGGCTCACACCTGTAATTCCAACACTTTGGGAAACTGAGGCAGGAGGATCACCTGAGACCTTGAGATCAAGACCAGCCTGGGCAACATAGTGAGACCCCATCTCTCCAAATAAAACCTTTTAATTCGCTGGGCATTGTGGTGTTCACATGTAGTCCCAGCTACTCATAAGTCTGAGGCAGAAGAATAACTTCAGCCTCAGAGTTTGGGGGTGCAGTGAGCTATGACTGTTTCACTGCACCCTGGTCTGAGTGACAGAGCAAGGCCCTGTATCTAAAATAATAATAATAATAATAATATAATAATAATAATAATGATGTTTTAATTGGATGTCTTCACTCAGTTTCCCATAGCCTCAATATTAATATTATTATATCGAACATGTTCACTTCCTTGTCTGTGGGTACATTTTTCAAATCTGTAAATGATCCCATCATCCATGTCCCAAACTTATGTTAAAAGTGTCTTACTCAAATATTAAACAAGTCTAGAAACCAGAGAAATACAAATTAAAAGAAGAATGGTGTATTTTTTACCCACGCTACATTCACAAAATAAGAAACTCCAGCAGAGAAGAGGGCACAGTGGAGCAGGAGCCAGGTACCACATGGCCTAGATTTGAATCAACTCCATAGCTGACCACTGTGTCACCTTAGGAAAGTCACTTGGCCACTCATCTCAACGCTTTGGTGTTCTCACTTGAAAATGGGAATAATAGTAGCACCTGTGAATGTTGTAAAGATGAAATGAAAGAATCCATGAAAAGCTTAGGACAGTATCCAGCAGAGAGTGAAAACTAAATAAGTTTTAATTTTTGCCAACTCCAGTGTTATTGTGCATATCTGAAATACTCCAATGTGTCAGTTCCATACATGCCCAGCCTGTAACCAATTCACACTTCAAAACTTTTGGCTGAAATTTCCTAGTACTTCACACCCCTTTTGGCTTCTCCATCCCCATTGTCTCTTTAATCTTTTAAGAGTCTATAAGACTTTTGACCCAGAGATCGAGGCCATCCTGGCCAACATGGTGAAACCCGTCTCTATTAAAAATACAAAAATTAGCCGGGCGTGGGGGCACGCGCCTGTAGTCGCAGCTACTCGGGAGGCTGAGGCAGGAGAATCGCTTGAACCCGGCAGGCTGAAGTTGTAGTGAGCCGAGATCGTGCCACTGCACTCCAGCCTGGTGACAGAGCAAGACTCCGTATCAAAAAAAAAAAAAAGAAAAAAGAAAGACTTTTGACCCATTTTATGACTTCCAATTTCCATTTGTTTCTCTATATGGAACTCCACCTCTGGCTTGGGTTTCACGACAGAATTTCATCTTCACTAAGTCTGGTTTTCAGCAAATCCCTGGAAAGAACTCACAGTGCCCTTCCACCTCTTCCCACATGAGTAGACCCATTCCACCGGACCCTGCTCTGGCTTTTTGGATTCCCCATCTATCACAGGGCACACACACCTCAAAACTGGGGTTCCCTGTGCATGAAGCCACAGGGATTCTTGGCCAATAGAGTAAAGTAAAAGCAAGTTTATTAAGAAAGTAAAGAAATAAAAAGGTGGCTACTCCACAGGCAGAGCAGCCTGAGGGCTGCTGGTTGGTTATTTTTATTGTTATTTCTTGATCATATGCTAAACAGGGGGTGGATTATTCATGAGTCTTCTAGGAAAGAAGTAGGGAATTCCCAGAACTGAGGGCTTATCTCCATTTCAAACCATAAAGGGTCACTTCTGGATGTTGCCATGACACTTGTAAATCGTCATGGTGCTGGTCGGAATTTCCTTTAGTATGCTAATATATCATAATTCATGTAAAATGAGCAGTGAGGACAACAAGAGGTCACTTTTGTTGCCATGTTGATTTTGGCTGGCCTTTTTTTTTTTTTGAGACAGGGTCTCGCTCTGTCTCCCAGGCTGGAGTGCAGTAGTGCAATCTTCGTTCACTGCAACCTCTGCCTCCTGGGTTCAAGCGATTCTCCCACCTCAGCCTCCCAAGTAGCTAGGACTATAGGCACATGCCACCAGGCCTGGCTAACTTTTGTATTTTTTGGTAGACACAGGGTTTCACCATGTTGGCCAGGCTGGTCTTGAACTCCTGACCTCAAGCCATCTGCCCACCTCAGCCTCCCAAAGTACTGGGATTACAGGCATGAGCCACCATGTCTGGACTTGGCTGGCTTCTTTATCACCTACTGTTTTATCAGTAGGGTCTCTGTGACCCATATCTGGCGAAACCAGTCCCACCAAACTCCTAGCTCACATTCACGAAGCAAACCTTAATTGGTGACATCATAATCAGTAAACTCTTTAAAAGACAAAATAAGATATATATATATATAAAAAATATATAAAAGGAGCTTAAATGTTCATCCTCTATGACTCAGTAACCTTGCTTTCAAAATATATCTTAAGAATAACACGAAATACAGGTGAAAAAATGCAGCAGACATTTTTCAATATGGCTTTATTTATGATAGTGATGAATTAGAAGCAAACTAAATGTTCTACAGTGGAGGAGTCCTTAATTAACTAATGGCACATCCATTCCATGGAATATTATACAGTCATAAAAAGAACATTTATGAAGACTACATGGCAACTCAGAATAATACTCATGAGTCAGTGAAACAGCCAAGGATGCAACTGTATATTCCATACATTTGTAATTATGTAAAAATATGGATGCATATAGAAAGAAACCAGGAAATAAAAAGGATAGTAACTGTGTTAATGGAATTAGAAGTGGTTTTCTTTCCTGTTTTTTTTAACATTCTGTAATATTATTACATTGTTTTCACAGTAAAAAGATGTCCATTATAAATGTAAATAAACAGTTACAAGCCCAAATTCAGCCTCCAGAATCTCTTGTACTTTTAGCTCAAATGAATTATACTCCAGGCTTAATTTCTCATGCTCAAATGATGTTGTAGAGGCAAATATTTTTTTCTTTCCAGACAGAATAAAGGAAGTAATTTTGTTTACTAAGGAAAATGTGACCTCCATATTGAATAATGTTATACAAAGATAACACTCTTGCTCCTGCATGAGCAGGGCATGTGTTTTGAATTGTTTTTCCCTCATGGGGATAGATTGGAGCTGAGCTATCTTCTCCTTTCACTTTGCTCTCTGTTCCGCTGATAATGAGGCATTTGTAAGGCTGGGGTCTCGGGGGCACTTGGGAGCCTGATCAAGCAAAGCAAATTGACCCATCTACTGAGCACACTGAGACCTTCTCCAAATGCTCAATCCAAACAAGCTAAATTGAGGTATAACAGCATTGAGATAAAACACTTGTAGGTGAGTCTGTGCCAACCAGGTGAAGTGCATTCTTTGACAACATAATGACAAATTATGTAGAATACTACCAGACAACATTGTGCATGGTTTAATATAAAGCACTTAGATAAACAAGGGGAATTATCTAGACTAATGATAAAGAATAAATACTGTACTTACTGCTATGGTTTGAATGTCCCCTCCAAAACTCATGTTGAAATTTAATTGCTATTGTGATTGTATAAAGAAGTGAGACCATTAAGAGCTGATTAGGCAATGTGGGTAGAGCCTTCACGAATGGATTAATAACTGGAGTATGTTTATCTCGAGCGTATGTTGATATCAAAGCCTCTTGCTCTCTAGCCCTTTTACAGCACCAAGCTACATGCTCTCTGCATGATAGTGAGTTCTCACACGATCTGGTCTTTTAAAAGTGTGTCGCACTTCCCCCCTCACTCTTTCTTGCTCCCACTTTGCCATGTGACATGCAAGCTCCCGTTTCACCTTCCACCATGAGTAAAAGCTTCCTGAGGCCTCACCAAAAGACATGCTTCCTGTACAGCCTGCAGAACTGTGAGCCAATTTAACCTCTTTTTGTTATAAATTACCCAGTGTCAGGTATTCCTTCATAGTAACACAAGTACAGACTAACGTAAATCATAACTTCAATCTAATCATGAGAAAACTTCAGACGTGCTACAAACCCAAATTGAAGGACGTGCTACAACATATCTGACCAGTACTTTTCAAACATTTCAAGGTGAAGAAAGCCATAAAAAGGCTGAAAAACTGTCACAGATTAGAGAATAGTAAGGAGACCTGACAACTAAATTCAATCTGCTATTCTGGATTGGATACTGGAAGAGAAAAAGAATCTTAGTGGAAAAACTGGTGAGGATCTGAATAAAGTCTGTAGTTTAGTTATTAGGTATTTAGGTATTATACCAATGTTAATTTCTTTGTTTTGTTCATTATAATGTGGTTATGTATAATGTTGAGATTAGAGGAAACTGGGTAGATAGTATACCAATAGGGATTCTATACATTTTTGCATCTCTAACGTAAGTCTAAGTCTAAAGTTATTTCAAATTAAGACATTTTTAAAAATTAGTGT
Organism: Macaca fascicularis; assembly: GCF_037993035.2. Taxonomy (NCBI): domain Eukaryota; kingdom Metazoa; phylum Chordata; class Mammalia; order Primates; family Cercopithecidae; genus Macaca; species Macaca fascicularis. Next base: position 62,580,565 of record NC_088383.1, on the reverse strand, counting down.
CCCTAGTACCTATAGAATCAAATCCAATTTCCTTAGCGTAACATATAATATCTTCATGATCTGATCTGCTTGTCCAATGCATCTTCTATCCCTTACTCACAACAATTGCAATGTTTTAGCTATGTTAAACTTCTTACCTTGTGTCTTAGTCTGTTTCTGCTGTTATAACAAAATACATTATATTGGGTGATTTATGAACAACAGGAATTTAGTACTCACAATTCTGGGGGCTGGGAAATCCAAGATCATGACACCAGCATATCCAGTGTCTGGTGAGGGCCAGATCTCTGCCTCAAAGATGGCACCTTGTTGCTGTGTCCTCGAAGGGTGAAAGGTGGAAAGCAGCTCCCTTCAACCTCTTTTGTAAGGGTACTAATCCCATTCATAAGGGCTGAGCCCTCATAACTTAATCACTTCCCAAAATGTGCCAGCTTTCAATACTATCACATTAGGTATTAGGTTCCAACATATTAATCTGGGGGGGGACACTAACATTCAGACCATAGAACCTTATATCACTTTTTTAATAAGCACACACACACACACACACACACACACACAGCCCAAACACAATTGCCTAATTTTGTTATTAATAGACATATGATGATATGCTAATTATCCTGATTTGATCATAACACATAGTATAATTTATAGAAATATAATGCTATCCCCCATAAGTGTGTACAATTATTATATGACAATTAGAAATAATAACAAAAGGAAAAAAAAAAAAGGATAAAGGGGCTGGGTGCAATGGCTCATGCCTGTAATCCCAGCACTTTGGGAGGCTGAGGCGGGTGGATCATCTGAAGTCAGGAGTTTGAGACCAACATGGTGAAACCCCATCTCTACTGAAAATACAAAAATTAGCTGGGCGTGGTGGCAGGTGCCTGTAATCCCAGCTACTCAGGAGGCTGATGCATGAGGATCGCTTGAACACAGGAGGTGAAAGTTGCAGTGAGCCAAGATCACACCACTGCACTCCAGCCTGGGGGATAGAGCAAGACTCTGTCTCCAAAAAAATTAAAAATTAAAAAATGAAAGAAAGATTGCCCACCTCCCAAAAAAAAACCTTCAAAAAATAGACATAGGACTAAAATCCAAGTTTCCTGATTCTGAAATCGCTGGTCTTAATAGAATCAATATAATCCCTGTCCACTCATTGGGATCCCAAGTTATGACGTTTGACATGTCATAGCTAAGTCAAGGTAGTCAACTCAATTTTACCATCAGCTTAACTGAATCTTTTAGCAGAAAATAACACCCTATAATGGTATATGTCACAAATGGAAATGAAGGACTCTGAGCTCATTCATCTCAAATGCAAATACTACGATCAAGTCCCATAAAGCCAAAGATGGGCATATTTACACACATTTACAAACTACATAGTTCTGCTTGCATTGGTCCCATTACAATCCTGTCTAAATCCTGAAGTAAAAATCAATACCATAGTGAAGAAATTACTTGTGCATATGAAAGAGGCTGGTCCAACTCCTTAATTGCAACAGGGATTTGATTCTTTTACTAGTAGTTAGGAAAGGTTGCATTAATATTCAGTAGTTAAAATGTGCCATTCTAAATTTTTCGTAATTTCCTATGAGAGAATAAAGTTTTTCAAAAATATTCCCAGTAGGTGAATGACTTTAATAACATGGCATCTGTGAAGATGGCAAATAAAATAACTCATAGACTTATAATTTGGCAAACAGTTGAAATAGCTTTTCTTTACAGACAAGTGTTAGCCTTGTTCATTTGAGATTGATTGAGATTGGTTATTGCACATAAGTATGTTGACAATTCTTTGAATTCTATTGAGTTTTGGGTTCCCAAGTTCTTTCCTGAAACTTGTATAAGCTAATACTTTAGAAGAGACAGCAGAAAAAAAAAAAAAAAGAGAGAGAGAGAGTACAGACAGATGGACCCAGAGGTGACTGAAAGTTCTGAAATACAAGTAATGAATGTTAAGGGAAATTCTCTATTTCTCAGTCTCCTGAGCTCTCTCTCCTCTATTTCTTGCTTGTAGAAGTAAAGGGTGACCTCTATTTATTTATTTTTTAAGAAATAGCAAGTTGAAGTAGCAAAAAAGGAAACTTCTTACTCCAGCAAGGAAAAGAGCCACTAGAAGCCACAGGAACAGACAAGCAATCATAGCAAGACAGATCGGACTGCAATCCCATCGCAGGCTTTTCTTCACAGGGTGCTGGAGAGCACCATGGAGCACTCTGCAATTCACAGACAGGAACAGATTAGAAACTGCCAGGAGAGACAGAGTCACAGCAACTACACACCGACTAGTGATGAGCTCTCCTCAAGAAATTCTTATCACTCAGGTAAACAACCCTTTTCCTTGAAAGTGCCACATCTGAGGATTCTAACCTCTTGAAGTGGGAGCTACTTTTCTGTCTCCCAAAGTCGAGAGGAAGATTTGCAGATTTGGATGGGTGTGGCTGGCAGTTCCCAGGCAGGCAAACATTCAAACAAACAAACAAAACAGAAATTGTGGGAGATGGACCAGGAGAAGGTTTAGTTCTCAGCCCCTCTCTCAGGAAGAGCACAGGAGAGTACCTGAAAAACACAACTGCCCTGAAGGCAGTAAAATGAATTTATGGATACATGTTTGTTGGGGGAATATAAAGATAGTTAAATGAGAGAAAGAGAGATAAACAGGGATTAGCCTACATTAACAGAATAAGTTCTAGAAGTATATATCCATTGTATTAACAGTGCTTATCTCTGACCACTGAAATGATGGGTTGTTTTGTTTTGTTTTTGCTTCTGTAGCACATTTTTAATTCATACAAGTCTCTAGGATAATCTTGGTCACTCACCGGGAGCCCCAGCTATGGGCAGCATCCTTTCTAGGAAAAAGATTAAACCAAATGATGAGATACTTCCTCTGGCCCTACAATTTTGTAACAAAAAAACCGAAGTGGGAACAACAACAAAAAAAAATCCAGCAGGATCTGGGCACTGTCCTAAAAAGAAGAATAAACTTCTAGTGCATATTTCTATAGAAATACTGATTTTATTTGACAATTGTCACCCAAATATTTTCATATGGCCTTTATTATTTTAATTTTTTTTAATTTCTAAAATATGTTGTACTTTTTTTACAGACAGGGTCTCATTTTGTTGCCCAGGTCTCACTCTGTTGCCCACTACTGTTGCTACAGTAGTGTGATCTTGGCTCACTGTAACCTCAAACTCCTGGGCTCAAGAGATCCTCCGATGTCAGCCCCAAGTGACTGGGAATACAGACATGTGCCACCATGCTCAGCTATGTTAAACTGTCTTTTTTTAATGAGACTACAACAAAAATATGAATTGCTTTACCATAAGGTAAATTGCTTTACCTTACATTAATGGCACTCCAAATAAGGAAGAAAAACTTAACCCAAAAATTCTCACCACTATCCCCACACATCTACAAAGGAACAAGCTGGTTTTTCTCCCAGTTTTTATGTTACAAATATTTGCTATGCTACATCTGAAATTAACTGAAGTCTACCCTTCAGTTGATTCAGTTCAGTCCTAAACTGTTATAAAACAACAATTGTATTAGCAGTGCTTTACTGACCTCAAACTACATAAAATTATAATTAAATACCATGATCTCCTGCAGAAACTGCAAGATAAAGAATTGATTTCTGGCAAATTGATGCAGAGATCTGATTCATCCCATATTAGTTCATTCTCACACTGCTATGAAGAAATACCCAAGACTGGGTAATTTATAAAGGAAAGAGGCTTAATTGACTCACAGTTCCACATGGCTGGGGAGGCTTCAGGAAACTTACAATCATGGCAGAAGGGGAAGCAAACAAGTCCTTCTTCACAAGGTGGCAGGGGAGAGAAGTGCTGAGCAAAGGAGGAAAGCCTCTTATAAAACCATCAGATCAGCAGATCACAAGGTCAGGAGTTCGAGGCCAGCCTGGCCGATATGGTGAAACCCTGTCTCTGCTAAAAATAAAAAATTAGCCAGGCCTAGTGGTGGGTGCCTGTAGTCCCAGCTACTCAGAAGGCTGAGGCAGGAGAATCGCTTGAACCCAGGAGGCGGAGATTGCAGTGAGCTGAGATCATGCCACTGCACTCCAGCCTGGGCAACAGAGCAAGACTCCACCTCAGAAAGAAAAAAAAAAAAAAAAAACAGGCCAGGCACGGTGGCTCACACCTGTAATCCCAGCACTTTGGGAGGCTGAGGTGGTGGGTCACCAGATATCAGGAGTTTGAGACCAGCCTGACCAACATGGAGAAAACCCATCTCTACTAATAACAAAAAATTAGCCAGGTGTGGTAGAGCATGCCTGTAATCCCAGCTACTCCAGGGGCTGAGGCAGAAGAATCCCTTGAAACTGGAAGGTGGAGGTTGCAGTGAGCTGAGATCACACCATTGCACTCCAGCCTGGGCAACAAGAGCAAAACTCCATCTCAAAAAACAAAACAAAACAAAAAAAACCCATCAGATCCCTCGAGAACTCACTCACTATCAGAACAGCATGGGGGTAACTGCCCCCATGATTCAATTACCTCCCTCCCACGACATGTGGGGATTATGGGAACCACAATTCAAGATGAAATTTGGGTGGCAACACAGACAAACTACATCACATCCCAAACAGTTTTTGTCATCAGCCCTTCAGAGCAAAAGCCCAGCTCTACTTCTCAGTGGCCCTGGCTCAGGGGCACTCACAACCTGGCAGGAGGAAGCAAATGCTGCTTCCCCACTATCTTAATAATGCAGATGTTGTGGTTAGTGTGCAAGCTGTATGGCTCCCATCTACTCTAAGCTTGGTAGTTCTGAAATATATGATGACTTCTTTCCTTGAAAATAGCCTCCAAGGAGGCTAGATATGTCAAGTGGATACTAATTAATCTGTTACCTTTGAACAAACTCCTTCCTTTTTCTGGAAGGGCCACACAAGAGAATGTTAAGATCTCTTTTAACTCCAACTATCACTGACCTCAACCTTAGAGCCTTTGCCCAGTATAAATCTTCAACCTTCAAATTTATATTCATTTATAAAGCAAGAACCAAGAATAAGTAGTAAATGGATAATGAATGAATGAACATAAGTGCTACTACATAAAGGGATTTGGATCTAAATATTATTCTACTTTCTCTCAAGTACAAGGCTCAAGAATCCCAACAAGCTAAATATTCAAGTGTTTCAGAGAATCTGCTGAGCCAAGTCCATGGTGATATGAATGCTGTCTCCATGTGTTGCTGTTAAAATGCTTATTATAAAGGCTGAAACAGAGAAAATTTTCTTATTAAATAGATATGATAATATAAATAGCTGCAATAGATAAGCCCCTCACACCCTGTACAACATACCAAGAGAGGCATCTAGAATGTATAGCAGGAGGCAAAGCCACGATGGCAGGCTCAGATTTCTTCCCCAGATCTAATTTTAAAAACTTCAGTGCAAGCTCACTCTAAGAAGAACTTGTATTAAGCACAGACTCATTTATTTTCTGCTGATGAACACAGCCATGTGAACAGCTGATAAAGTCATCTCTCTCTCTCTCTGCAAAAGGGTGCCAAGAATGTAGTTATGAGTTTCAGCTCCAAATTTTAAAACCACCCTATTTACTAATGCAATTATAGGTTTGTTGCCATTGCACTAGGCTAAATATATAGGTGACTTGATTCTATATTTGCTAATTGTCTTACTTAGCAGGCCTGGCAAGGAAATGCACTCCACCTATCAGAAAATATGTTCTGTGTAACAGCCACACAGGAAATGAATGCGATGGGAGGTGATATGAGTATTTCTGGAAAAGTGTCAAAAATCCTTAACAAAAAAAGTTGTCAGAATGAGCATGCTGATTGTGCGTTTTGAAATCTGGGTGAGCAAAGGCTGGCAGCAGAGTTTTCAGCTGCCTTCCGCTGAGGCTTTACAGGGAAAGCTGCCCCATGGCCCACTGACAATGTGCTGGGGCCATTTCCAAGGAATTTCTTATTGAATCTCTGTTTCACTCAATCTCAAAGCCTTAAAGAGAGTCACATAGGATAATTCTATTACAATTATTTAATGTAGCCTAATTCTTTATAATATTTTAATACTAATTCTATTATTATAATATTATGTTGTAATTCTTTAGCCCTGCAGCTTGTTTTTAAAGCCATTAAACCTATAAATAGGGCAAGATACACGATTTGAAGGGCTCAGCACAAAATGAAAATGTCTAAAAAAATTACAAATTTCAAGGCAGCAAAAACAGAGCATTAAATCAAGCACAGAGTTCTCCTAAGCAGAGGGCTCCAGGTGACTGCTCAGGTTGCATTCCCATGAAGACATGCCTCACCTCTAGAAATGTTATACACCTTTCCCCACAGTCAGTGCCACACTGTGTATACAGGCTGCACTTCTCTCCATGTATCCACTGCAATTTCTCTGATCAACTTCCTGCACATAGACAACGGGGTGTGTGTGTGTGTGTGTGTGAAGAATCCTGGGGAATATATTTTGAAAAGTAAAGCAGAGGCTGGGCACAGTGGCTCACGCCTGTAATCCCAACACTCTGGGAGGCCGAGGAGGGCAGATCACTTGAGGTCAGAAGTTCGAGACCAGCCTGGACAACATAGTGAAACCCCGTCTCTACTAAAAATACAAAAATTAGCGGGGCATGGTGGTGCGTGCCTGTAATCCCAGCTACTCGTGAGGCTGAGTCAGGAGAATTGCTTGAACCCAGGAGACAGAGGTTGCAGTGAGCCGAGATCATGCCATTGCACTCCAGCTTAGGGAATGAGAACAAAACTGCGTCTCAAAAAAAAAAAAAAGGGAAAGAGAAGCAGAGAACACTGCCTCTGATTTACTCTGTGTCATTGAGCTCACTACCAGGTCTGTTTAGGCCTTGGACTCATGGTCCAAAGCACAAGATGCTCACCTTTTGTCTCTGTTGTAAATTATTTTTTAAACATAAAACATTGCCTTAAGCCTAATAATATTAAATGTTCAGACTCATAATACAAAAAAGGAATATTGAACGGAGAACTGTCAGCATTTTACTTAGAGATATAATAAGGCTACAGGAGGGTTAGGCATGAAATATAGAATATGAACTGCTAGAATAGGCATACTTCCATTGATATTAATAATTAGCATTCAGCATTTAATCAGGAATGATCGAGACATAATTTGTTTAAATTAATACTACAGCAAAATAGATTCAAAATCACTATAAATAATTTAAGGTTTTTCATTATTAATATTTTCTTTTCTTTAAAGCCTGAATTATCCAAAGATATTAAAAATGATCCCATGTTAATGGACCTGGTTTTAATGACCTATTCAAGTGCCGCATCTGCAGAACATTGCTTAGGGAAATTTTTGAAGAGTAAATAAATACAAAGAAGAAAAAGCTTAAGAGAAAGAATGAAAAGCAAATGGACATTCAATTATTTCTAGGCAAAGTTCATTTTTAGCCCAATTTGTGACTTTAACATGCACAGTTAGCGCCACTAAGAGAAAGAATGAAAAGCAAATGGATATTCAATTATTTCTAGGCAAAGTTCATTTTTAGCCCAATTTGTGACTTTAACATGCACAGTTAGCGCCACCTATAGAAACAATAAAAAATTCTGCTACTATGAATAGGCTTTTTCTGCAACAATTGAACTAGATCAAATGTCATGAAGAAATGAGTCAGCAGTATAGTAAAAAACAAAACAAAACAAAACAAAAAAACTCTGGTCTTTGTTCAATAAACAAAAGGAACGTACTCTAATGAGCCCCAGCACTGAGCCACAAAAGGTTTATTGAAAATGGAAAACATAGTTTATTATTAAGGCCCCTTCTAAGTCTTATCCCAGACTATTTATTGTAAGAGAAAACCAAGAGAAACCAGCATAATAGCAATTTTACCAGAGAGGGAAAGACTACCGAGCCTTTTATTTTAACTAACGTACAACACTGCTTGTACTTTTCTTCTTTAACTTGTTTATTTATATTTCAAAACATTTTGGCCGGGCGCGGTGGCTCAAGCCTGTAATCCCAGCACTTTGGGAGGCCGAGACGGGCGGATCACGAGGTCAGGAGATCGAGACCATCCTGGTTAACACGGTGAAACCCCGTCTCTACTAAAAAATACAAAAAACTAGCCGGGCGAGGTGGCGGGCGCCTGTAGTCCCAGCTACTCGGGAGGCTGAGGCAGGAGAATGGCGTGAACCCGGGAGGCGGAGCTTGCAGTGAGCTGAGATCCGGCCACTGCACTCCAGCCTGGGTGACAGAGCGAGACTCCGTCTCAAAAAAAAAAAAAAAAAAACATTTTGGGGGTACTTACTTTCTGCCAGGTAATTTAAAATACTCCATCCTCCAGGAACATCTGACCTAATTGGAAAAAATAGTATCCCACATCAGAAGTATGAAGTGCCATAAGACTCACGGCATAGATGAAAGATATGTTGTATAAAAGAGAGAGAAGGTACTTCTAGCAGGGCAGATCAGAGAAAGTTACATGGAGAAGTTGTACATGAGCTAGACCTAGAAGGAAGAATTTGATTGGGAAATGAAGAGATTGAGAGAGAAGGGAAAAGTGGGATGACAAAATCTGTGTATGAAGAACAGCAAACAGTTCAGAAAGCAAGTGCAGAAAGAGACATTTGGAAGATTACCCTGGAGTCAAAGCAATTAAATAGTAAGCACTTGCAGAGAGTTTGCCACAAGCCAGACACCATTCTGCACATGTACTATAGATTCCCCCGTGTCATCCTCAGAATAGCCATTAATCACCAGGTACAATATTTCATGTCTATGTTGTACAGATAAGAAACAGAAGCACTATGAAGTTAGGTAACTTGCCCAACATCACATGGCTAGTAAGGTTTCAGCCACACTCCTAGTCACCACCCACTCTTGTCTCTTGATAATACAGAGTTCGAACTTAATTTTCTCCAGGATGAAGAAAAGTGGAAGAGTTGCTCATTTTTTCAACATAAACAAATGCTTCTATGAAAAAGTAAATAAATATTCATAACATAAAAGATAAAGCAAAAATAAGGGGGCAAATACAGTTTCACTTCCCAGAGACAAACTGTCAATGTTTTATTCTGATTTATTCCAATATATTCTAAAACCATCTAAATACATTCTAAGTATTAAAGTAATGGATCTACACGGTAACAAGCTAAAGAATAAAAGAAAGTTTATACCGGGCAGGGCACGGTGGCCCACGTCTGTAATCCCAGCACTTTGTGAGGCCAAGGCGGGCAGATCACTTGAGGTCAGGAGTTCGAGACCAGCCTGACCAACATGGTGAAACCCTCTCTCTACTAAAGATACACAATTAGCCAGGTGTGGTGGCACATGCCTGTAATACCAGCTACTCGGGAGGCTGAGGCAGGAGAATAGCTTGAACCCAGAAGGCAGAGGTTGCAGTGAGCCGAGATCCTGCCACTTCACTCCAGCCTGGGCAACAAGAGCGAAACTCTATCTCAAAAAAAAAAAAAAAAGAAAAGAAGAAAAAGTTTACACTGGAAAGAAACACAGACTACCTCACCCTCCCTGCTTTCCCTCCCTCCCTTACCATGTCTCCCACCTTCCTTGACTCAGAGACAGCCTGCTTCTGATCTAACAATTGGTGGCAATATCTATTGAATGCACATTTTCTGTTCCCATTCCCCTAATGTTTGCAATTACAATACTGTTTTTAATTTTACTACTGGCTACCTTAATAGTTTTAAGTAATGTAGTAGTCCTCTACTTGTTCAACTTTAGTGGGTTCATTTTTCCCTTCACAAAATGAGAATATTGATGCTCATTCCCTCCCTCTCAACTCTCCTCCCTTGACCTTCTGCAACTTCACTTTCATTTCACAGTACTAAGGTTGTTAATGTTTATATTCTCAGCTATAACTACAACCAAGCTTTCCATTCTTTCTACTTAGGTTGACTTTAAGAGCTAAAAACCAATAAGCAGAACTTACATTAATATGACTCTAAATATTTTTTTACTGCAAAGCCAAATATAATGCTAAGATTATATTTCCCTTTTTACAAGTTCAGTGCCAATTCGTGGGCCACAGAAGGGAGCGTGACCCCTGCATCAAGGTGAAATGGGTTACCTTACACTCTACCAATTGTGTTAAAATCATTGCATATTTCATTTTGCTTCAGTATGGGTTACAGTGACTTGTGGTCTCACATGACTTTTAATTTGGGGGAGGTTTCAAATGGCCTTTTTTGATCCTCCTGTACTGTTATTTCCAGATAAACTGTGCTCCATGCTAAATCCATGACTCTTGCCTGGATTTCCCCTCACTGCCCTCTTAGATTGGATCCACTGTGCACTCTTGCCCTCTTGGACTGGGTTCATCCTCTTTTTGGAATTCCTTCCTAATTTTTCTAGAGCATATCATCAAGGCACTTCCTAAGGATGATGCTAAAGATAAGCCACTTGATTCCATGAATGCCTGAAAATGTCCTAATCTATTCAGTTTTCCAAGAAGAAAACAGAAAGCACTGTAAGCGTTTAAACTTGGGGAGTTAAATGGAGCAAATTAGTTGCATAAATAATGGAAGAAATGAGAACCAAACAAGGGTGAAAGGCAACACAGGCATTACAGACAGTGGACATTCACAGCCTTCCTTAGGCCTGAGGGACAAAGCAGGTGGCAATATTAGCAGATCCCAGACATGGCCAGGTCACCTAGAAGAAACTAGAGCCACAAAGAAGACACAGACACTGTCAGATTCCACTAGAGGCATGGGGATAGGAGACTCATACCCTGATTTCTTCATTCCTCCTGTATTTCATTGATTGAACCTGACCAGAAGCCAGTAAAACAGAGGCCTAGGAAATGCAGCCCACATGACCAGTCCCCTGCAATGCAGAGCACAGGAAGGGGGAAGAATCATCCCAGAGAAAACAGGCTCTGAAAGGAAGAGTTTTTCTCCTCCTACTCACACACTCAACACAGAATGCTTCTGTGACCAGATGTGCGGAGGGTTTTCTTCCCACACCAAATGTCCAGCAGACACTGTAGGAGAGAAAACATATTTTTTTCTTTCTCTTTTAGATTCTTAGCTGAGACACTCTCCTGAAAGTATAGAAATCGGATTAACAAAAGAAAAGCATGTAGAAGTGTATTAACACATGCTGTGCTCATCACACAGGAGAGGCCTCCGTTCAAGAGTATTTTTCTCACAAGGCAGTGGCTTGGGGCCAGGCTTGAATAGCATTTTAACAAATATACATAAATCTATATAGTGAACAGACATAGTAGACAGCAGTTCCAGTCTTTTAAAAGGCATTCAAATGTGGGCAAATAGTAAAACCTGTTCCCAGGTTCCCCTGGTGCCTGTGCCTCCTTCTCTGGGTTAATAAGCAAGTATTGTCTTCAGTAAGGAAAGATTTATCCACTGGGCAAATAGAGGCTGGAACAGAGTGTTCCAATGCCTTTGCAGTATCTTTAACTTAATAATACCCAATATCTGGGGGAGAAATATTTTAGTTTCCTTCAGACCCATTTTGAAACGTTACTTTCAGAAAGTTTTACATATTAAAAATCTAAGTTGGTAGCTCTGGAGAGATTTGAGTTAGAGGTTTTGAGACAAGGGATTGGCAAATACGGAAAAAACATGGAACCAGAGAAAAGAACAAGTTTGGGTACATTGTCCCATACCCTATCGAAATAATCTTTTAGTCCTGAGAACAGTCAATTCAGTTGAAAAGCTGTGTCTCATTCCAGGAGGTGATGTTGTAGGTGGGTTTTCATCATATTAGTGTTTTTTGTTTTGTTTTGTTTTGTTTTTTTGAGACAGAGTCTAGCTCTGTAGCCCAGGCTGGAGTGCAGTGGCGGGATCTCAGCTCACTGCAAGCTCCACCTCCCGGGTTCACACCATTCTCCTGCCTCAGCCTCCCAAGTAGCTGGGACTACAGGCGCCCGCCACCTCGCCCAGCTAGTTTTTTGTATTTTTAGTAGAGACGGGGTTTCACCGTGTTAGCCAGGATGGTCTCGATCTCCTGACCTCGTGATCCACCCATCTCGGCCTCCCAAAGTGCTGGGATTACAGGCTTGAGCCACTGCGCCCGGCCATCATCATATTAGTTTTCTATGTGGTATAGGCAAACAAGCATTTAGAAAGCTGTACTTCTATAGAAGCAAAAGAAAAACAAAGATTAATGTCTGAAGCAGTCTACAAACTAATCTGATTCTGGAGGGCACTCAGCTGAGAAGATTTTTAGATTTGTGTTCAGAGTATCTTGTTGGAATGGAAGTAAACAAAGGTAATCTGACAAATTTTCTTGGATTGTAGTTTGTATGAGATATTTTAGTGAACTTTCCGTCTAAGAATAAATTATTATGTCATTTCTCCGAAGTTTATATCAAGTTGTCTAACTTTAGCTTACATGGCTTTAGGAAAGACATATTTTAAATTTCTAGTGATTTTTAAGACAGAAGAGTGGGAAAAAAATTAGAAATGCTAGTTTAGAGAGTTGTAGCCAAATATTGGAGAAAACTGAAAGTTCAGGATTTAGTCTAGATAATTAAACTAAAAAATGACAGGGCTAAAATCTAATGACAGATGTACTGTAGTTTTCTTTTGCGTTACAATTTTTTTACAGTTACCCCCATTTTTACTAAATATATTTATAATAAGACTAATTTAATTGTAAAACAAGTTGTGGTCTTATTCTACTTGGCCTGATTATTTGTATAAAGTGGAGCAAGAGTAGTAGTTAGCTATACAGGCTCTTTTTAAATCTGTTTTCCTGAAGCTTATCATAAGGAATATCAGATTAGACGTTTAAAAGCCCCTCCAGGATAGGAAGCTACACCATGAATTCACCATTTGATTTTACCTGTAGTACCTAGGTTAATTTTTTTGAGGTCCCCAAAATATTCTGGGGCTCCTTGGCCTGTCAGAAAGTGACATTTTTACTTACCCCAAAGCTAGAAAGGGAATCTTGGAAACAAGGTCTTAGGACAGTTCTTCCAAGAGCTTGAATGGCTCTTTAAAGTTGGCCTTAATTCCTTAAAGCAGTATGGTTATACTTGAAAATACGACATCCCAGTCAAAACCTTGGTAATGTAACCTGTGTTTCCAATAGTTCTGCAATGAAAAAAGCAAACAGTTATTGAACTTATGCAAATAACTATATTGTCATAAAACAAAAATATTCACAGATAATTTCTAAATTCTGGAGAGATCAGGTACAAAGAAAGGTAAATATTCTAAGTTTGTTCAAAAAGTATAATTTACCCAAATTTATAACTTTTTTAAATAGTTATAAATAGCTTTAAAAAATAAAAATAAGTGTTCTTGACTTTGGAAAACAAACCATAAAAGGAATCAACAATGATTTACACTAAAAAGAAGTCCCTAAAAAAATCATTTTGGTCTTTTGTTGGTTAAGTCCCATGTAATTAACTCTTGTTTCGCTCCACAATGGGTTAGTAATCTTTATGAACCCATTAGTTTCTTTCTGAAAGTTTTTACCTCGTCTAATGATGTGATTTCTAAGTTTATTGAAAATTAACTTCAAGAGTACTTGCCATGATCCTTTCCTATGAATTTCCTTGAAGAAGCAGCAAATTTTAGAATGTAGCCAATTGTAAACTGCCTTTTGAGGAAAATAAAGTAAAACAATAATTGTCTGTAGATGAGAAAAGACTTAGAATAGCTATAAAGATGCAATTGACAAGGAAATTTGGTTAATTTTGTGGCATATAATTTAACTTAGCAATCAGAATTATAACTGATAACATATACCAAGACATATCAAAATTTTTTGTTTTAGAAAACTCATGTGTTTGGGAACACATATTAATAACACATTTATGCAAATATAACTCAAAGAGAGTTAAACATGATTTGTATTTGACAATGTCTCCTATACAATTTAACATACCAAATAATCCTAATATGTCTCTTTTGACTCCAAAGGGCTCTTTTTTTGAATGTTCAAAAGTTGGTTTGAGGTCAAAAAGATCTAATTTATACTTGGAAATTTGATTTTAGGAAGGCTGTCAAATATATCAGAAGTTTAAAACTCTTGATCAAAATAGGATTACAGGTTGCTGTGGCATAATAATCATTCATTTAGCCAAAGTGATAATTTAAAAATTTCAGGAAGTGAAAACCTTTACTCTTTGATAGAGAGAAGACTCAATTTTTTAAACAAAAGATCTAATACAGACAGCATGTAGCAAACACTTCCCTCTTCTGTTTTTGCAGTTTACTCAAAAGGTGAACCTAAGTTTTTTATTATCTCTTATTAATATTATATATATATATAAAAACCTTGTTTAAAAGAAGAACCTAATTTTAGCTTTTTATCAGAGTATTATTAATATTAAACCTAATTTTAATAAAACCTTACAAACAAATTCATCTAATCTTTTCTTTTTTTGTTGTTTTTATTCTTGAGATAAGATCTCACTCTGTTACCCAGGCTGGAGTGCAGTGGCACAATAAGGGCTCACTGCAGCCTCGACTTCCCCTCAAGAAATTCTGTCACCTCAACCTCCCAAATAGCTGGGACTACAAGCATGCACCACCATGCCTGGCTCGGTTTTTTCTTTCTTTTTTTTTTTTTTTTTGAGACAGAGTCTCACTCTTGTCACCCAGGCAGGAGTGCAATGGTGCAATCTCGGCTCACTGCAACCTCTGCCTCCTGGGTTAAAGCAATTCCCCCTGCCTCAGCCTCCCGAGTAGCTGGGATTACAGGCGTCCACCAGCATGCCTGGCTAATTTTTGTATTTTTAGTAGAGACAGGGTTTCACCATGTTGGTCAGGCTGGTCTCGAACTCCTGACCTCAGGTGATCCACCCACCTTGGCCTCCCAAAGTGCTGGGATTACAGGTGTGAGCCACTGCGCCCCACCTCGTTTTTTTGTTTTTGATAGAGACGGGGTTTTGCCATGTTGCCCAGGCTGTTGTCAAACTCCTGGGCTCAGTCTGCCCACATTGGCCTCCCAAAGTGTTGAGATTACAGGCATGAGCCACCATACCCAACCCATCCAATTTTAATTAACATTGACCAGACAAGATAAGATATCTATAAACTTTTTATAATCTCTTACAAATTTTTGATTCTCTTTCTTTTTTTATATCCACGTAGTTTATTTATCTCATTTATATCTATTTTATTTAACGATTATGTTTAAAAATTTTTTTTTTTTTTTTTTTTTTTTTTTTTTTGGAGACGGAGTCTCGCTCTGTCACCCAGGCTGGAGTGCAGTGGCCGGATCTCAGCTCACTGCAAGCTCCGCCTCCCGGGTTCCCGCCATTCTCCTGCCTCAGCCTCCCGAGTAGCTGGGACCACAGGCGCCGCCATCTCGCCCGGCTAATTTTTTGTGTTTTTAGAGACGGGGTTTCGCCGTGTTAGCCAGGATGGTCTCAATCTCCTGACCTAGTGATCCGCCCGTCTCGGCCTCCCAAAGTGCTGGGATTACAGGCTTGAGCCACCGCGCCCGGCCAAAAATTCTTATAAGACATTACACAAATCTAGCTATCATCTCAAGTTAAATTTTTCATTAACCATTTGCATATGACTGTATGTTAGGCAAGTATTATAAAAGCAAGAATTTTAAAAGTCAAATACATGTATGTTTTGCTGTTACCCAGAACATAATTATCCTTATTAACCCCAACAATACTAATCTCATCTTATTTACCAAATGATTTACCTAAGTCATACGAACTTAAAAAATATTTGGTTTTGTTTGTTTGTTTCTGGTGGGGTTTTTTTGGTTTTTGTTGGTTTTTTTTTTCTTTTCTTTTTTGAGAAAGAGTCTTGCTCTGTAGTACAGGCTGCAGTGCAGTGGCGCAATCTCAACTCACTGCAACCTCTGCCTCCCGAGTTCAAGCGATTCTCGTGCCTCAGCCTCCCCAGTAGCTAGGACTATAGGCACGTACCGCCACACCTGGCTAATTTTTGTATTTTTCATAGAGACAGGATTTCACCATGTTGGCCAGGCTGGTCTCAAACTCCTGACCTTGTGATCCACCTGCCTCAGCCTCCCAAAGTGCTGGGATTAGAGGCATGAGCCACCGTGCCCAGCCAAACTTAAAAAATATCCAGGCCTATTTATTTAATTTATAATACTCATTGTATTAGGGTTCTCTAGAGGGACAGAACTAACAGAAGACTTCATATATAGATACACACATATATATGTATGTATATGTTATGTCTACATGTATGTATATGTCTATACATATATTTGTATATTGTCTATATGGTACCAAATTAAGATAAATGTGTGCGGCCGGGCGCGGTGGCTCAAGCCTGTAATCCCAGCACTTTGGGAGGCCGAGACGGGCGGATCACGAGGCCGGGAGATCGAGACCATCCTGGCTAACACGGTGAAACCCCGTCTCTACTAAAAAATACAAAAAACTAGCCGGGCGCGGTGGCAGGCGCCTGTAGTCCCAACTACTCGGGAGGCTGAGGCAGGAGAATGGCGTGAACCCGGGAGGCGGAGCTTGCAGTGAGCTGAGATCCGGCCACTGCACTCCAGCCTGGGCGGCAGAGCGAGACTCCGTCTCAAAAAAAAAAAAAAAAAAAAAAAAGATAAATGTGTGCTTATCAATTAAAATAAGCCAGGATATTTTTTTTTAAGTTCGGCCGAGCATGGTGGCTCATGCCTGTAATCACAGCACTTGGGGAGGCCAAGGCGCGCAGATCACTTGAGGTCAGCAGTTATATAAAGGGAGTGTTTATTAAGGAGAATTGACTGACATGATCACAAGGTAAAGTCCCACAATAGGCCGTCTGCAAGTTGAGGAGCAAGGAACCCAGTGGTGGATCAGTCCAAGTCTCAAAGCCTCAAAAGTAGGGAAGTCCATAGTGCAGCCTTCAGCATATGGCCAAAGGCTGGAGAGCCCCTGGCAAACCACTGGTGTAAGTCCAAGAGTCCAAAAGCTGAAGAACTTGGAGTCTGATGTTTGAGAGCAGGAAGCATCCAGCACCAGAGAAAGATGAAGGCCAGAAGACTCAGCAAGTCTAGTCCTTCCATGTTCTTCTGCCTGCATTATCCTAGCCATGCTGGCAGCTGACTAGACGGTGCCCACCCAGATCGAGAGTGGGTCTGCCTTTCTGAGTCCGCTGACTCAAATGTTAATCTTCTTTGGCAACATCCTCACAGACACACCAGGAACAGTACTTTCCATCCTTCAGTCCAATCAAATTGATGCTTAATATTAACCGTCACACATATGTGTGTATCTAAAAGCCAACGAGATCAAGGAGTTCAACGTAAAAGACAGTGGAGCTTTAGACCTAAGAGAAACCTGTCCTTTCACAACTCTTGGGATTCCATGAGGAAAAACAGAAGTTCTCCTAAAAAAGAAGAGTCTGTGGAGCTCTTTCTGTTTTCTCAAGAGGTACCAGGGCTTTTAGAAATCTTCTTTAGGTCACCTCATGTGGCACGGAGGGTGGCAAGAGGAAAGAGGGACAGACAGAAGTAAATGGAAGAACAAGTCTTTGAGGCAAAAATTATGTTAAGAGGAGAAACAGACAGAGGAAGCACATATGATTGGCAAAGGTTTAAGAAGAAAGGAAGTTAGTCTACCGAGAAGCCTTTCTAGAGAGAGAACAGAGGCCTTAAGAATATATATGTATGCGTATATAGTCTAAGTATCAGCTTTTAATAAAGTAAACTTTTAACTATAGAGTTCCTTAAAAAGTCTTTTTATCAGATTTTAACTGGGCAAAGAGCAAACATTCCTGTTTCTTGGCTTTTCCTTTCTTAAATTAACTCTTGTTTTAAATCAGATCTCAGAAGGACTGCTGCTTAGCTAATGCCCTGGATGTTAACATTTCAAAGACATGGTAAGATTTACAACTCCAAGGAACTGAGGGGGCTTTCTTTAAAAAAGAAAAAAAAAAAATACTTTTAGATACAAAAGCCTAAATTCCCAAAGGTATACCTAATTTAATTGTGACTTAAAACCAGTAAGCTTTTTATGACTGACAACCAGACACAACAATTATGTCCCCAAACAGGGTGGAAAAATGCAATCTCTTTCAGGATCTGAAGTTTTTCCAAAGATGGCCTAAGAAAGTAAAGACCCTCATTATTAGCAAGACAATGAAGGTTGAGACAATTAAGACAAATTCCCAAGAGCCAGCACATTTAGACAGACATTTCGGTCCCCCAGCTGGACTCTCAGTTGGCTGCCTGACAGAAGCCCAGGAACTTATGCTGGCAGAGTGTCAGAAACTAGAGAATAAATTTGCTGGTTGCAAAGCCACACTTCTCAAGAAATAAAATAAGACAAAAGAAAATTTTATTATGATTTTCCTCCTTATGACAAACCACACAAAGAGACAGAGACAAGGAAAACAAAGACCATAGTTAGAAAACTAAAAATCCCGATTACCAAGTGGGCAAATCCACAAGAGTCACAAATTTGAAGAACTAATTATATATATACACATATATGAGTGTGTGTGTGTACACATATATATAATATGTGTGTGTGTGTGTGTGTGTATATATATATATATATATATTTTTTTTTTTTTTTGGGTCAATCTCGACCTGGAAAGGAAAGGATGAGAAAGAAACCTTACCGTTTTCTGCTGGTATCTGCCAGTTCTCCCAGGATTCTATCATGGAGTGAGTGGAGTTGTTCCTGGACAAACAAGGTTTGGCTACTTGTTCTCCTGGTCTAGTAACAAGAAGCGAACAGACTGAGTAAGAAGGGAGTTTATTTCTGCAACTGGTTACAGGGAGAAGATCAGGGAAACTCACCAGGCCAACTCAAAGTTACAGGTTTTGCTCCAATACTTACGTACATTTTAAGTTCTATGCCAACGTGTGGGAGTGCACTACAAGCAGGAGTGTTTCATTCAATCTGCATCTAATCTTTAACTAGCGTCTGTGGTCTGGAAAGTTTTTTGTTGTTAGATATGAGTTCTAAATTTATTTTCAAAGAATCAATATGTTACTATGTTCAATTCTTTACCTTCTACTTTTAAACTTAACTTCCTCATAAAGCAAACTTTTTCAATTACCTGCTCCACCCTGACTCATTCAGATTACCTGCTCCACCCTGACTCATTCCGATTACCTGCTCCACCCTGACTCATTCCGATTACCTGCTCCATCCTGACTGATTCCGATTACCTGCTCTGTCATAACCACTTTTCCCGCCAAACCACTCACCCCATCGCTCTCTTTAAATTAGCCAATCGGAATTAGTTTAGCCTGTGTGGCCTAACCCTAGCCAGCAGGGGAACAACACAGCAGCAGGGGCCACATGCATCTGTTGGAACCGAACTGTCGATTCCCCCCCGGGCAGGGGTCGCCGCGAAGGATCACCGACACGAGATTCACAGTAGAGAGTTATTTATTACTAGCGCGCTAGGGTCCCAAGCTCTAAGTTGGCCCTGGGACCCCGAGTGCTTGTTACAGGTTGTTTATATAGGCAAACACAAGTTCAAACACAGCTTATGGCGCGAAATTCAAACAAAGCTTTAGGCGCGTGGTAATTGGGTCTGTCTATGGCCTGAGCAAGGTATCTTGTTCTGATTGGTTGGGGCGGGACCTTAGGAGGTTCCTTCCTGGAATTGCTGATTCCAGGAACATCGGGGACATTGAGTCAGGGTGGGACCCCATGAGGTTATCAGGGTGGGACCTCATGAGGCTATCAGGGTGGGGCCCCATGAGGTTATCAGGGTGGGACCCCATGAGGCTATTTCCCGGAATTGTCTTTCTGTTTGGGTTCTGGGAACATCGGGGGGCTATCCGTGGCCATCTGGGGTTTAAGTTTCATGATGGCCAAGCTTTCTAAATTTTATGAGGCTTAGGAATTATGAGGCCTAGTTTCACATCAAGGATAAGAACCCTTTCCCCTCCCTTGTCCAAGTGTGCGTTCACCATTGTTCCATCTGTAAGGGTGCACCCTTCTATAGAAGTATCTTGCCTCGCTGAGAATTAAAAAGAAAATTTTACATTCAATTGCTATTTCTTTTGCAGCACCGAAACTTTATATATAACATTCTAGAGCTTTGGAAAGTGTCTTAGTCTTAAGTGGGCTATGGTACAAGGTGTATGTGTAAGAATGCTTTTATCACTCAATCAGACTTTAGGGTCTGAGAAAACCCAGATGGGGTCTTAATGTGTTTGTTTTTTCATTCCAGCCCTCATACTCAGACACCAGTTTCTCCAGTTCTTTAATGTTTAACTTATGCAGTCATCAGAATTATAGTAAAGGGTTAGTGGTAACTGGCTGCTCTGGTTGCTAACAGAAATCTGGCCTGCTACAGAGTGTCTCTGTTTCTCCTGGCTGGATTGCCAAATTGTAGGGGAGAAAACATTTTTTTTTTCTTTCCCTTTTTAGGTTCTTAGTTGAGACACTCTCCTGAAAACAAAAGTCAGATTAACAAAAGAAAAACAAGCAGAGGTTTATTAACCTCAGCTGTTAAAGAACCATAAATCCTGCATGGTGACAAGACAAAAAAGGGAGCAGTTCCAGTCTTTTAAAAGAAAGGAAAATGTGGGAAGATAGTAAAATGTGTTCCCGATTCCTCTAGTACCTGCTGGTGTCTTCTCTGGGCTGATAAGCAAGTGTTGTCCCTAGTAAGGAAAGATCCATGTCCTGCCATCAGGCAGATAGATGCTGATGCAGTGTTTTCCTTTAACTTAACAATTCTCAATATTTGGGGAGGAAATATTTTGCTTTCTTTCAATACCAACTGAGTGTCCTATAATTCAATTCAATTATGATACTATCTCCCTGGAGACAGATACTTCTGACTGACGAGCTATAAATTGGGCTTCCCACAACCCTCTCTCCGTGGGTTTGATAACTTAATAGGTGACTCACAGAACTCAGGGAAACACTTAACTGTTAAAGTTTTGGTGCCGCAAAAGAAATAGCACTCGAATATAAAATTTTATTTTAATTCTCAGAAAGAGAAGGTACTTCTATAGAAGGGTGAGCCCTTACAGATGGAGCAATGGTGAACACACACTTGGACAAGGGAGGGGAAAGGGTTCTTATCCCTGACACACATGGGCCCGCTGCTGTGTCATTCCCCTATTGGCTAGGGTTAGGCCGCACAGGCTAAGCTAATTCCAATTGGCTAACTTAAAGAGAGTGACGGGCAAGAGTGGTTTGGCGGCAAAAATGGTTATGACAGAGCAGGTAATCAGAATGAGTTAGGGTGGAGCAGGTAATCGGAATGAGTCAGGGTGGAGCAGGTAATCGGAATGAGTCAGGGTGGAACAGGTAATCGGAATGAGTCAGGGTGGAGCAGGTAATGGGAATGAGTCAGGGTGGAGCAGGTAATCGGAATGAGTCAGGGTGGAGCAGGTAATCGGAATGAGTCAGGGTGGAGCAGGTAATCGGAATGAGTCAGGGTGGAGCAGGTAATCGGAATGAGTCAGGGTGGAGCAGGTAATCGGAATGAGTCAGGGTGGAGCAGGTAATTGGAATGAGTCAAGGTGGAGCAGGTAATCGAAAAAGGTTGCTTTATGAGGAAGTTAAGTTTAAAAGTAGAAGATAAAGAATTGAAAATACTGACATATTGATTCTTTGAAAATAAATTTGGAACTCATATCTAACAATCCCTCCCCTTGCATTTCCTTACAGCTTTCTTTTCAAACTTTTTAAACATATCTTGGCTTAGTTGTTTTGCTTGATTTTTCAAAAGAAGCAGCTTCTCTGGATCAGGTGATGGATAGTTAAGGAAGGTTTTAGTAAGTGCCATTTTTATGAGCCTCTGCATTGACCCATGGATGCATGGTATGACATAGCACCTGACAAGATAAGTACACCCATTAAGGCTGTGAGGGAAGTAAGAATTGAGGCTATTACTCCTTTCCATTTACTGAAACACTTTTTCAGCCATCCTGTAAAGGGGTCATTTACCTCTGAGTTGCTGGCTAACTCATTGGAGAGAGCAGTCAGACCTTGCATTGCCTTTGTTATACTTCCATTAGGGGTGATGTTGTTTGGGAAGAAGGTGCAACATTGAGTTTTAATCATGATGCTAACTCCTCCTCTTTCTGCTAATAGCATGTCTAAAGCTATCCTATTTTCCCAAGCCATCTGGCTAGTAGCCCTTAATTGTTCAGCTATTCCTTTAACAGCAACTTTAGTGTAGTTAATAAATCACTGTTGGTTGTAGTAGATGTAGTTTATCCAATCTACGTTTTTATTAATTGTCACCTACCAAAATATTGACTCAAATCCTGCAGCTATTTGATTTAGGGCTTTAAATTGATCTGGTATTCTCCTTGGGACTCTAATTGTGTCTAAATAGACGTGAGAGTTGGCAGACCCATAAGGGGCTTCTCTAGCTTTATGATGTCTTATTTTTCCTTCCTCTGGTTGATGAAATGCCAGGGTGAAAGGGATAGCCAATTGGACTAAAGCAGAAGTGCCACTCCAGTTATTTGGCAGAGTGTCCAGTAAAGGTCCACCACAATACCACCACACATCCACTCAGGGATGAGCAAGGGCTGACTGATTGATAAGCTCTTGAAAATTCTTAAGCTCACTGCATCCCTTCAGGTCTCCAAAAAATGCAAAGTTTCCTCCTTGTCATGAGAGACATGAAGTGAACTTAGTGTTGGGAGACAGAAGCTGGATGGCCCTTGGGGGCTCACCTGCAGGGTGCTGGACTTCAGGATATAGCAGAGAGAGAGAGCTTGGCACGACTTGTTACTCCAGGCTGTAGGATCCTGGAAAAGAGCTACCATGCAGCCCATACCTGGTCGACTGGAGGACCACCCTAGTGGAAAGGGGACAATCTGGGCCTCTGGCCTGCCATGCACACAAGCATAACAATTGCTTTTGTTTAACGTGCGGATGGAATATTTTACCCATTCCAACCAGGCATTTCCATCTTGGTATCCTGTCTCAACTGCCAAAGTTTGTTTTAAGTCTTTAACTTTTATGACAGCTATCTTGGTCTTGTTGTTAGATGGATGAGGAGCAATTGTTCTGTTGTGAGAGGTTTTAGAAGAAGGCTTAGAGGAAGGTGCAGGTGGTGGGAGGTCAAAGAAACGAATCTAATAGGGTTTGTCCCTGAAACCTCAGCCCCTATACCATAAAACTGGCTTAAAAAAGGGAACCGGCTTAGAAAAGGGGAAGAACTTTGAGGGTTTGAGATAATAACCTGTATAGAATTGTGCTGGTTTAGCTGACAGTTAGGGGGAAGGGCTGTCCCTCTAGTAAAATGAATGTATGCTTTTAGGAAATTACAAAAACTGGTTGGGACAATCCATTCTTGTTCTTTAGTGGTCCACAGAATGTTGGACCAACTATGGCATGAAAGTTCTACATCGGGGGGGGGCAAGACTTCTGGTTGGCACTGGGGTCTTCATCGAAATCTCCCCAGATTAAATGGTCCTAGTTTACTAATGCCCAGTCTGAGGAAAGTCAGGAGGGACAGAAGTACTTTTCTGAAGTAGAGAGCTGTCTTTGACTTGGTAAGTCCCCACAGCGTATAACAAGGCAAGCATTGAATGCAATAGTTTGAGGCGAAATTGACTTTGTTATGTTAATAACTAGATGGTCAGCAATAGAGTGAGGAAAGAAGAAAGAGTAATAGAATAGATGGAAGAGAGTTAAACTTTTCTTAGCTTTAGTTTGGTAGGGTTTTCCCCTGGGACTATGGTCCACGACTCTGGAGGGGGCAGCGCTTTCTTGACTCAGGTGTGATGAGTCTATCACCTTTTCACTGTATGAACAGCAGTTTCAGTGATTAGCAGCACAAGGTAGGGTCCTTCCCAGGATAGCTCAAGTTTTCCTTCTTTCCACCCTTTGATGAGAACGTGATCTTCAGGCTGGTGCTGGTTTACTGGAAATTCCAGGGGTGGTACCTGCGCTAAAAGACTTTCAGTTTTGACGGAAAGTAAAGTGGAAGATAAACCAAGTATATAATTTCTAAGAAATCGACCTTTTGTTTTAAATGTGGGGACATGAGCAGTGGACTTTCTAGTCCTTGGTGCCTTCTTACTGAGAAATTTCCTTTAGCACCTATTTTTATCAGTTTTTAGACTAAAAAAAGCCAAACACCATTTTGTATTTGACAATGATTCCTGTATGATTTTTATACCAGATAAGCTAAATTTCACCTTTATATTAGTGTGTTATTAATGTTAAAGTCAATTGTAATAAAACCTTATAGACATATTTATCTGATTTTAATGTCTGGCCATAAGGTAAGATTTTTATAGACTCTTTTCAACCTTTTATATTTGTGTTAAAGAGCAGGTTAGTGCTTTAAGAAAAACCTGTTGTGCTTTTATTTTACTGTCCAGTTCACAGAAAAATTGGATGATACCGCTTTAACTTTAGCCAATATGTTTATACACAGAACTTCCTTTACAATTAACATTTCAAAACTAGCTTAAACTGTTAAAACAAATTTTTTTCTAACCTTTTAACGTAGGTAAAAATCCACATTCTTATGCCTCCTTATAATCCTTTTACCAAAGGTATATTTTACTTTCCTTATACACCTTGTACATAAACTTTTTTCAATAGTTTTACGTTCAGGAGACTGAATTACTTTTAAGTTATACAACATTTCTTGCATAAATTCCCTTTTATAATATTTTTTTCACAACTTTTACAGACAATTCTTCGACATGCCTCAACTTTCTGACTTGTTGCAAACATTCCTTTTTTTAAACAACCAGCTAATTTATTTTTAGGACAAGAATTTACCATATAACATTCCTTTTTACATATTTTCTACCCCCCTCCCGCCGCCTTTTTTTTTTATTCTCAAAGATGATAACCATTCTTTTCCAAAGCAAACTTTCTTCA
Source organism: Macaca fascicularis (assembly GCF_037993035.2). NCBI lineage: Eukaryota > Metazoa > Chordata > Mammalia > Primates > Cercopithecidae > Macaca > Macaca fascicularis. The sequence continues at coordinate 62,555,821 of NC_088383.1, read as the reverse complement.
TTTCTGTGGACTAGACTATTTAAGGCCACAAGATCAGAAGTTAGGATAATACATGTTACACTGTTAACTTTTAGCAAATTTTACTTTTGTTGAAAACCTTGTAAGTTTGGGATTTCAATTATTCTTTGAAAGGGCAGGTCCTTACCTCCAACAAAGAGCATAGCCTAGTTCTTCTTGAAACACTGGACTTTTATCATTAATATATTGGATTAGAAACTGACACATTACATTCTCATCTGAACTAAACTTTGGTCAAAACATTGAGGGTTTGAGGATGGGTCCCTGAGTCCAAATAAAACAGCAATATTTTATCATTTGATGCTTTTTCCTATATGTTTAGTCTTTTCATTATCCTTCCAGTGTTTTAGCATAAGACATAGTTCAGTCCATATTAACTTAGAATTGGTATAGATGGCTCCTTCCTGATTCTGTAAGTACTTTAAGGTTTGGATGAGTGCAAACAGGTCCATGTTTGAGCAGATCAATTATTAGGCAATTTTCCTAACTCTGCTTCTACAAGAATTTCCTTATCACTTACTGAATACCCATTGTGTCTTTTTCCCTCAGTCACCTGTGAGGAACTATCAGAAACTCCCTGAAGGGAGTTTCTCCTAGGTTTGGTCAGACCTTTGTATGGTAATTAATGAAGATTTAGATCCCCTGTTAGGAAACCTGCTGGGTTAAGGGAATTATCAGTGGTTAATGTTAAATCTTCTTTTTCTAACAAAATAGTCCCATACTTTAAGATTTTGGGGTTAGTAAACTACCTTTTCGCCTTTTTTTTTTTTTTTCCTTAGGATAGTTCTGAACTGGTGAGCAAGGGTGTGCTCACAATGAGGTTTCCTCTAAAAGTTATTTTTCTACTTTCTTCTGCTAGGAAAGCAGTTGCCACTACAGATTGAATGAATTTGGGCCATCTGCGGGTTGCTGGGTTAAGGATTTTTGATAGGAAGGCTATGGGTTGTCAGTGGCCTCAGTGCTTTCAGGCTATGCCCTTGTTTACACTGACAACAAGGTGGTATTGGAGTGTTATAGCATCGTGGAGAAGATCTTCAATTATCAATTGTAGGTTTTAAATTTACCCAGGCTTTTAAAGGAATAGGATACATTGTTTTCTCTTTACTACTTCTCTTTCTGTCTTCCTTTCTCTCTTTGACTTTCTGTCTCTCTCTCTCTTTGACTCCCTGTTTGTCTTTCTGTCTCTTCCTCTCTCTGCCTTTTTCCCTCTTTCTTTTCTCCCTCTCTCTCTCTCTCTTCCAACCCCCCCCCCATTTTCTCTCTCTTTGTTCTAGGATTCTTTAACCCTGCTCCCCCATACTCTTTAGGGGGCCTGTAGACAAGGACCTTGGTCCTCCAGATGGAGGCTGGGGTCCTTTAAAAGAGAGTTCTGACCCTTTATAGTTTCTGGCTCCCTGGAAACTCTGTCTAGAAGTACCTGGGTTTGGAGCCATCTGTTGGAAGGTGGAAAGCATAAGTTTTGTCTTTTCTTTCTGTTTTTCTTCATCCCTTTTCACTTTCTGAGCTTCCTTGAGAAGCTCACTTAGAGGAAGGTCTTCCCAATTGTCTATCTTTTGTAACCGTTTTGAAATATCTGGCCAACTTTTAGTGACAAATTGGAGTTTCAACATTCCTTGCCCAAGGAAATCATCCAAATTGAGGCCTGCATATTGCCTCATTTGCTCCCTCAGTGTGTCTAGGAATCTCATAGGCCCTTCATCCTTTTCCTGTTGTATATCAAATGCTTTAGAAAGATTTCAGGTTCAGGGTACTGATTCCCGAAATCCTTTTATTATTATTTCCCTTAGGTCCTGCATATTTTCCCAATGATCTGCATTGTCATTGTCCCGCTGGGGGTCTCAGGAGGGGAATTTGTGGTCCGCAGTAGGAATGTTTTTACCGGGAGGGTGCTCCCATTCCCAAACTACCATAACAGCCCTATGAATCATACTCCTTTCTTCCCCCTGAAAAGAGGATGCCTAAGATGGACATTAACATGACCCAAGTGTATAACAGAGGTCCTAAGAATTGGTCAGTTTGGTCTGCCACTCTGTAAGGGTTATCTAGTAGCAGTTTAAGCTCCTTTTTTAAAATTCCAGACTTCTGAACTGGTTAAGAGAGCATTTACAAAGCCAATGGCCCTCGCTTCTTGTAGTACCTCTTTCAAAGGGAAGAGGGTCGGGGCTAACCTCTTAGATATGGAGGGAAATGGGAAATTCTGAATGTCTTTTTTACATTGTTCTACCTCACGCTGGAGTCCTTTTAGAGAGGGTCTTTAGGTTGGGAGGGGAACAGGCTGGTGGGACAGTAATTCCCAAAAGTCAGGGTTATAATTCCCCCTCTACTTGGAGGGGGAATTTGGAATGGGATCTGTGGCAGCAGTGGTTGTCTGAGGGGAAAGATTGGGGATACTGAGTGTCTATAGGCATGAGAGCTGGCTCCTCTGACTTTTCATTTTGAGATGCCAGATTGGGTTCTTCCCAATTTGTTTTTAAGGGGAAAAGGAGGGCAGGTCCTTGCCTCCAACAAAGAGCATAGCCTAGTTCTTCTTGAAACACTGGACTTTTATCATTAATATATCAGATTAGAAACTGACACATTACATTCTCATTCGAACTAAACTTTGGCCAAAAGATTGAGGGTTTGAGGATGGGTCCCTGAGTTCAAATAAAACAGCAATATTTTATCATTTGTTGCTTTTTCCTATGTTTAGTCCTTTCATTATCCTTCCAGTGTTTTAGCATGAAACCTAGGGGGGTACCTGGGGTGATATCTGTGTTACCATCTTTATCCCCTTTTTTACCTGTCTTGCTTGGGGTATTTCCTATCTTGATGGTTTTGGGGTAAGGTCCAAGCTTCAATTTCCCTTACTGGAAATTTCTCACCTTTTGGGGTGAGGCTCAATTTTCCCCGCTGGAAATCTCTTGCCTTTTGGGGTGAGGCTCAATTTCTCCCAATGGAAATTTTTTGCCTTTTGGGGTGAGGCTCAATTTCCCCACTGGAAATTTCTTCCTTTTCTACTACTGGAGGTTCGTGTGAGGTTCAATTCTCCCCAATGGGGATGTCTCCCATCTTTTTAACCTCTAAGCCACCCCAACCAAGGAGTACTTCACCCTGCTCCATGCCTCCACCCACCCCGCGGCTTTCTTACCTTGGTCCAGACCAAGGAAATACTCTACCAGCTCCCATGGCTTCTCCTTCCTTGGTCAGTGCACAGAGTCATCGCCACAGTATGTGAGGATCCTTTAAGCTAGGTCGCTAGCCAGTTGTTTGTTTTTTTTTTTCATGTGAGGTTATTCCTCGCACTGGGTAGGCCTTGATTTCTCACCCCTGAGGACACCACAAGGGGGCAGGGCATGCCTCCTCACGAGAGAGAACCAGAGACCTTCCCCAGAGGGGAATGTAATCACGGGGAAGCCCCCAAATTGTTATATATAAGTTTCAGTGCCACAAAATAAATAGCACTCGAATATAAAATTTTCTTTCAATTATCAGCAAGGCAAGGTACTTCTATAGAAGGATGTGCCTTTACAGAGGGAGCAATGGCAAGGGCACACATGGACAAGCGAGGAGAAGGGGTTCTTATCCCTGAAGCACGTGGCCCCTGCTGCTGTGCCATTCCCCTACTGGCTAGGGTTAGACCACACAGGCTAAACTAATTCCGACTGGCTAATTTAAAGAAAGTGAGAGGGTGAGTGGTTTGGCGGGAAATATGGTTATGACAGAGCAGGTAATCAGAATGAGTCGGGGTGGAGCAGGTAATCGGAATGAGTCAGGGTGGAGCAGGTAATCAGAACGAGTCAGGGTGGAGCAGGTAATCCGAACGAGTCGGGGTGGAGCAGGTAATCCGAACGAGTCGGGGTGGAGCAGGTAATCCGAACGAGTCGGGGTGGAGTAGGTAATCTAATCGGAATGAGTCGGGGTGAGTCAGGGTGGAGTAGGTAATCGAAAAAGGTTGCTGTATAAGGAAGTTAAGTTTAAAAGTAGAAGACAAAGAACTGAACATACTGACACATTCTTTGAAAAGAAATTTAGAACTCATATCCAACATAAGTTACATTTACTGGTCTGTTATAAAGGATACTATAAGGAATGCAGATGAAAAACCAGATGAAGAGATACATAGTGTGAGGTGTGGTGGGGCAAAGCTCTCACATCCTCCCTGGGTGTGCATCCTCCCTCACCAGCACCTCCAGTGTTCAGCAACCTCCATGTGTTCCACAAGGAAGCCCATTGAGTCTTGCTCAAGAGTTTTCATAGAGCTTGATCTCCACCCTCCCCCACTCCCACCTGCATCTCTGCCCTTTCCAGAGACTGGTAGGTAGAGCTGAAAGCTCTAACTCTCTAGTCCTCTTATCACTTGGTCTTTCCAGTGACTGGCCCTATCCTAATTAATCTCATTAGCATAAACTGAGGAGTCATCACAGGGGCCCACTCCAGGTGTTTTAGGAGCTCTATGACAGGAATGTGGGACAAAGACCAAATAGGTGTATTTCATATTATGCCACAGAGGCCAAAGACTGGCATGCCTACTTGTATTCTTGCTTGTTATATAATTTTAGGTTCTCAATTCTGTTCCTTGAAAGTTTTGAAGGTACTGCTCCACTGACTTTTAGCATCCTATGCTGTGGATAAGAAATCTGACACCAGTCTGATTCTTCTTCCATTTTAGGTTGCTTGTCTTTTCTCGTGCCCATCAAACTACCAGAGAAAACTGGAAATCCCAAGCTACCACTTCCAAGCAAGACATAATTCCCATCAACATCCATTCCTTCTCATTCCCCCTCTACCCACACACCCTATCACACTGCTTTGCCTCCAGAACAGAAACAAGCAGCTTGGAGCACCTCTAATTCCTGGGGTTCCCAGGAGGATGCACTTGATTACCATTTGGCCACTAAACCACTCATAACCATATCAGAGCCTCCTCAGAGTAGGTGTTTAATAAATATGTGTTGAGTAAATCTGCTAGACACCCCTGATCCTCATGGGGACATGTTCAGACCCCCAATGGATGCCTGAAACTGTGGATAGTACCAAACTCTGTATACAGTATGTTTTTACCTATACATACATATCTATGATAAACTTTTCATAAATTAGAGACAGTAAGAGATTAACAACAATAACTATTAATAAAATAGATCAATTATAACAATATGCCAGCTTCACTACTCTTGTGCTTTGCGGCCATTATAAGGTAAAATAAGTGAACACAAACACTGAGATACTGTGACAGTCAATCTGATAACCTAGACAGTTACTAAGTGACTAATGGACGGGAGGCATTAACAGCATGAATACACTGGAAGGTTCACGTCTCAGGCAAGACAGAGTAAGACAGCTTGAGATCTCATCATGCTACCCAAAATGTACCCAGTTTGAAACTCATGAATTGTTGCCAAATGCAGTGCCATGCACCTATAGTCCCAGCTACTTGAGAGGCTGAGGTGGGAAGATGACTTGAGGCCAACAGTTTGAGGCTGTAGTGTGCTATGATCACACCTGTGAATACTCCTACACTCCAGCCTGAGCAAGCAGCAACACCCCATCTCTTAAAAAGAAAAATAAAAGTATAAAGTGTTGATTTCTGTAATTTTCCATGTAATATTTTTAGACTGTGGTTGACTTCAGGTAACTGTAACATTAGAAAGTGAATCCACAGATAAACAGGAACTACTATAAATGAAACTACAGTACTTGGAGCTAAAAGACCCTCTGGGCTCTTACCTCTCTCCCTTGTTTATCCAGATACAACCAGAAACCCAAACTCCCCAGGTTCTCTATTACCATAGTTCTATGGCTACCCTAATCTGATTAATTTTCCACCTTTCCCAAGTCTTTCACCATGACCCCTGGAACTCAACTGTAAAATTCCTTCGTCCTTCTGCAACCCGAGTAACGTTTCAGTGCAGGGGTCAGTCACTGCCTCCTTAGTTATGTCATCTATCACTCATGCCATCCCTATTACTATCCCTCTCCTTATCGATGATTCTATAGTAATACCTGCTATATTGCTGCTGTGACAAATTACGACACATTTATTGACTTAAAACAATGTAAAGGTATTATCTTACAGTTCTGGAGTCTAAAATGGTTTCAGCCAGGCCATGTTTCCTCTGGAGGTACTATCTTCTGAAGAAGAAGAATCCATGCAGTTCCCACACTTGTGCATCTCTGATCATGTGGCTCAGAACTGAAATGTCCAGATGACAGTGCTTCATTACAAGCCACTTGTAAATCTAAAGAAGTCTCGTGCTAAAATATGAAATTTTTTAACTAAAAAGATTTTCATTTTTTTGAAATTATCAGTGTGCTTGATGCTTAAAACTGACATATAAGGTAATATAAAATAAGTGCTTTCCACCCATAAGCATTTATGTACTAAAAAGACAAGCAAGGCAAGATGTAAAACACAGAAGATAAAAATGGAAATAGTGTTGGGGCTACTATTTGACAAGAACATTTTCAAACATGGCAGGTGAACTTCAACAGGGACTGATACAAAGTAATTCACTCCAAAAATAAATATATAATCAATATTTACAGAGTAATGAGTTCAGAACCATCTGTTATAAACCAGTAAGGAAGACATTATAAACTGCTAAAATGAGATACTAATCCAATATAATACAGAGGGTGGAAAAAGTGAGACATTAATAAAAGCAGATTACAAATAGAATATAAGAAGGTATCCCAGATATGGCTGGGCGCGGTGGCTCAAGCCTGTAATCCCAGCACTTTGGGAGGCCGAGACGGGCGGATCACGGGGTCAGGAGATCGAGACCATCCTGGCTAACACGGTGAAACCCCGTCTCTACTAAAAAAATACAAAAAACTAGCCGGGCGAGGTGGCAGGCGCCTGTAGTCCCAGCCACTCGGGAGGCTGAGGCAGGAGAATGGTGTAAACCCGGGAGGTGGAGCTTGCAGTGAGCTGAGGTCCGGCCACTGCACTCCAGCCTGGGTGACAGAGCGAGACTCTGTCTCCAAAAAAAAAAAAAAAAAAAAAAAAAAAGGTATCCCAGATCACATAGTATCTATAATGTATAAAGATCTATTTCAGTCACCTCAAGAAAGATAATTGAATTCGTAAAAAGAAAAAACAGAGAGGGCATAACTAAAAATCATGAAATGAGACTCTGGTTTAACTCTGAATACCAATAATAAAAGTAATAAATATTAGTGATTCTCATGCATCTACTGTATTTAGAAATCTAATCCATGTTACTTCATATAATCATCATAGGAATCCCAGGAGACACATGTTACAGTCTTCATCTTATAGATAATGCATTAGTCTGCTCAGGCTGCTGCAACAAAATACCACAGACTGGGTGATTTAGGCAGTATACATTTATTTTTCTCACAGTTCTGGAAGCTAGAAGGCCAAGATCAAGGTGCCAGCCAGGTTGGTTCCTGGTGAAAGGTCTTTTCCTGTCTCATAGAAGACCAACTTCTTCTCACTGTGTCTTCAAATGGCAGAGACAGAGATCTCTGGTTTCTCGACAGAGAGAGATCTCTGGTTTCTCTTCATCTTTTGATAAGGACACCAGTTCTATTGGATCAACCCCCATCCTTATGAGCTCCTTTAACCTTAATTCTATCCTTGGAGACTCCATCTCCAAATTCAGTCACATTGGGGGTTAAGGTTTCAATATATGAGTTTTCAGGGGGACACAATTCAGTCCACAACAGACGAGAAACTTGAGATCTACTTCTTCACCCTACCCTGGGCCCTGGGAGGCTGACCGCTGGGAACTGTATTACCCTAGCTCCTTCTGTGTTAGAATTGGGTTCTAACACCATTGGGTGTTATTGGGAGGAAATTAGAGGGTGAGAGGTTGGGATATTTATCCCTCTGGTTCCCATCTTGCCATGCCATGGTTGAATGGTGGTTATGGCACCTGTTTGGTGATCCTTCTCCTATACCTCCAATCCTTGCCAGGATCCACTAACTATTCCCACCCGTTGTTCCTCTAGGACCAACGTGGTAATGGCTTCCCACTGCTGCTAATTCCAAGGTGCTTTACTATCCCTTGTTGTTTCTGTTATTCCAGCATACACATTTGTCAATAGTGACTTTGTTAGACATCCTTCAATTGTATCTTTTTGATGTACCATCTGTTTCCTACCAGATGCTAATAAAATAGGTGGTACCCAGGAGACAAACCCTCAAAAGAGGATTCTAAAATTGCTCACACATTTGATTAGAGGACAGATCACTTCTTTTGCAGACATGTGGTGCCATCATAATTACCCAAATTGTTACTGGCAGTGATGAGGGAAGAAGTGTAGGTCCAGATAAATTAATTGGGAGATAATTGTGGCATCTAGTTGCCAAGGCAAAAAGGTGGCACCTGTTTGGTAAGGCAGCAGAGGTCATGAGTACATGGCCAAGGAATACCAAATGACTTCAGGACCCAGGATCATAAACTGAGTGTTGTCTGATCCTCCAAATCAATAAGATTGAACATTCAAACATTATTCCTTTGTTAATGGAGATAGTATTTATAGGAACAGGCTCAAGCAGGTTTTGAGGACACAAATAACTGCTTGGGGAAATGCCTGGGACTCTCATGGTACCTTTTGTTGTTGCTTCGTCACCTTTTTCTCAACCAAAATCTATGATTTCATGGACTTTTTCTATGACCAGTTAACCGAAGAGCATAAGCATGGGCCTAACCTATAGTTGGGTCTGCATGTTACTCTATTACAGCCCTAACCCAGGGACAGCCTTGAAAGAGAGTGATGAAAATAAGTCTTCCCAATGGGTAGAGCTTAGGAGAAAAGACCATTTGAAAGTTCAATTTGCACTAAAGGAGATAGGAACTAAAATACTGGTCTACACTGACTCTTGGACAGTGGCTAAAAGATTGGCCAACTGGTAAGAATTTGACAAAAAGAAGATTGACATTAGGTGATCTGGGAGAGAGGTATAAAATGGACTTACAAGAACTGCCTCAGAACATGGACATATTTAAGTATCATGTATATGCCTACTAGAGGACTCTCTCAATAATCAGGTTGATGTGATGTCTTACTGTATCAGTGGTTTTCAAGATGGACTCCAGATTTAAAGATTCACTAGAAGGACTCACAAGACTCGGAAGCCATTATAGTCATGGTATAGTTTATACAGCAAAAAAGATACAAAACAGGGCCGGGTGCTGTGGCTCACACCTGTAATCCCAGCACTTTGGAGGGCCAAGGCAGGTGGATCACAAGGTCAGTTCAAGACCATCCTGGCCAACATGGTGAAACCCCATCTCTACTAAAAATACAAAAATGAGCTGGGTGTGGTGGCACACACCTGTAATCTCAGCTACTCAGGAGGCTGAGGCAGGAGAATCACTTGAATCCAGGAGGCAGAAGTTGCAGTGAGCCGAGATTGTGCCATTGCACTCCAGCCTGGTGACAGAGTGAGATTCCATCTCAAAAAAAAAAAAAAAAAAAAAAGATATAAAACAGGATCCATAAAGAAAAAAATCCCTCCCTACATGGTTCACAGTTTGGGTTGGCTGCAAGAGAAACTTGGTAAGATTTAGGAGGCAGAAGGAAGGCTGAATAGATGATGCTCACCATTGATCATCATTGATCAAGGGCCATAAGGGAAAGACTCAGAGGTACCAGTGGTTTCCAAGTCATTCTTGCCTGTTCTTGCTCCACATCCAGCTTACCTTCCTGTCGACCTTGATAGCACCAAGCCTTGTCAGTGACTTTTCTCTGATGCATTTTGGATCTTTACTTCCTCAGATCCTGCCACAATTACACAAGGTTTTATTTCTCTCATGTATTCCTTATTCCATAATATTAATAGTCCAAATTATCTGATTAAATCAAAGCTGATACAGGGATTGTGTTTCCTGACTTTCCAGTTCTTGACTTGAGTCTTTATGGTATCTAACTGTACTTCCTACCCTTTGAGTTTGAGATATTTCCCAGTAATAAATACTTTCTAATCCATTTCAGATTCTGGGCAATTCATATTTGAATTTGGTTTCAAATATGCTAGATAGAGATGTCCTCAGATATGTTAAATAGAGATGTCCTAATGTAGTTAGAAATATGATACTGGGGCCAGGCACGGTGGCTCATGCCTGAAATTCCAGCACCTTGGGAGGCCAAGGTGGGCGGATCACCTGGAGTTCAGAAGTTCGAGACCACCCTGATAAACATGGAGAAACCCCGTCTCTACCAAAAATACAAAAATTAGCTAGGCGTGGTGGCACATGCCTGTAACCCTCCCTACTTGGAAGGCTGAGGCAGGAGAATTGCTTGAACCCAAGAGGCAGAGGTTGCGGTGAGCCTAGATCGCACCATTGCACTCTAACCTGGGCAACAACAGTGAAACTCCATCTCGAAAGGGAAGGGGAGGGGAGGGGAGTGGAGGTGAGGGGAGGAGAGGGGAGACGATACTGAAGCTCAAAGGATATAGTTATGGAATATTTATCAAGAGGTTGTAGGACCCAAAGGACGATTCCTCCTTCATCCTCTGAAGTTTTCCTGAAAAATAAGATGACAAAAGGCAGATTAATACAGAGAAAAGACATACAAGTCTATTAACATGCATGGGGAAATCACAGAGTGATAATCCCAACCCCACAATGGGGTACAAAAGATTATACATCATCTCCAGGTTACAGAAAGAATGGGGGCTCAGAGTATGGCCAAAAATAGATTATGGTGATAAGTCAGGTTAGAGTGGCAAGACAGGTTATGGAAGAGAGAGAAGAGGAGGGTTGGCTAGCAACAGCGATCCTGTTATGCAGATGTAACTTCACAGGTACTAGCCTTCAGAGAGAAAGACAGTAAATATTTCTCTCAGACCTTTAAAGTGCTAGACTCTCAGTCTTTCCTAGATCAGACAAGGGAAGACCTTCGGAGAATGAGGGACTTTATCAATACAGACTTTTTCTACAAATGCTAATCCCTCCCACAAAAGATAGCTTTTTAGCTATTATTTTATTTCCAGCCTCTCTGAATAGTCATCTTGAACAATGTCAAGAAAATATATTTTGGAATGAAATATTTTCATTTCCTTCAGGATCACAAAATCACCTCAAATAACAACTCACTGATAGAATCATAGAGGGTGACACCAAAATTTTTTTGATGAGCCTGACATCAGAGTGAATCACAGAAGTCCTATATTCTAGGCCAATGCTCCTCAGCCTTTTATGATTGCTTCCCTAAGAATTCATTTCAGATATTTTTGCCTGATTCCCTCCCCTCTGACATCTTAATGTCGCAGCTATACTGGCACATGTGCTGTCTGCATATCCATGCATTATATATTAAAAGAGATTTTTTTTTTAATCCTTCAAGTACCAGTTTTTGCCTCCATCGCATGTTCTAGACCCAGATCCACCATTTACTTTGCTATGTTTTTGATATAGTTTGTATATTTGTCCCCACCCAAATCTCATGTTGAACTATAATCCCCGTTATTGGAGGAGGGACCTGGAAAGAAGTGACTGGATCATGGGATTGAATTTCTTATGAATGGTTTAGCACTATCCCCTTGGTGCTGTCCTTGAAATAGTGAGTTCTCAGGAGATCTGGTCATTTAAAAGTGTGTGGCCCCTCCCCACCAACTCTCTCTCTCTTGCTCCTCCCTTTGCCATGTGATGTACCTGCCCCTCTTTGCCTTCTGCCATGACTGGAAGCTTCCTCAGGCCTCCCCAGAAGCAGATGCCACTATGCTTCCTGTATAGGCTGCAGAACCATGAGCCAATTAAACCTCTTTCCTTATAAAATATTCAGCCTCAGGTATTTCTTTATAGCAGTGCAAGAACAGTCTAATACATTTTTCTTAACAAAAGCTACTATGATTTCTGAGTGTTGGTTTCCTCTTGGAAACCTGACCAGAAAGCATGGCACTATTCTCAATTTTCTGCCAATGTCTGTTCCTCCACAGATACTACCCCACTAATGATTTTGTCCTTTAGCCCACTTACAGCATTTAGTTGCACATATGTGAGGGGTATATATTGGAAAATTGTCAGTTAGGTGAATGCAAAATTGAGCTACATTTTTCTTTAAACTGCCATCGATGTCACTTTCAAGGCCCCAGTCAGTTTAGAGCAGACAGCCTATTTATTCCATTCAGCAAGCTCAGAACAGTCTGACAATTTATCTGTCAGTTTCAAGATTTATCACCATCAGTCACATTGGAGTTCAAAGTCCTTTCTCCTATCCTGGGCCCCACCTGGATTAGAAACATTTGCATTTAACAGGAGGGGAAAAGTGTAGGTTCTCTGTCCTTCCACTCTACCTCTTGGTCGTTGCATTGTCATGTAGCTGCTGTTCAGCAGAATCTACAGGGAGTAGGCCCCATGGCTTCATTGTCTTTCTGTGGCTGGCAGGATATAACTTTTGAAGTTGGCATGGTTTGATCTCTCACCCAAGCAGAGTCAAATGACTCTGCCTTGTCGTACACTAAATGGTCTGTTGGTGCCCAGCTGGGCATCTCACCCATGCATATTTCTAGTGTCGCCTCACTACTGAGCAGCATCTCGAAGGGTGCAGACAAGCAGGTGCTTGCTCACAATCACATTCTTGTGTTTATCTAGGCCTTGGGGATTCCAAGGGAAAACAAGGCCAAGACCGGGAAGATCTTGTCCCTTTCCTACCTGCTCTGTTGTCTGCCACTTAGCAACCACATGAGAAGCAGGTGCCAGTTGATCCCTACATTCAGAAACATCTGCCACCTTCCAGGAAGAAGCACCTTCCCTTTGTTGGGAGACTCCATCAGGGAGGGCAGAGGTTAAAGCCCCAGCGAACTCCCTTTCCAACTCTGTTTCGCTCACACCACATCTTCTGATGGGAGAGCGTAGTAGGGCAAGCTGACAGCATTTATTTTAACTGAAAGTAAATAAACTATTTTATCTTTTGTCCTTGGCTCTGAGTTTTCTCGACTATAACGCAGCACATCTCACTTAGCCAGCAAGTGGAGAATACGGAACTCATCAGCAGCCTGTAATAAAAACCGTGACATATATATGGTATTGGGATTCACGAATCATGTCTTTTCCTTTTTATTTACTTATTTATTTTTAAAGACAGCATCACCCTATGTTGCCCAGGCTGGCCTTAAGCTCCTGGGTTACCTCCCCAGTAACTCGGACTACATGCATATGCCACCATTCCTGGCTCGTCCTTTTCTCTCTCCTATGCTCTAAGACCTTAGAAGCAGAGAACTTAACAATTTAACACTTCAAACTAAGTTTTATGTATCTACTTCCCCTCACTTGTATCTCACCCTGTATCCTATTGCTAAATTAATGATATAATTATCCACCCAATTCAGAAGGCTTACTCAAGGAGTCTCCCTCATTCTTATCAGCTACATTTGATCAATCACTCAATCCTGCAAACTCCACTTCAGCAATATATCTCTGTCATAATCCCCTCTGTGTCTTTCTACTGGCTTAATTCCAGCCTTTATCGCCTTTTGGTTGAACAACTACAATAAATTCCTCATTAGTGTCCTGGTCCATGGAACCTCTCCCTTCCTACACTGCCACAAGAGCATATATTTTCCAACGATGTGACCAGATTCCTCCCCTGCTTCAAAATATTTGACCCCTGTGGAAACAAAAATATAAGCCCTTTACTTGAGAAAAGAAAATATGAAATCAGACATTTTTATTCTAATATGGAGAAAATAACCTTTAATAGGAACCTTGAAGAAATCTTGAGTCATTGACTTCAAGATTTTTATTCCGGTACTGTGTTATAAATCCTTTCTCTCTGCTGATAACAAAAGTTCTAGAACAAAAGACTACCACTGAAGGAGCCAAACAGAAAACCTATTTGCTAGCTAATGAAATAGGGCATAGATGAAAAAAAATTAAATTGGTCATGCTTAATCTGTTCAGTTTCATAAGTGAGATTTCTCTAATGTTTTCCTGCCATTTTCAGTGCAAAGAGATAAGACTTGTGTTGCTGCCAGACTCTTTTATTATCCACACAGAAGGCAAGTCTTTATATTTGTCAAGGTTTACATGATTAGGAATCATAAATCACAATTAACTACTGCTTAAGAGATAAAGGTTCATGAATTTTGCATGCTGTTAATCACCTTATCACCCTTTCATGGTTTTAACCTGCTCTTTCTTCACGGTATTATCACATTATATTTTTTCTGTGTTCTGTCTCTACCAGAAAGTAAAGCCACAGAGCAAGGACTTTATTTTGTTAAAATGGTGGTTGCACACACGTGTTTGATTCATTTGTTGTTTTTTGGTTTTTGATTTTGATTTTTTGAGACTGAGTCTCCCTCTATCCCCAGGCTGGAGTGCCGTGGCGGAATCTGGGCTCACTGCAACCTCTGCCTCCCAGGTTCAAGTGATTCTCCTGCCTCAGCCTCCCAAGTAGCTGAGATTACAGGTGCCCATCATGCCCGGCAAACTTTGTATTTTTAGTAGAGATAGGGTTTGGCCAGGCTGGTCTTGAACTCCTAACCTCACATGATCCACCAGCTGTGGCCTCCCAAAGTACTGGGATTACAGGCTTGGGCCACCATGCCTGGCTGATTCATTTGTATATATTTCTAGAACACAGCTTGGTACAAAGTTGAGCATTCAGTAAATATTTGTTGAAATAGAGAATGAATGAACTCCCGTTCACAATAGCTTCAAAGAGAATAAAATACCTAGGTATCCAACTTACAAGGGATGTAAAGGACCTCTTCAAGGAGAATTACAAACCATTGCTCAGTGAAATAAGAGAGGAAACAAACAAATGGAAGAACATACCATGCTCATGGATAGGAAGAATCAATATCGTGAAAATGGCCATACTGCCCAAGGTAATTTATAGATTCAAGGACATCCGCATTAAGCTACCAATGACTTTCTTCATAGAATTGGAAAAAACTGCTCTAAAGTTCATATGGAACCAAAAAAGAGCCTGCATTGCCAAGACAATCCTAAGCCAAAAGAACAAAGCTGGAGGCACCACACTACCTAACTTCAAACTATACTACAAGGCTACAGTAACCAAAACAGCATGGTACTGGTACCAAAACACAGATGCAGACCAATGGAACAGAACAGAGCCCTCAGAAATAATACCACACATCTATAGTCATCTGATCTTTGACAAACCTGACAAAAACAAGAAATGGGGAAAGGATTCCCTATTTAATGAATTGTGCTGGGAAAACTGGCTAGCCATAAGTAGAAAGCTGAAACTGGATCCTTTCCTTACTCCTTATATGAAAATTAATTTAAGATGGATTAGAGACTTAAATGTTAGACTTAAAACCATGAAAACCTTAGAAGAAAACCTATACCATTCAGGATATAGGCATGGGCAAGGACTTCATGTCTAAAATGCCAAAAGCAATGGCAACAAAAGCCAAAATTGACAAATGGGATCTCATTAAACTAAAGAGCTTCTGCACAGCAAAAGAAACTACCATCAGAGTGAACAGGCAACCTACAGAATGGGAGAAAATTTTTACAATCTACCCATTTGACAAAGGGCTAATATCCAGAACCTACAAAGAAGTCAAACAAATTTACAAGAAAAAAACAAACAACCCTATCAAAAAGTGGGCAAAGGATATGAACAGACACTTCTCAAAAGAAGACATTCATACAGCCAACAGACACATGAAAAAATGCTCATCACTCGTCATTAGAGAAACACAAATCAAAACCACAATGAGATACCATCTCACACCAGTTAGAATGGCAATCATTAAAAAGTCAGGAAACAACAGGTGCTGGAGAGGATGTAGAGAAATAGGAACACTTTTACACTGTTGGTGGGACTGTAAACTAGTTCAACCATTGTGGAAAACAGTGTGGTGATTCCTCAAGGATCTAGAAGTCAAAATACCATTTGACCCAGCCATCCCATTACTGGGTATATACCCAAACGATTATAAATCATGCTGCTATAAAGACACATGCACATGTATGTTTATTGCAGCACTATTCACAATAGCAAAGACTTGGAATGAACCCAAATGTCCATCAGTGACAGACTGGATTAAGAAAATGTGGCACATATACACCATGGAATACTATGCAGCCATAAAAAAGGATGAGTTTGTGGGACACGGATGCAACTGGAAACCATCATTCTCAGCAAACTATCGCAAGAACAGAAAACCAAACACCGCATGTTCTCACTCACAGGTGGGAATTGAACAACGAGATCACTTGGACACAGAAAGGGGAACATCACACACAGGGGCCTATTGTGGGGAGGGGGGAGAGGGGAGGGATAGCATTAGGAGATATACCTAATGTAAATGACGAGTTAATGAGTGCAGCACACCAACATGGCACATGTATACATATGTAACAAACCTGCACCTTGTGCACATGTACCCTAGAACTTAAAGTATAATTTTAAAAAAATAAATAAATAAAATCAAGGAAAAAAAAAGAAATAGAGAGTGAAAAAGAAAGTAACTCCCTTTCTTATTCCACAACTAGCGCTTCACCTATCAAATTACACGCAATGGAAACATCTTAGTCCTCAGAGCAACCCTGGGTGCCAGGCACAGGCAGCTGTCATCAGGCCTATTACACAGGTTTAGGGTGAAACTTGAAAGTGTACACGGGAAAGTAAAAAAGCAATGAAAAAACCATCTAGAAAAAAATCTTTTCTGGATTTCACGATCTAACCTTTTGCGTGAGACCCCAGAAACCGGATGACTCCGCTCAGAAGCAGTCACATTTGGAACCATATTTATCTCACAATAAATTAAGGGACAAAAAGTCCTTCAAATAGAAAGGAACGGAATAAACGGAATAATTTTTTTTTTTTTTTTTTTTTTGAGACGGAGTCTCGCTCTGTCGCCCAGGCTGGAGTGCAGTGGCCGGATCTCAGGTCACTGCAAGCTCCGCCTCCCGGGTTCACGCCATTCTCCTGCCTCAGCCTCCCGAGTAGCTGGGACTACAGGCGCCCACCACCTCGCCGGGCTAGTTTTTTGTATTTTTTTAGTAGAGACGGGGTTTCACCGTGTTAGCCAGGATGGTCTCGATCTCCTGACCTCGTGATCCGCCCGTCTCGGCCTCCCAAAATGCTGGGATTACAGACGGAGTCTCGCTCTGTCACCCAGGCTGGAGTGCAGTGGCCGGATCTCAGCTCACTGCAAGCTCCGCCTCCCAGGTTTACGCCATTCTCCTGCCTCAGCCTCCCGAGTAGCTGGGACTGCAGGCGCCCGCCACCTCGCCCGGCTAGTTTTTTTTTTTTTATATATTTTTTAGTAGAGACAGGGTTTCAAGGGGTTAGCCAGGATGGTCTCGATCTCCTGACCTCATCCGCCAAACGGAATAATTTTTAACTCTAACATTACTTTCTTTCAATTTTTACATAATTCTTATATCTGCGGCGAGTGAAAAGGCTAAAACAAAAGCAAAAGAGACCTCCGCTGCCCAGAACAAAGATGGCCCAGACGACTCCCATGCCCACACGCAAAATGGACGCTGATTATGACGTTCCCTGCAACAATCCTCAACTGGCCCCGCCCCACCAATTTGGAACCCCGCCTCGTAACCCGGAACCCCTCCTCCCCCACTGTGCCCGCGTTTCCGACAGAGGCCTGCCAGTGATTGGCTACTCGTACTATTTACCTCCTCTCGATGTTGCGTCATGCAGTGCGCTGGCGGAACTGTGCGCTTTCAGACCGTAAGGAGCGTGCTGGGAGCCCGGAAGGGAAACTACGCAGCGAAGGTGACTGGGGACCAAGGTAATGCTCCGGCTGGCTGGCGGGCGCCCGGGATCCCCGGTGCTCCTGACAGCCGCCCTCACGGGACCGCTGGGTGCGGAGGGAAGGGCTGGTAGCAGCGGTGCTGCTGGGTGCGTCAGGGCCGGCCTGCGCGTTGGGGTCGCAGTCCTGTGGGTGACCCAGTGGAGAGGGCGGCGGCCACAAGGTCCTGCTCAGGCGCGCAAGGGCTATTCTAGCTGTGCTTCTGTCGCGGGGCAACAAGGTGCTGAGTCATCCTTGCGGCCAGGCCGTACAGCCGCTGCGCTGGTAGCGGCACCTGGGGCGCGGACAGAGGTGTTGTGGGTTGACGTGGAGGTTTGCTGCCAGGTTCTCATCCGAATCTAGCGGGCTGGGTGAACTTTCTCGGGGACCAGGCACCCAAACTCATCCAATGCTCACGGAGGCATAAGCCCTTGGATTAGGGTCGGTAGTATTTTCCCCATTTTGTAGCAAAGACAGACATCTGAGTCTTAGAGATCCACACCCCTCACAAGGTCAATTCTAACGTGTCAGAAGTGGAATTCCCACTCTGTGCTGTTAGGCCACATGGAGGTCACTCTGAGCTGGACCTCTTCGGCCCCCCCAGTGGACTGAGTACTGAGAAAGATACAGGACAGCCATAGGTTGAGATGATGTAATGGCACGAAAGTTCCAAAAGCGCTGGGTGTTTTCCCAAAGGCCAGGTGCCGAGTATTAAGATCCTTCAGTTCAGTTGCAGAGCTCGGAGGACGCTCGGGTATCTTAAAACAATAGTTCTTAGCTTTTGGAGTGTTCGTTAAAACACATATCCTTGGTCCTATTCCTAGAGCTAGAATCATTAGGAGCAAAGAAAGACGCAGGAGCCTACATTTTAAGATGCGTCCGCGTCACTTTCAAGCAGGTAGTCCAAGGGTCAACGCTGTAGTCTGAACACTGGGAATCGTTATGTTACAGATGGGGAAATGGACCCAGAAGAATATCACTTGCCTGAAATTCACTACAAATCATTGGCGGAGATGTGCTGGTAGCCCCAGTTGGTTTGCACTTGTCATTTCATTCTGACCTATCATAGTCACCTCACTGTAGCATTACAGAAACACTATCCGCTGACTTCTGGTTGACCACCCATCTAGTATAATGTGCCCTGGAGCTAAGATAATCCAGTTTTTAGCATGCTTTTCTTTTGAAGACACCATTGAGGGAGTCTAATGTAAGGGAAACCTAGTTGGTAACCGATTTTACTTTGAAAGACTAAATGTCCTTTACGCATTATAGTAGGACATATAGAATAGGTTAACTTAGAATATTTTTATATCTTATGTTGAAGGAAAGTATTATTTGGTATGATTAGCTGAAATTCATATAGTTGGCTTCTTTTAATATCTTTTAGCTTTGTAATGCAGAAGAGCTATTCATGTCTCTTTAGATGACACTATTTCTCTGACCAAACGTTATGTAGATTCTTTTAAATTTTCCCACTGGATACTGGTATGAATCTTAAGCCAAAACTACATTTGTAAAAGCCATCATAGACCCGGGTGTAATCACATCCAGTTAACAGCCATTCTGTGTTAACACATAATTTTTGAAATCATCTATTTTATTATTGGTCAAACTGGGACTTAAACCTAATTTGTTCCTCCATCCTCAGCTGTGTTCTCTGGGATGGGTTTCTTGCATTACCAAGGGATGATTGGGCAAAGAATTCATCGCTGAAAATTAAAAAGGTGGCTGTATTTCCTTTTCTACTAAAAAATTGTTCCTTCTTGACTCTGACTCTCATATGTCCTTCTCTTTATTGGTTAGTGGATTGTTTTGTTTATGTTCTTTTTGTTGTTTTTGCCTTTTTTTACTAGCATTTCAGATCTGCTTGGTAGACCTGGTGCACCACCACCATGTTGGCTGCAAGGCTTGTGTGTCTCCGGACACTACCTTCTAGGGTTTTCCACCCAGCTTTCACCAAGGCCTCCCCTGTTGTGAAGAATTCCATCACGAAGAATCAATGGCTGTTAACACCCAGCAGGGTAAAGATAATCTGAATTTTTTTATATTGCTGCTTTTTCCATTTGTGCCCTTTCTTTTTGGCAGAGTGTGGCTGCTGCCTTTAGTGTGTTATACGTCAATTGGCCCTGATAATATCCCTGTCAGCTCTTTCTCCCCATTAGTTTGTATCATTCTGGTCCCTCCTTATCCCATATGAAAAAGAAAATGAATTTCTGTAACTTTGCTTTTGCTTACAGCTTCTGGAGTTTCTCATTTAGAAAATTTAGAGTACATTGTGAGGGATTGAGAGTTATGTGGTGTAACGGAGATCCTGGAGCACATAGTCAGAAGTTTAAGAACCCAGGGATATTACCAGTTGGCCAATAGCTTAATAAATTATTGAAGAAATTATCTCTTATTTAGATTGATAATCTCTGTCAGATTAGATGAAGGGATGGCCTACCCCTCCACACCTGTGGGCATTTCTCGTTAGGTGGAACGAGAGACTTGAGAAAAGAAATGAGACACAGAGACAAAGTATAGAGAAAGAAAAAATGGGCCCAGGGGACCGGCACTCAGCATACAGAGGACCCACTCCGGCACTGGTCTCTGAGTTCCCTAGTATTTATTGATAATTATCTTTACCATCTTAAAGATAAGGGAGTGGTAGGATAATAGGATCATTGTAAGGAGAAAATCAGCAGTAAGACATGAATAAAGTTCTCTGTGACATGAATAAGTTTAAAGGAAACTGCTCTGCCTTGATATGCATATGCAAACATCTCCATGAACCTTTTAGCAGCATTGCACCAGCAAGTCCCACCTTTTGCCCTAAGGCGGTTTTCTCCTATCTCAGTAAACAGCATATAATCGGATTTTACACCAAGATGTTCCATTGCCCAAGGACGGGCAGGAGACAGATGCTTTTCTCTATCTCAACTGCCAACAACTGCCAAGAGGCCTTCTTTCCTCTTGTACTAGTCCTCCTCAGCACAGACCCTTCACGGGTGTCAGGCTGGGGGACGATCAGGTCTTTCCCTTCCCACGAGGCCGTATTTCAGACTATCACATGGGGAGAAACCTTGGACAATACCTAGCTTTCCTAGGCAGAGGTCCCTGCAACCTTTGGCAGTGTGCGTGTCCCTGGGTACTTGAGATTAAGAGAATGGTGATGACTTTTAACCAGCAAGCTGCCTTCAGGCACTTGTTTAACAAGGCACATCCTGCACAGCCCAAAATCCATTAAACCTTGACCTTGAGTCACCACAGCACATGTCTCTTGCAAGGACAAGGTTGGGGGTAGGGTCACAGATTAACAGCATCTCAAATGCAGAACAAAATGGAGTCTCTTATGTCTACTACTTTCTATATAGACATAGTAACAGTCTGATCTTTCTTTTTTCCCCCCATATTAGAAAGAAACCCATCTTTATAATAGATTTATGTTCTAGCATTCAAATTATAAGGTTTAAAGTGAGGTAATGAGGACAATATACAGAAGCTAGAAGGAGACTTTTTCTCTTTTAAATTAACTGTTCCGCTGTTGAAAAAGAGCCAAAATGGAGGTAGTAGTCTTTCTTCCTCTTGGCTTTGTGTTAAGGAAAGATGCCTTTCTTGAGTGCATATCCCAGATGACGAAATATAGCTAATAATGCTTATAGAATGCATTTCTTAAAAATGCTAATAGATTCTCATCTTGATATTTGGTTAGGATTTAAAATAAATAATTCTAGGTATGTAAATCTATAGCTTTTAAAAGAAACAGTTTTTCTGAAATTGAAACTAAGAAGAATATAATGAATTACTACCAAAGGTGGAGCCCAGGAAAGGTATACATTTACTTATTTAGTTTTACATTTAGTTTTTTAAGTTGGCTAATAAATTTTCATAGTGAAGTTACGTATATAGAAAGTACCAACTTTCTTTAACTAGAGTTTTCTAATGTAAAGAGATCTTGCATTTTATTTTACTGATGTCTGTTTTCATGTGGGTGGTCCATGTCTTTGTTTGCATGTGTGTGTCAGGAATATGCCACCAAAACAAGAATTGGGATGCGGCGTGGGAGAACTGGTCAAGAACTCAAAGAGGCAGCATTTGAACCATCGATGGAAAAAATATTTAAAAGTAGGTGGCTGTCTTATTTTTTAACCTAGAATCTATGGATATGTTTTAAGAGGTCCATGAACAACTTCCTAAAAACATATGTGTATTTGTGTGTGTATTTGTGCATTTTCTGGGAAGACCACATCATTATTCTGATATCTGACAATCCAGCAAAGTTTGGTACTTTGCACTGGATTCAGTGGTTGTCAGTCATACTTATTCCAGTGGAAATTTTTCTTTCCCTTTTTTTAAAGAAAAGGATTATTAATATGCCATAGTCCAAAAGGTATAGTCTGTTGAGAAAGTTCATTTTAAGTGTGTAGAATCCTCATTCAAGCATATAATATTTGTTTATGTTTCAGATTAGGAATAAATCGCCAACACATAGATGTTAGTAAAAGCCTAGCTGTCCAAGAAGAGTCCTTTAACTGACTGCTCACATAGGGCCTCAGGAGGCAGTACTTTAACGTATTGCCAGCTTGGTTCAGTTTGGATATCAGCTTCGCAAGTTCAGAAACTAGATTGTTAATCATCCTAAAGCTATTCAAAGAATACCACTGCTCCTTAATAATCTTACAAAATGTCTTTACAATGGGAGAGAGCCCTAATCAGTATCCTTCAGGTCATTTCTTTCTGATTTGACCCTAGAGACCAAATCATGCAAATTATGTAGTGACAGCCTGGTAAAATATTCTTAGTAAACGAATTAGACTAAAAGAATAAGATGCACTTTATGAATACCTCTGTTGAGTTAGAGTTGATAAGTTAGTTGTCTGTCAGTACCCTAAAACAGGAGCCTCCTCTCATTTGATTCTGCTGCATAAACACTGATTATATTTTCTTTCTGTTTTTTCTTGATTTCCATGTAAAGCATCATTTGTGTTAATACCAGGCAGTGTGGTATGACTGTTAACATTTCCTTCTCATTTTTTACTTTCCATGAATGTCATGTGAATATACTTCAGCCTCTTATTAGTAAAATAGTGTGTGTCACAGAAGTAGCTCCACATCTACAGACATACTGCCCCCTCAAATATTGTTGGAGTGAGGTTGAAGATTCACCAAGTCTGATTCTTTCTTTTTGGTAATGATTTTTATACCTTTGTTTCAGGAGTGTTTTTTTTCTACTGGTTACCTAACATTGAGGCAGTTTCTGTGCCCCATATGCACTGATTATGGCTGTTATTAAATATGATACATTATTTGATTCCCTTCATAAATATTTTAAAGGCTTTGTCCAGATGTGCCAGTACTAACCTGCATTTCCTTCTGTGTTCTGCAGTTGATCAGATGGGAAGATGGTTTGTTGCTGGAGGGGCTGCTGTTGGTCTTGGAGCATTGTGCTACTATGGGTTGGGACTGTCTAATGAGATTGGAGCTATTGAAAAGGCTGTGTAAGTAAATTGTTTTAAGTAAATTGTTCCTAAACAACTCCAACCTCAAAACAAAAATTCCGGTTTTCTTTTCATTCCTATCTTTAGTCACTTTGGAATGTTTTGTGTCCAGTCTTTGTGTATACACATAAATAAAGAATCTCTTCTTGCTTGTTTGACATTTATTTATTCAAATCTAAATAAAAATCTTTTAGCAAGGTTATATGTATTTAAGTAAGGAGAAAATACGTTGTTGTTGTTGTTTGGTTTTTTTGTTTGTTTGTTTGTTTGTTTGTTGTGGTGCGATCTCAGCTCACTGCAATTTCTGCCTCCCAGGTTCAGGCAGGCTCCTGAGTAGCTGGGACTACAGGTGCCCGCTGCCACGCCCAGCTATTTTTTGTGTCTTTAGAGATGGGGTTTCACCATGTTGGCCAGGGTGGTCTCGATCTCCTGACCTCTGGTGATCCACCCACTTCGGCCTCCCAAAGTGCTGGGGTTACAGGTGTGAGCCACTGCACCCAGCCAAAAATATGTTGTTTTTTATATGTGCTTGTATGTTTTATCTCATTTAATCCTTATAGTAATTCTCAGGTATGCATAATTTCATGATTATTTCCATGATAAATGAAGTGAATAAAATTTAAAGTAGAAAATGATTTATCACGAGGTCGCCCACCTAATATATGACTCAACCAGAAATCAAATCTGTAATTTTATAAATTAATCATGTCATGTTTCTTACAGAATTTGGCCTCAGTATGTGAAGGATAGAATTCATTCCACCTATATGTACTTAGCAGGGAGTGTTGGTTTAACAGCTTTGTCTGCCATAGCAATAAGCAGAACGCCTGTTCTCATGAACTTCATGATGAGAGGCTCTTTGGTGGTAAGTCAGCTGTTTTTGTTTTCCTTTTTCATCTGAAGATCAAAAGATTAGATAAAACATTGGAGGGAAGGGGGTATTAAATGGAAAGAATACTGTATTGAACAAGTTTTTGTTCAAATAATGTATGAATTACAGGTTGAGCATCCCTAATTTAAAATCCAGAAATGCTCCAAAATCTAAAACATTTGTGGTGCCAACATGATGCTCAAAGAAAATTGTAGCACTTCACATTTTGGGTTTTTGGATTAGGGATCCTGAACCCTAACAACAATGAAGTATAATGATAAATAGTCTGAAATCTGAAGTCTGAAACACTTCTGGTCCCAAGCATTTCTGATGAGGGATACTCAGCCTGTATTAGTGCAGCCGAGATAAAGTAGGAAGTTCATTCTGGGTAGGTCAGCTATTATTCTTTATTAAACATGTATTCTAATAATACCGGAGGAGTTAGAAATAAAACTTACAGGGACAATGTTCTTGTCTAGCAGCAGATAGCAAACAGCCTCTAATTTATAGCAGTTTACTAAAAAAAAAAAAAGCAAATGCAAAATCATCTTAGAAGTCAGACGGAAATGCCCAGTACAAAAACCTAGGCATTTTCTGCAGTTAAGGGTAGAATAGTGCTGCTGCTACTATTCCTAAGATTCTTGACCTTATAGAAGATTTTTATATTTAATGAGTTTCTCTAGAGCCCTTGTTATTTTGCTAGATACGAGAATTTGAATATGTGTGCCCTATTCTGCTATTTGGTAGAATAAGTGGCACAAATATGCAGTAAGAAAGTGCAAAGTCAGTCGAGAGTTTCTGTCTTGAACAGTTAGGCAAGGTCCATGAAGGAGACGTTTATTTAATCAGGGTTGTTGAAGGCTAACATGTTTCATTTATTTTAGAGTAGACAAGAGGGCCAAGTGTAGTGGCTCACACCTGTAATCCCAGCATTCTGGGAGGCTGAGGCAGGAAGATTGCTTGAGCCTAGGAATTTGAGACCAACCTGGGCAATGTAGTGAGACACTGTTGGTAATTTTTAAATAAATACAAAGTTTTAAAAATTTTTAAAAAAAATTTAAGTAGACAAGGGCAGTCCAATTTTACCAGTTTAAGCGAAGAGGAGGTAGGAAAACCTAATTTTAGAGGTGACTTGCAATCCCATTAGAGGGAAGTTCAAGTGTTTGGGGTCTGGATGTTGAAGAAGATATGGTTAGAAAGGGTATGATTGTCAAGCTGAGGAGAGAACCTAAGCAGTCGGAGGCCATTGGAGATACTGGAACAACAAAAGCGTGATTTATATTTGAGTTTTTAGAACCAATGTGGAAGGGACGTGGAGCAGCTGTACCAGCTGTGCCTTTGTAAGATCTGAAACGAGGGATGATAAGCACCTGAACTAGAGCAGAGTGTGAGACTGGAGGGGAAGGAGAGTTGGGAGAGTTCATGTAACACTGATTCCCCACCTAGGGACCAAAAGCCATAATATTTTCACTGTATTATACTTTACTAAAGGATAGCTGTTAACAGTAGCATAGCCATTTAGACATTTATGTATTTTTAGGATGATGCTTTTCACATAGATGCCATCAATCTCCCAGCCCAGAGGTTCACAAAGGCCGATAATGTTCTCACTGGGGATGTCAGTTTTAATCAAAAGCAAATAATTTAAAACAATACTTTTGTAATAAACATGGCAATATTTACCTAAAATTTTAGGTTCTAAAATGAGGCTTCAAAGAAGTTTTGTGTTTGGGCCATATCCCAGTCCCTTCTGGACAAAAGATTACCCTCTTCCACTGTTAGTAATACAGAAAATACTCGGGAAAGCCAAAGACAAGTGTTACAGAGATGAAGATGTAACCTTTTGGGTGTGACAGACATATATATACAAATACACACATAGACATGCAGATAATGTCAAAGTTTGTCCTAAGTGCTTCTGACGAGAGGTATCTGATCTTGCTCCTGGGTAACCAGGGTACCTACTAGAAAAAGCTTTTGAGATGATGAGACAATACTTCAGTAAGTCGACCAGATATGGAAGGAGGTATTCTTAGGCATGATGGACTGAATTAAGGAGGCTGAAACTTTGGGGCATGTTGGCAGCCCTGCCAGTTCAGTGTGGTTGGAATGAAGAGTTTGGAGTGAGACTAGATGATAAAAGATCTTTAACAAATTTAATTGCAGTAAATATCCCAAAAGTGCTGCCCACAGAGTATGTGTGAAATAGTTTGTAGTAATTATTTCTCATTAGAAAATGGTGGAGTGGCCGGGCGCGGTGGCTCAAGCCTGTAATCCCAGCACTTTGGGAGGCCGAGACGGGCGGATCACGAGGTCAGGAGATCGAGACCATCCTGGCTAACACAGTGAAACCCCGTTTCTACTAAAAATACAAAAACTTAGCCGGGCGAGGTGGCAGGCGCCTGTAGTCCCAGCTACTCGGGAGGCTGAGGCAGGAGAATGGCGTGAACCCGGGAGGCGGAGCTTGCAGTGAGCTGAGATCCGGCCACTGCACTCCAGCCTGGGTGACAGAGCGAGACTCCGTCTCAAAAAAAAAAAAAAAAAAAAAAAAAAAAAAAAAAAAAAAAAAAAAAGAAAATGGTGGAGTGGAGCTTGATATGCTTTTCTTTTCTCTTTAATGTTTTTAAAAAATAGACTAGGTCTCTATGTTTGCCTAGGCTTGGCTCGAATTCCTGGGCTCAAGTGATCCTCTCACCTCAGCTTCACAAGTAACTGACACTACAGGCACATACCGCCGCACCCAGCTCAGTATGCTTTTTTGTGTTAAGATTTTCCCATTCTTGGCAAAACCAACTGTTTTGTTTACCTGTACTTTATATTAGAGGTTGAATATTTGATGTTCATGGGTGAGACAGATGATACAGGTGAGTGAGGAGGCCTGGTGTGTCACACAGGAGATTGTTGACATCTAGAGGTTACTGACATCTAGAGTAGCCTTCTCAACTAAAACCATTCACCATGGGTTTTTTTTTTTTTTTTTTTTTTTACATAGTTTGCCAAACAAAACATCTGTGGCCTGATTCCAAGGGCTACAGGTTTGCAATCTCTGATTTAAATTTCTTGAAGATGAGCACTGTCTTTTTTCCATTACATATTAGTACATTTCTTGTCATACACAAGGAATATTTAAATATTATAACACTGGAAATCTAAGATAGGCAAAGAAAAGGAATGAGGACCAAATTAACCATAAACCTGGAAGGGTAGAAGTATAGAATCTTATTTCTCATTTTTCTTTTCCATGTGCTGTGATATCTACTTTCTATTTTTCAAGTCTTCATTTAGCAGATATGGAGTTCAAAGCTATGTGCTATATATATTTTCTTTTTTTAAATTAATTTGTAAGCTTGACTGATTTTAAAGAAATCCTATTTGTGCTATACAAAAATATATTTTTTAATTAAGAGTTAATTATCTTGGGATCCCTAACGGGTTTTTGTTTCACCTCTGCCCAACAAGAATAAAATTGTTAAAAGATGTGATACCAGTCCAAGCTTAAGTCATGCATTTGAAGCTGTCTGCAAAACCTCATATATGGCAGTAGGGGGCACTCATGCTAACTTAGCCAAAACTGTGAAATAAACCCAGAGCTTTTAATGTGGCAGAAAAATAAAAGCTTTGATTTTTTTTTTTTTTTTTTTTTGAGATGGAGTCTCGCTCTGTTGCCCAGGCTAGAGTGCAGTGGCACGATCTTGGCTCATTGTAACCTCCACCTCCCCGGTTCAAGTGATTTTCCTGCCTCAGCCTTCCAAGTAGCTGGGACTACAGGCATGCACCACTGCACCTGGCTAATTTTTGTATTTTTAGTAGAGACGGGATTTCACCTTGTTAGCCAGGCTGGTCTCGAACTCCTGACCTCAGGTGATCCATCCGCCCCAGCCTCCCAAAGTGCTGGGATTGCAGGCATGAGCCACCACACCTGACTTTAAGCTTTGATTTATTATCTTTAACATTTTTACAACTAATGTATTAGAAATAACTAATTGGACTTCAAACCTGTGGGTTTCTGCTTTGTTTTCATATAAGGATCAGTTTTTCTTAATAGTACTTGTCTTTCAGACAATTGGTGTGACCTTTGCAGCCATGATTGGAGCTGGAATGCTGGTACAATCAATACCATATGACCAGAGCCCAGGCCCAAAACATCTTGCCTGGTTGCTACATTCTGGTATGTTCTGTTTTAAATTGTTATGAGACAACCTTGACTACTACCTTTTTTAGGTGGCTCTTCCCAATTGTAAATGACCTACATGGAATTTAAACCTCATGTTTAGAAAACACAATTTTCTTCAGTCATTACTGGCTGCCTTTTTGCCAGACCTTTGCTTCGAAAGGTTGATTTTGCTCCTAAGACCATGGACATCTTCAATACGAAACTTGGTGTCTTTTGACAGTCTAATATATGCAGAGATTGACTTCTGTGTGTTTTGTTCAATACCAGGAGGGCTTTATATCTAGTACGCATCATTTGAGAGTTGTTTTTGTCTGGTATATTTAGAAAAATTAAAAACTGAGGATAGAGAAAGTTGTGCTAACAATGTTGCTGCAAAATACAAAAAACTGAGAGGAGTCCTAATAGAAGTGTTCTGTGTAGAAATTTCACCCACTGTTTTGCCTAGAGCAAAAAGTATTTTTAAATTATTCATCATTATGAGATAGTATACCTTATTAACCATACAGCTTGATCTAAAAATGTTACTCTTTAGTATTGAAAATTCAGTATAAAGATAGCTTCGTGCCTAGTCTGTGAGGTAAACTGCATTTAAGTAAAAGGTAACTTATTCTGCTTAACACTGAAATAATGCATTATCTAAGATTTTTTTCAGTTAAGGAGTTCCTTTACCTTGGTTAAATTATTGGTAAAATTTTTACTGTAATTTTTATGAAATTATTTATAAATATCTGACAACTAAAATTATTTATAAGCTATTAGCAATTCTTATTATGTAAAGCAACAGCAGTGTCTGTCTTAGAAGTTCCCACACTTTAAGTTTATCATCGTGTGCTTTTCGCTTTTGATAGTAGTAGGATTGACCTTGAGTTACTTGTTTTAAGCTTCTTTATCTGAATTATATGAATGTTGTAGAAACTAGTGGTAAGATCAGATTCAAATAGCTGCATGGAATTTGATGGTTATTAAATAAGTAGATTAGTGTTTGCTTGTGAGTGTGATTGATTAGGAATAGTGTTAATGTTGTGATACAGAATTTGAGTAGTCACCAGTTTGGGTTGTAGAATTTGGTGGGGGTAGTATCATCTAAAAGGCAGAACTTTTTGAATCATAGTGCTTAAACAGTAAGGTATAATATAAAGTGGCATGTTAGAAGTGATATTTTCCTTTTGCTTGTTATTTAGTAAATACTTAATGAGCACTTGCTCTTTCTCCAGGTGTGATGGGTGCAGTGGTGGCTCCTCTGACAATATTAGGGGGTCCTCTTCTCATCAGAGCTGCATGGTACACAGCTGGCATTGTGGGAGGCCTCTCCACTGTGGCCATGTGTGCCCCCAGTGAAAAGTTTCTGAATATGGGTGCACCCCTGGGAGTGGGCCTGGGTCTCGTCTTTGTGTCCTCACTGGGTAAGCTGCTATGTTTTAACACTTAATTCTTGGTGCATAGTTTCTTGTAACCTGAAATACTCCAATATCCTAATTGACCGAGTCATTTATTTTAAAAGTTCTTTTAAAGATTGATGCTAATTTGACTGGATTTTACTATTGGCATCATATAAAAATCATGGCAACATGGTCAACCATTATTACTGGCTTTACCAAATACATCTAAAATGGGAAAGTTGGTCTGGAGAACATGAATATTGTTCTGGTGCGATGCAAGAACCTTCCTGTGAAATGGGCAAGTGGCTCATTGGAGGAATGAGTATCATGGATTTTGAACTAATATAAATAAGATTAGACAGTACGTATACCCAGATGTCGTCTTACCTGCACAGTATACCAAGGAGATTTTTTTTAAGTAATATAAATCATAAACTCAGTTATTCGAAATCCTTTTTTAAAAAAATCTTAATTGTTTTTGCATTTTGATTTCAGGATCTATGTTTCTTCCACCTACCACTGTGGCTGGTGCCACTCTTTACTCAGTGGCAATGTATGGTGGATTAGTTCTTTTCAGCATGTTCCTCTTGTATGATACCCAGAAAGTAATCAAGCGTGCAGAAGTGTCACCAGCGTATGGAGTTCAAAAATATGATCCCATTAACTCGTAAGTAATGCTTTTTACTTAACACTGTTACTCTGTCACATAAGGATGCTTGTGTGTATTTGATCTGTTTTGTTTTATGGCCGTATTAGTTTTCTAGGGATACTGTTAACAAAGTATCGCAAACTAGGTGGCTTAAAACAAAACTTGATTCTCTTGTAGTTCTGGAGGCCAGAAATCTAAACTCAAGGTGTTAGCAGGGTTGTACTTCTGAGGGCCCTGAGGGAAAATCTGTTCCCTGCCTCTCAGCTTCTTGTTACTGCTGGCAGTCCTTGACATTCCTTGGCTTGTAGATGGATCATTCAGTCTCTGCCTCCATCTTCACATCGTGCTCTACCTGTGTACCGGGGCTTAGGATTTCATCATATTTTGTTGTGGGGGCGGAGGAGGGTCACAGCTTAAACCACACCAATGGCTTTGTCAGATTTCCTATTTTTTGTTGCAGTTTGGTCTGTTCTGTTTAGTAAACTATCCAAAAAACCTCTGATTATATTGCAACTTAGTGCATTCTATTATCAGAATATTTTGTCTATTTTTGTGAGCCAGCCTCAGGGTACAATAAATAACGTGCTCTTATTGGTTAGTTAATTTTGTTAGTGTATTTTGCAGACTTTAAAACTGAAGAAATGTATTAGTCAAGTATTATTTATTGGAAAAGGTATATAATTGACTTGCAATTTTTAATAGAAAAGCCTATTTTATACTTCTAGAAATTAGAAACTCTTCAGTATAAAGATTCTAGTTTCAGAGATAGGCAACTTTAATTGGCATTGTTGTTATGGTTTTTTTTTTCTTGGAGTCTACCAAAGTAGGTTATTTTATTTAAACAATTTTCTTGAGTCAGTTTCATTGTGTCTGTCACATTTTTTTAAAAGTAATTTGATTTTCTTTATCTAAAAATAAAACTTAATGTAAAAAAGTTGCTATAAAGCTTACAGATCTGTGGAAGTTTTCTTTAGGGGGTGAAGTGGGTCTTTTATATTAAAAAATGCCAGACTTGTGTCTAACAGGTTTTAATAAAAGTGTTTCTTTGGTCTTGTTTTGATTATTTCATTGTCTGCCACCTAGTTTTCTTTGCAAGTTGATATATGCAGAGTGTCAGAGAACAAAATAATGATTTTTTTTAAACTGCTCTTTAACATTTAAAAGATGAGTCTGCCAAAAGGAAGACCTTAACTATTTTCTGGTCTAGGATTTCATTAGTTGGCAGTTAAACATCTTATTTTTAATTTCCATTTTATATCACTAAGACAAATAGTATTGCTTTTTTTCTTTTGTATATTAAGAATTCATCATCGCTATTAGAATTGCATCATATGTAATGGGCATAATTTTCTTTTCTAGGATGCTGAATATCTACATGGATACATTGAATATATTTATACGAGTTGCAACTATGCTAGCAACTGGAAGCAACAGAAAGAAATGAAGTGACTCAGCGTCTGGCTTCTCTGCTACATCAAACATCTTGCTTGTTTAATGGGGCAGATATGCATTAAATAGTTTGTACAAGCAGCTTTCATTGAAGTTTAGAAGATAAGAACATGTCGTCATGTTTAAATGTTCCAGTAATGTGATGCCTCAGGTCTGCTTTTTTTTCTGGAGAATAAATGCAGTAATCGACTCCCAAATAAGCACACACATTTTCAATTCTCATGTTTGAGTGATTTTAAAACGTTGTAGTGAATGTGAAAACTAAAGTTTGTATCATGAGAATGTAAGTGTTTTCTGCTTTAAAATTTAGTAGGTTTGCTAAGTAGGTAAAATTTAGCAAACCTGTGTTTGCATAGTTTTTGGAGTGCAGAATATTGTAATTAATGTCATAAGTGATTTGGAGCTTTGGTAAAGGGACCAGAGAGAAGGAGTCACCTGCAGTCTTTTTTTTTTTTTTTTTTTTTTTGATTAGTGAGGAGCCAGTAAGAAACACCTGGGTATTTGGAAACAAATGATCATTGTTACATTCATCTGCTGAACTTAACAAAACTGTTAATCCTGAAACAGACACAGATGATGCATTCTCCTGCTGTTGCTTCTCAGTGCTGTCTTTCCAATACAGATGTGGTCATGTTTGACTTGTTAGGAAAGTACAGAATGTTAATCATACAGAGAATCCTTGATGGAATTATATATGTGTGTTTTACTTTTGAATGTTACGAAAGGAAATAACTTTAAAGCTATTCTCGAGAGAAAATATTCAAAGCATGAAGTATGTTGCTTTTTCCAGAATACAAATAGTATACTCATGATTGCTAAGTGTTTTTTATTTTTGCATATTTATTGAACTGTCTAATTGAATACAGCTTGCTTTTGTCATCTCTTCAAGCTTTGAAGCCTTTATAGAAAAGCCTGTTTGTGGCTTACACTTGAAATTATGAAAGCAGTTTTTCTCCTAAGACTTTTGGTTTCTTGCATTCCTTCTAAGACTAAGCACTAAAAAGCAAAGCACACAGAACTAATTCTGTCTTAATGAAATATATCAACCCAAAAGCTTAATGAGGGAAATTCTTCATTAGTTTCCCCTAGCAGAATTTTACTTCTCTTACACTGCTACACCATTACTTTCTTGAGACATTCGTAAGTTTTTTGATACAGAAGAGTTATTTTTGTCTTTTTTTTTTTTTTTTTTTGAGACGGAGTCTCGCGCTGTGTCACCCAGGCTGGAGTGCAGTGGCGCGATCTCGGCTCACTGCAAGCTCCGCCTCCCAGGTTCACGCCATTCTCCTGCCTCAGCCTCCGAGTAGCTGGGACTACAGGCGCCCGCCACCACGCCCGGCTAGTTTTTTGTATTTTTAGTAGAGACGGGGTTTCACCATGTTAGCCAGGATGGTCTCAATCTCCTCACCTCGTGATCCACCCGCCTCGGCCTCCCAAAGTGCTGGGATTACAGGCTTGAGCCACCGCGCCCGGCCTATTTTTGTCTTTAATGAAGGAAAAGAAGTCTGTATGATGACTGAGATGATTGCTATTTTTGACAAATATTTATTACAGTAATCCAGAAGTAATAATCATCTCCAAGTACGTAGGATGCTTATTTCTGAAACAAAGGTTTCAGGCAGGTGGTGATGGGTCTTATTTTTCCTAGTGAATCATATGCATGCCATTTGAATAGGGATGTGTTCAAGAAAGCAACTTAGTTTCTTGCCAGTGTAGTATAGTGCAATGTGGTAAGTACATGATACTTGTAGCTAGACTACCTCTATTTGAATCCCAACTCATTTCTTATGTGACCTTGGGCAAATTACTTAACCTCTGTGTGCCCAGTTTCCTCTCCTGTAAAATGAATATATTGGAACCTGTCTTATAGGGTTACGGTTAAATGTGCAGGCACTTAGTAAGCATTACATAAGTCTTAGCTATTGATGCTCTTTTTTTTATTAGTAAAAATGTAAATGCCAATTTTCTATTTTTCTCCACCCCATCCTGATACCCATATCAGTATGATCTTAAAGTGCCTTGTTTTCTTTAAGTCACCTTTTAGAACCCAAAGTTTATGTCTTTTTTAAATTAATATCACTCACACACAAAATGATACAATTTCAGTGATGGTATCAGGCAGTTTATCTAGAAAACCAAGGGTTTTTTACTGTTTTACTTTTTTTTTTTTAGTAGAGGGGTTCAGTTTGGTCTCGAATTGGGCTCAAACAATCCACTCACCTTGGCCTTCCTAAGTGCTGGCTTTACTGGCTTGAGCCACTGCCCCTATCCTGGGTTGGTGGTTGTTGTTGTTGTTAATGACATTATGTTATTGGACTTCTGACTTTGCTAAGCCAATGAAGACTATGTAAAATAACATATAAAAGGTGGCCGGGTGCGGTGGCTCACGCCTGTAATCCCAGCACTTTGGGAGGCCGAGGCAGGTGGATCATGAGATCAAGAGATGGAGACCATCCTGGCCAACATGGTGAAACCCCGTCTCTACTAAAAATACAAAAATTAGCTGGGCGTGGTGGCGTGCGCCTATAGTCCAGGTATCAGGAGGCTGAGGCAGGAGAACCGCTTGAACTGAGGAGGCGGAGGTTGCTGTGAGCCAAGATGGTGCCACTGCCCTCCAGCATGGCAACAGAGCAAGACTCCGTCTCCAAAAAAATAAATAACATATAAGAGGTAAGCTGATATATAAAATGTGGTCATTTGTAAAATGGCAATAGAAAAACAATCACTAGTTTCTTGGCTCTTGTTAACATACCACAGAGCAGTTTTGGTTTTTTATTTCTCATTCACAGCAAAGAGTAATGACCTGCAAAGGGATAGGCTTTAGGTAAAAAAGGAAAATGTCCATTTTTCATTTTTTGACATCATCTGAAATACTAAAGGATAAATGAAACGTTTTAAAATAATCCCAAGAAAAAGGCCCTTTGAGTTGTTGCTTAAAATGGTATCTACTGAACAGTCAGAAAACATGAATTTTTTATGTAACAGGTGCCATGCTAGCTGGGCCCAGGGGAGGCAATGATGAATAAAAG
The DNA here is from genome assembly GCF_037993035.2 of Macaca fascicularis. Taxonomy (NCBI): domain Eukaryota; kingdom Metazoa; phylum Chordata; class Mammalia; order Primates; family Cercopithecidae; genus Macaca; species Macaca fascicularis. The sequence goes on along the minus strand of NC_088383.1, from coordinate 62,521,083 downwards.
TAATTGCCTTCTAAAGCATATCAAATCCGTGTAAACACGGCCATAGGCCATTGGATGAGTGTCACAGAAAGGTAAGCAAAATGAAATGCAGACTGAATAATAAGTTTCTAAGATGACCCAGGAGGAAATTTTTGAGAGTAAGAGTAGGTAAAGCACATAGAAAAAGGTAGTATGGGCATTTTATAAAATGGATGATTGATGGAGGAGGGTTGCAGGGAGAGATGGACAAAGTGGAAAAAGATGGTAAGAAATGGAAATTGTCTTGAAGCTGGATTTCCACTTGCTGCGGGTGTGTGCTTTGCCTGACACGTTAAAACCTCCAGGCGTGGTGGCTCATGCCTATAATCCCAATGCTTTGGGAGGCTGAGGCAGGAGGATTGCTTGATCCCAGGAGTTCAAGACCAATCTGCACAACAAACCCATCTCTACAAGAAATTTTAAAATTAGCGGGATGCAGTGGCGCATGCCTGAAGTCCCAGCTACCGAGGAGGATTGCTTAAGCCTAGCAGTTTGAAGCTGTGGTGAGCTGCGATTGTGCCACTGCACTCCTGCTGGGCAAAAAAAAAAAAAAAACTAGGAAGACGGGTAGGCATGTTTCCCTTGAAATTGTATCTGGGTAGGATGTGTCCAGGTTAAAGGTACTGAAACTGAGTGATAACCCAATTCTTGTATAATTCCATTGGGGTAGGATGGCCCAGCTACACTAGTAATAGCTGATGTTTGAATTGAACTCTTTGCCCAAAGTTTGATTTTTGCACAAGGTCATATGGCTGGGAAGAAGAATCAGACAAACTCCCTAACCAATTATGCCGGGAAGATGATAGATCTAAAACCGTGTTTGACACAGCCATATGAAAGAAAGCCAGCTTGTCTGTGAGTTAGCTGGAGGCCATTATCCTATTACAAACAACAAATTAACCCAGGAACAAAAAGCCAAATGCCTCCTATTCTCACAAATGGGAGCTAAACATGGACATAAAGATGGCAGCAGTAGACACTGGGGATTCCTAGAGGAAGGAGTAGGGCAAGGGTTGAAAAATTATTGGACACTGTGCTCGGTATCTCGGTGATGAGATCATCGGTACTCCAAACCTCAGCATCACGCAATATACACAGGTAACAACCTGCAGAGGTATTCCATGAATCCAAAGTAAAAGTTGAAAAAGTAAAATTTTGTTTGAGAATCACAGAAGCACTATGTAAATTAAATAGGTTGAGGTTCTATTAAATTGTAAGTCACTTTTAAAATCTTGGGAATCAATATTCTGAGTAAATTAAAGGAAATAGAACGTGAACATTTTAGTTTTTTGTGAAAAAAATTGACCTCAGTGAAGGATAATGGAAATCATCGTGCCTTCCTCACATCTATTTCTTAGGGTACAAAATAGTCCTTTGTTGTATTGCCCAGTCCACTCCGAGCTACAAATCAAACCCTTTTTTAAGGTCAATTTAATCAGTAACATGAAATCCTTCCTTAAATGCATTCCATTTTTAACTAGCACAAAATGGAAACGATTTTTCAGGAATAGATTAGAAAGCTACGACCTTGAGGACTTTGCGCCTTTAAAGTAAGATTCTTTTTGAAGCGGTTCAGGAAGATGGATGGTGAACATTCATTAACATTTGAGAACCGTGAAGAGAGTGTTTTTGCCGGAGCAAAAATGAACCTAAATGGAAGACTGGTTGGGGAGAAGAATCATAAGGACCATTCTCACCCGCATCTCATGGGCTGCTGCCCAGTTAGCATGAGGGGAGGCCTTGCACAAGCTCTTCCCCTCAGCCTCAGCATCCTATTCCGCCTCGTTTGCACCTTGCATCAGAGTCACCCAGTGCAATGTCAGTCTTCTTCCTCAGGGGACTTCCCTCAGCCTTCCACCTTCCATAGAGAGCTTGATGGATGATGAGGTTGTTGCAGCCTCACTGGATACAGATAGAAGTGCGGGGATCCCTGTGGCTACACTCAGATAAAATTAATGTGTTCTGGCAGGACTGAATGGACATTTTCCCTCACAACCGTATACACAAGTTTAGTAGTTTTTAAACCTTCAATTTATGCTTTCCACTGGGCAATTTTGTAAAAGCGGCATGATGACCCACAGGTGTGGTGTCAGTGGGCCATCATTCCTCCAAGTTAACCCTCCATATGGCTGACGTGGATTTTCTCACCTATGTGTCCAGAGTGTTTACACAGTCAACAGAGAAAACAGGCCCATGGCCATCTCATTGGAGGAATGCTACAGGTTTATTTTATTTGCTTAGTAGTTGTATTATCTCATTTCTAAGATACAGCATTTTTTTGCATTTCACTTCTGAAGTGCATATTCTATTTCAGGATTTTTTTTTTTTCAAAACTAGAATGTCTTAAAGTCAGTGGCATTTTAAAATGGAAAAAATTCTTGGGTGGTTTTCTTTTTCCCATGATTTTCTAATACTTCACTGTCCCGTAAGAACAGGTATCTAAAGCATTGTCTTTTGATAAATGACCTCAGTAACTAATTATTACTTATGATTCAGAGGGGATCTTCTGAAGTACAAACAAGCTGACCCCACCCAGTTATGTACTTTTTTGAAGGTTTCTTTCTTTTTTTTTTTTTTTTAATTATAAGCTTAAACAACAAAAATTTATTTTCTTACAGTTCTAGAGGCTTGAAATCCAAGTCCAAGGTGCCAGCATGTTCTGTATTTGGTGAAGGATCACTGTTTTTTTTTCTGAGACCGAAGTGCTGGCATTACAGGCGTGAGCCACCACACTCAGTCAAGGATCACTTTCTAGCTTGTAGATGGTAGCCTTCTTGCTGTGTCCTCACATAGTGGCATGGGGGGAGGAAGAGAGAAGGCCCAGTTATGTACTTTTAAGTATGCAGGTTGAACGGACTGAGGTCAGCAACACAGAATGACTCCCAAACAGGAATATAAATGGACGTTAAGAGAGGGCACGTTACTGGTTTGATGTGATCTGTTAGTGAGTAGAGTGAGGGATTTAATAGGTTCATTCCATTTGGTACACCTTGAGGGAATGAACTCTTGGCACCAGCTGTGGGGAAACACAAGGATGAATGGCTGGAAACCCATCATTCTAGAAGACAGCATTCAATGAGCAGTGGGAGTGGGCAGTTGCCAGGAGGGATCTAATTCTAGTGAAGAGAAGGCAGTGCTGAAGGCAGAAGCCTTTACTGTGGGTGGGGAATGTTAATCATTAGAAGCCACTGTTTTAAGAGATTAAATCAACATTTATTAGACACTCTAAAGTAGTACAAGAGTAGTTAAATGATAAGAAATAGCAACACACTTCAGTGACTCAAGGTAATTATAAAATCATTATCCGGAAACTACAAAAGGTTTATTCAGACTAATTGCCACAGGAGTTCAGAGGAAGGAGGCAAATACAAGGACTGCATATCAAGACATCTGAGTCCACACATGCCAGCTCAGAAAGGTTGGTACTTTGTGAAAAGGGGAATGTCTGGCTCAGCTCGCATGTGTAGCATCATGGGGAGTTCCTGACCTCCTTTGCAGAGAACCCAACCTTCTGTGCCTGCAAGACCTTGACAAAAATGTGGGTATTCTTGAAAAGCTATAAAATGTCCTCCAGGACTCTGCTGCGTGACAATCAAATGACGCCACCCTTAACTACACTGTTTCTCAGAAGATGCAAGCATGATTGCCTTCCTCATTTAAATAGAACAGTTATTTAAAAAGAAGTTGGGGAAATTATGATATGACTTTCACTGTTGTTAATTCTGAGTGGCAGAAAAAAAATGGGCATTTGATAAGAAAATGGGGCTTTTGGTATCTTTTTAAGTATATTATAGCTGCCCTTAAGTAATTTTTTTTTAAGGCAAAGTACAAATGGAGAGAAAATGAAAATTATGGAAACACTTTACGAGGAGCTTTCCAGACCTTGGAACTAGTGGAAAGGCCCAGGAAAGCAGAGAGTCTCTCCACCCTGCGGAACTGAACCCAGGGCCTTCAGCGTCCTCCTAGCCTGGCTCCTTCTGTGAGGTTGAAGTTTACCCCCAGAGTACATGGCCCTGGCTGCACCTCCCACATCCCTGCCCTTTCCTGGGAGTGCTAGGTGTGGGGGTGAAAATGCTGAGGCAAGGTGACACATGTCTGCTGGGAAGCCTGCTGTCAAATTGCAAAGTGCAGAACAGACGCCAACAAACAGGATCCATTCCAGCCCTACCTGCAGTTTTCCAGCTCTAAGCACTGGCAAAAGAGGAAAGCTTTGGCGCTGCTAATTCTCCTTTCTACACAACCTCCCTCCCTCCTGCCCGAGTTCCTCCCGCACTTGCTCTATTTGTCCTCTCACCTTTCTCTGTCAAAATCTGCACTTGGATATGGGCTTAGGATCAGTCCTTTGGACCTAAATTTCAGTGTGTGTGCTTCCTTTGCCTCAAATTGTGGCAAGAAAAATAGTCGTTCCCCATTAAAGCAGTATCAGCTATCCTTGAGCACAAGTGGGAGGTGGGGTACTTTTTGGAGGTGGGGTATTTTTTGGAGACAGATTGCTGTTGAAAAAGGAAGGAAGATCAGCAGTCCCACCACTGGCTATATATTCTAGGGGAATGAAATCAGTATCTCGAAGAGATATCTGTATTTATCACATATATACATATAAACTATCACAACACTATTCATGATAGCCAAGATATGGAATCAAGCTAACTGTCCATTAACAGATGGATAAGGAAAATGTGCTATATATACACAATGGAATGCCACTCAAAAAAATGCCTTTAAAAAGAATGAAATTCTGTTACTAGCAACAAGGATGAACCTGGAGGACTTTATGTTAAGAGAAATAAGCCAGGTACAGAAAGACAATGCACGTTTTCATTTCCATATGGGATCTAAAACTCATAGAAGCGGAGAGTAGAATGGTGGTTACCAGGGGCTGGTGGGTGGCAGGGAATGAGGAGATGTTATAAATGATGTGTATTTAAGGTGATGGATATGGTAATTAGTTTGATTCCATGATTCCACACTGTGTACATATAACATCACTGTGTCTGCCATAATAATACATTATTATAATTTATCAAAAAATAATTTTAAAAATAAACTTCATTATCATATTATAAATTAAATAATGAGAATTCTGCAGAAACTGGAAATCTAAGCCAGTGGTTACAAGGTTAACCAAAAAGATCCAGAAGTTAAAAAAAAAAAATCCTGGGAAAAAGTATTACATTTTGGATCAGTGTTAAGTTCAATTTCACTAGAATTTCAGGGTCAGAATGGCCTTGTTAATTGAGTGTTCTAAAGTCTTTTTTCCGTAGTCAGGTACGATGGCATGTTCTTATAGTTCCAGCTGCCTGGGAAGCTAAGGTGGGAGGATCACTTGAGCCCAAGAGTTTGCTGATGAAAAGAGTTCAACTCTGTAAAATATTTGAAGAGATTTATTCTAAGCCAAATATGCATGACCATGACCCATGACAGAACTCAGGAGATTGTGAGAACATGTGCTCAAGGTGGTTGGACTATAGCTTGGTTTTGTACATTTTAGGGAGACATAAGACTTCAATGAATGCAGGTAAGATGTATATTGGTTCAGTACAGAAAGGTGGGACAACTCGAAGGGCGGGGGGCTTCCAGGTCTTAGGTGGATTCAAAGATTTTCTGAATAGCAATTTGGTTGAAAGTTTATCTAAAGATCTAGAATCAATTGAAGGGATTGTGTGGGTTAAGATAAGAGGTTGTGGAGACCAAGGTTCTTCTTATGCAGATGAAGCCTCCAGGTAGCAGGCTTCAGAGAGAATAGATTATAAATGCTTCTTATCAGACTGGGTACTAGACTCTTAGTTAATTTTCTCCTGGATCAGGAAAAAGACCTGGAAAAGGATGAAAATCAATTCTATGGAATGTTGATTTTCCCCTCAAGAGACAGATTTGCAGGGCCATTTCAGAATATGTCAAAGAAATACATTTTGGGGGTAAAATACGTATTTTTTTCAGGGCCTGCTAGCTGTCATATTGCTACAAAGAGTCTTGTCAGTCTTCAGGTCTCTATTTTAATGTTAACGCTGGTCGACTGTGCCTGAATTCCAAAGGGAGGACGGGTAACGAGGCCTGTCTTCCCACCCATTCCCATCATGCCTGAACTAGTGTTTCAGGTTTACTTTAGAATGCCCTTGGCCCAGAAGAGGAGTCCACTCCATTGGTTGGGGGTGGGGCTTAGAATTTACTTTTGGTTTACAAGTTTGAGGCTGCAGGGCACTGTTATTGCACCCGTGAATAGGCACAGTACTGCAGCATGAGCAACATAGTAAGAGGAGACCCTGTCTCAAAAAAGTAAAAGCCTTTTATCCTTAACTATTGTAATACTCAATTATAATAAACATGGGGGGGGTAAGAAAAATTGAGAAAGGAAGGGAAAGCTATGTACCCCACTTCTGAAAATTGGCCACCTAAAATAATAAAAAATTATGTTCATATTGCATGGCACGTTTAACATTACACTCTCATCCAGTGAATCTGTTCCTCTACAGCTGCATCTACTATTTTACATTCAAAATAACAAAGGCACAGAGAAGTTGAGCAACTTGTGCTGGTCACACAGCTAAAACATAGGATAGCGCTGGTTAGAGCATGGATCGTGTGGCTGTGGAGCCTGTGCTTTTTAAGCAAGTGTGGGGGAGGTAGAAAGACACCAAATACAAGGGTCCTGAGTCCCCCACTTTAGGCTGAAACTTGGACTGGGTATGAAGGGTTGGGGGCAAAAGACAGAAACTCCAGAGAGAGAGAGAGAGAGCAAGGCCAAACATGAAGGGGGTATGCCCATCAAGGGCCCAGGGTCTGGTTTCACACATGCTTCAACACCAACCTAGAGTGGCCATCGGAGAATGAAAGACATTGCCTTCTAGTGTCATCTTTGTGGCATAGTGGACATCATGACATTTCAGCACATTCCCTGTGGAGGAGCCTGCAGGCCTGCTAGCTGCTGCCATAGTGAGGCAGGGTAGCCCTACCACCAATGCTGTCGTGGACAGATCAACCCAGGGTACAGGGAGACGTGAAACTGTAGCAGGACGAGTGGCAGACAAAACTCCTCAGACACCTAGTTAAAGGAGGAAGGGTTTTTTTTGACCAGGGGCATCAGCAAGACTCTTGTCTCAAGAGCCAAGCTCCCCGAGTGAGTAATTCCTGTCCCTTTTAAGGGCTCACAACTCTAAGGGGGTGTGTGTGAGAGGGTCATGATTGATTGAGCAAGCAGGGGTTACATGACTTGGGGGTGCACGCATCTTTAATTAGATGGGAACAAAACAAGATAGGGATTTTCACAGTGCATTTCTATAAAATGTCTGTAATCTATAGATAACATAACTGATTAGGTCAGGGGTGCGGCACTGGGCTGTCTGCCTGTGGATTTCATTTCTGCCTTTTAGTTTTTACTTCTTTCTTTGGAGGCAGAAATTCGGCATAAGACAATATGAGGGGTGGTCTCCTCCCTTATTCCCCCCTTTTGAGACTCTCAATCATTTTATTAGTGGGAGTTCCCACTTTCATTTTCACTACCCATGTCTTCTTGCAAGACAGATCCATAGTGATTCATATAGTACACTTGTGCTGAAGCATTTTGGTGAACTAAGGTAGCGATCAAGCTTTTTATCATTCGAAGAAGTACAGGTAGCAAACAAGGGAGCAGTAAGTAAGTTCCTATTACTATTATAACTCTTATTATAAGAGTTTTAAATCCTCCTACCGCTGGGAACCATTTTCTAAACATAGCCATAGGATCAAATCTATGTCACACTTGCATGGGCACATGTGCCAGTTTTGTCATATCTCTAACCATGTCTTCAACTACTTGCCCTTGATTATCTATGTGTAGGCACCAATTAGTAAGGTTAAATTTCCTACAGACCCCTCCTTCAGCTCCTAGCAAGTAGTCGAGAGCTAATCTATTTTGATAGATAGCACTTCTCATCTGAGTTTCTTGCCAGGCCAGAATAGTCAAGGCTCTGCCGGTTTTATTAGTGATTATTTTTAAGACAGCTTGTAACTGTATGATTCGGTTGATCATGTAAATGGGGGTCCGGTATCCCCAAGAGTCATCTTGTGCCTAAGTAGCAGGTCTATAATATTGTATGATTCTCTCAGGGAGCCATTTATCATTTTTTCAATTTCTTATAGCTGTGCTTCTCTTTTCGCAGGAAGCATAGACAAGAAAGTCCAGGAGTTCATCTGTTTTTATGGGCAGTAGGAAGAAAGATGGTTTAATAATGCCAATGACACAACTACCTGCCCACTGGTCAGGTAATTTGGTGTAAGCTCAATGTCCACATATCCAATATAATCCAGTGGGTCTGTCTAGTCCCACTGGGACTCTGGGTGGGTGCACACAGTTTGCAACTTTGGGAATTTACTGAATGGATTTCTCTTTGTGTGATTTGAACTCCACCAAGTGATTGTTTTTGTGGTACCATTATATAGTTTCTGTCTCAGACAACTAAGTCCTCCTACGGGGTGAGTGAATTCTTTCCCTTCTCTAGCTATGCGATGTTGTCCAATAATTGAGACTTTTAGGACCTAGAAATCATTAGGATGATTCTTTTGAGCTGGGAATTCATCAGAAACTGGGTCTGTAGGTACTAATTCTCGGGCTTCCTATGGCCATTGATCTCTTATTACAGTTCCTCCACATACATAACATGAAGTGACATTGAGAGACTCGGCTACATGCTCGGCTAATTGCAAAAACAAATTTCTTGTTTTTCCTGGAATTTCTGGTACTGGCACTTTTAGTTTATCATAGAAGGTTTGAAATACTGGCTCAGGACAGCATTTATAAACTTTTTATCAAACCACAATATTTATTTGAAGATCCAGTCTAGCTCCATCAATTTTTAGGGTTACTTGTTCCCTTTTTTCCCAGCAAGGATCAAGGGGATTGGTTATTACTAGCTCTAAAGGGTCACACTGTCCCTTAATACAGGAAGGACCATTTTTTCCTTTCTGAAGATGGACTGGATCCTTTTCATTTTGTTTCTTTTTTTTTTTTTTTTCAATCCAAGTGGCCTAAATGACACAAGACCAGTATTTACATTTATTTCCACACAGTCCTAGTTTATGACAGATGTACTTATTTTCTGCCATATAGCCTCTTTTCTTTTTTTTTTTTTTTTTTTTTTTTTTTTTTTTTTTTTTGAGACGGAGTCTTGCTCTGTCACCCAGGCTGGAGTGCAGTGGCCGGATCTCAGCTCACTGCAAGCTCCTCCTCTCGGGTTCACACCATTCTCCTGTCTCAGCCTCCCGAGTAGCTGGGACTACAGGCACCCGCCACTTCGCCCGGCTAGTTTTTTGTATTTTTTAGTAGAGACGGGGTTTCACCGTGTTAGCCAGGATGGTCTCGATCTCCTGACCTCGTGATCCGCCCGTTTCGGCCTCCCAAAGTGCTGGGATTACAGGCTTGAGCCACTGCGCCCGGCCAATATAGCCTCTTTTCTAATTAAGAGAACTACACCTTATTCCTAACTTATTACTATTAATGACAGCACAGGCATCAAATTTCAAGGTGACTTGTTTGGGAACCCTTTTTTTTTTTCTGTTTTGGCTAACACTTTACTCGTATCATTTATGAGCCCCTTCCAGTCTTCAGTTCTTAATCTTATTTTAAAAACTGTGGTCATGGGAGGCTCAGATGGGTCATAACACACATCAGGTTGGTCATTTCCTGGGCTACATACCTTGTATAGAATAACATTATACAAATTAGTTCTTTTTAGAGTTCCAGTACACTTATAACAACCATAAAATAATAGGACCATGGCAACCTTTTGTCCTACCTCAGTGACTTGATGTATACACTGGGAACAGCCCTCAGTCCGAGGAAGGTCAATTGAAGTCCCTACTGTACAAGTCCAAATTTTAAGGAAAATGAGTTCCACAATGAGTTTCCTCAAGCTTCGGCCATGTGTGGACCAGTCAGCTTCCGGGTGTGACTGCAGCAGGGCTTGTCGTCTTCTTCGGAGTCACTTTACAGGGCTTGGGGAAGCTGCTCTCATCCATGTGTTGCTCACAGTTTACTGATGTTTAAGGGTGGTCTCAGAGGTTGGGCCCACTTGAATAAACTGAGTCCAATGCCTCTACACAGTTATGTTCAACTGGGCTCTCTAATACCGGGAGCAAGGTGGTGGGGTTTAGGGTGTTGCAAACTTCAATGGTTATGTGGGGATTTTCGCATAGCAAGCTTTGGTACTTGGTTAATCTAGCATTTGTTAATCAATGATGTCCTTTGGCATTTATTAAAGTTACCACAGCATGGGGGGCCTTTATATTCAGGTTTACCTAAGGGTTAGTTTATCTGCTTCTTGTGCTAACAGGGCCATTGCTGCTAGGGCCCTTAGACCTGGGGGCCAGCCTTTGGAAACCCTGTCTAGTTGTTTTGAGAGATAGGCCAATGGCCTTTGCCAGGGCCCCACAGTCTGAGTTAAAACTCCAACTGCCATTATTTTCTCTTTCTGACACATAGAGTGTAAAGAGTTTTGTCAGGGCAGGTAGCCACAGGGCTGGGACCAATGTGAGTTTTTCTTTTAATTCATGAAAACCTCATTGCTGTTGGTTGTAATAGATGTAGTTTATCTAATCTACATTTTTATTAACTGTCACCCACCAAAATATTGACTTAAATCTTGCAGCTATTTGATTTCCAGTTTTAAATTGATCTGGTATTCCTCGTGAGACTCCACTTGCGTCTAAATAGACATGAGAGTCGAAAGACCCATAAGGGGCTTCTCTCGCTTTTTGATGTCTTATGTTTTTTTCCTTCTGGGTGATGAAATGCCAGGGTGAAAGGGATAGCCAATTGGACTAAAGTACAACTGCCACTCCAGTTATTCAGCAGAGTGTCCAGCAAAGGTCCACCACAATACCACCACACATCTGCTCAGAGATGAACAAGGGCTGACTGATTGATAAACTCTTGAAAATTTTTAAGCTCACTGCATCCTTTCAGGTCTCCAAGGAACGCTGTTTCCTCCTTGTCGTGAGAGACATGAAGTGAACTTAGCGTTGGGAGACAGAGGCTGGATGGCCCTCGGGGGCTGACCCACAGGGTGCTGGACTTTGGGATATAGCAGAGAGAGCTTGGCATGACTTGTTACTCCAGGCTGTAGAATTCTGGAAAAAAGCTACCATGCAGCCCACACCTGGTCGACTGGAGGACCACTTTAGTGGAAAGGGGACAATCTGGGCCTCTGACCTGCCATGTGCACAAGCATAACAATTGCTTTTATTTAACATGCAGATGGAATATTTGATCCATTTTAACCAGGCATTTGCATCTTGGTATCCTGTCTTAATTGCTAAAGTTTGTTTTAAGTCTTTAACTTCTATGATCCTATAGTAAAATGAATGTATGATTTTAGGAAATTACAAAAACCAGTTGGGGCAGTCCATCTTTGCTCTTCAGCGGTCCACAGAACGTTGGACCAACTGTGGCATGAAAGCTGTACATCGGGGGCAAGACTCCCAGTTGGCACTGGGGTCTTTATCAAAATCTCCCTGGAATAAATGGTCCTAGTTTACTAATGCCCAGTCTGAGGACAGTCAGGAGGGACAAGAAGTACTTTTCTGAAGTAGAAAGCTGTCTTTGACTTGGCGAGTCCCCACAGGGTATAACAAGGCAAGCATTAAATGCAATAGTTTGGCCGGGTGCGGTGGCTCACGCCTGTAATCCCAGCACTTTGGGAGGCCGAGGCGGGCGGATCACAAGGTCAGGAGATCGAGACCACGGTGAAACCCCGTCTCTACAAAAAATACAAAAAATTAGCCGGGCGCGGTGGCGGGTGCCTGTAGTCCCAGCTACTTGGGAGGCTGAGGCAGGAGAATGGCAGGAACCCGGGAGGCGGAGCTTGCAGTGAGCCGAGATCGCGCCACTGCACTCCAGCCGGGGGACAGAGCGAGACTCTGTCTCAAAAAATAAATAAATAAATAAATAAATAAATAAATAAATAAATAAATAAATGCAATAGTTTGAGGCAAAATTGAGTTGGTTATGTTAACTAGATGGCCAGCAATAGAATGAGGAAAGAAGAAAGAGTAATAGAATAGATGAAAAGAGTTAAATTTTTCTTAGCTTTAGTTTGGTAGGGTTTTCCCCTGGAATTATGGCCCACGACTCTGGAGGGGGTGGCACTTTCTTGACTCAGGTGTGATGAGTCTATCCTTTTTTGCTGTACGAACAGCAGTCTTGTTGGTTAGCAGCACAAGGTAGGGTCCTTCCCAGGCTGGGTCGAGTTTTTCTTCTTTCCATCCTTTAATGAGAACGTGATCTTCAGGCTGGTGCTGGTTTACTGGAAATCCTAGGGGTGGTACATGTGCTAAAAGACTCTTAGTTTTTTTTGTTTTTGTTTTTTTTGTTTGTTTTTTGTTTTTGTTTTTGTTTTTGTTTTGCGAGAAAGGAAAGTGGAAGATAAACCACGTATATAATTTTTAAGAAATGGACCTTTTGCTTTAAATGTGGGGACCTTGGCAGTGGACTTTATAGTCCTTACTGCCTTTTTACTGAGAAATTTCCTTTAGCACCTATTTTTATTAGTTTTTAAACCAAAGAAAGCCAAATACCATTTTATATTTAACAATGCTTCTCATATGATTTTTATACCAGATAAGCTAAATTTTATCTTTATATTAGTGTGTTATTAATGTTAAACCTCATTTTAATAAAACCTTATAGACATATTTATCTAATTTTTTTTTTTTTTTTTTTTTTTGAGACGGAGTCTCACTCTGTCACCCAAGCTGGAGTGCAGTGGCCGGATCTCAGCTCACTGCAAGCTCCACCTCCCGGGTTCACGCCATTCTCCTGCCTCAGCCTCCCGAGTAGCTGGGACTACAGGCGTCCACCACCTCGCCCGGCTAGTTTTTTGTATTTTTTTAGTAGAGACAGGGTTTCACCATGTTAGCCAGGATGGTCTCGATCTCCTGACCTTGTGATCCGCCCGTCTCGGCCTCCCAAAGTGCTGGGATTACAGGCTTGAGCCACCGCGCCCGGCTATTTATCTAATTTTTAATGTTTGACCATAAGGTAAGATTTTATAGACTCTTTTTAACCTTTTATAATTTTTACTAAAGAGCAGGTTGGTGCTTTAAGAAAAACCTGTTATGCTTTTACTTTAATGTCCAGTTCACAGAAAAACTGGATGATACTTCTTTAACTTTAGCTAATATGTTTACACACAGAATTTTCTTTGCAATTAACATTTTAAAACTTGCTTAAACCTTCAAAACAATAATTTTTTTAAAATTTTTTAATGTAGGTAAAAATGTACATTCTTATGCCTCCTTATAATCCTTTTACCAAAGGTATATTTTACTTTTCTTATACCCCTTGCACATAAACTGTTTGTTTTTTTCAATAGTTTTACATTCAGGAGGCCTAGTTACTTTTAAATTATACAACATTTTTTGCATAAGTTCTTTTTTTAACACACTTTTTTTATAACCTTTTTTTTTTTCTTTCACAACTTTTACAGGCAATTTTTCAACATGCCTTAACTTTCTGACTTATTACAAACGTTTCTTTCTTTAAACAACCAGTTAATTTATTTTAGGACAAGAATTTACCATATAACACTCTTTTTATATAAATTCGCCCCCTCCCCACCTTTCGTTTTTCAAAGATAATAACCATTCTTTTCCAAAGCAAACCTTTTTTTATGTCTGTGGACTAGACTGTCTAAGGCCACAAGAATAGAAATTACTATAATACATGTTATACTGTTAACTTTTAGCAAACTTTACTTTTGTTGAAAACCTTGTAAGTTTGGGATTTTAATTATCTTTTGCTATTAATAAGACCTTGTTTTGTCCAAATTAGAATTGGTATGATGGCTTTTAAAGGAATAGGGTACACTTTTTTTTTTTCTTAACTACTTGTATATCTCTCTCTTTCTTTCTTTCTCTCTTTGACTTTGTCTCTCTCTCTTTGACTTTCCTTTTGCCTCTGTCTCTTCCTCTCTCTCTCTCTGCCTCTCTCTTTCTTTCTCTCTCTCTCCTTGACTCCCTCTTTGTCTGTCTCTTCCTCTCTGTCTCTTTCTCTCTCTCTTTGCCTCTTTTCCTCTCTGTCTCTTTCCTTTCTCTCTCTCTGCTGGTTTTTCCTTGCCTCAGCCAGCCGCTTATGCTGTTGTTCTCTCAACCGCTGTGTGTTGGGGGCGGGAGGTCTAAAACCAGCTGTAACCAAGTGTCTATGTATAGGAACTGGTCTGGGTTCCCTGGCTTACATGTTACCTTGTGCCATACCTTTGAAACAAGGGACCTGTCCAGGCTTCCTTCTAAGGGCCAACCTACTTCTAATGCTGGCCAGTCTATCTTACACAAAAGTTTTAAGTTTTACTGGTGTCATAGTACTCCATAGTCTCCCTTAAATTCTTTTTTGAAATTTTTCAACATAGTTCCTAGCAGAGTGGGCTTATTTGTGCCTGACCTATGCTTCTTCAAGACAAAACACCATGCTCACACCACAAAACAAAGAGCGGGTAAAAAGGGCACACACACACTTTTGCAGTTTGCACCAAACCAAAATCAAAACCAAAATCAGAGTATCCAAAAATCCAAGCCAGGTCAAAACTAAAACCAAAATATCAACCAATCCAAGTCAAGTCAAAAACAAAAACCAAAGTGCCAATACAGGCACACCGTGGGTGATCAGGCCACGCTTCCACTCAAATGGAGTTGCCAAGTTCCCAAGACCAATCTTGTCAAGCAATTCAAACCAAGTCAAAACCAAAACCAAAGTGCCGATAAAGGCACGCTGTGGGTGATCAGGCACGCTTCCACTCAAATGGAGTGGGCAAGTTCCCAAGACCAGTCCTGTCAAGCAATTCAAACCAAATCAAAACCAAAACCAAACCAAAGTGCCAATAAAGGCACGCCGTGGGTGATCAGGCCACGCTTCCACTCAAACGGAGTGGGCAAGTTTCTTTTTTTTTTTTTTGAGACGGAGTCTCGCTCTGTAGCCGGGGCTGGAGCGCAGTGGCCGGATCTCAGCTCACTGCAAGCTCCACCTCCCGGGTTTACGCCATTCTCCTGCCTCAGCCTCCTGTGTAGCTGGGACTACAGGCGCCCGCCACCTCGCCCGGCTAGTTTTTTGTATTTTTTTAGTAGAGACGGGGTTTCACCGTGTTAGCCAGGATGGTCTCGATCTCCTGACCTCGTGATCCGCCCATCTCGGCCTCCCAAAGTGCTGGGATTACAGGCTTGAGCCACCGCGCCCGGCCAACGCAAGTTTCAAAGACTAGTCTTACCAAGTTTTAGATGTCCAGATTCCAAGCGCCTGTTCCTTCCCAGTGTTCAGCCACTGCGTTGATCCTTCATGGGGGCCTGCCACACACTGCTCTGGTGAGGTGTCCCACCAGGGCAAATGCCTACCCAGGAGTGCTCTCAGGATCTGTGTTGCTTGGGCTAGTCGGAGTCCCCCACAGGGATGTTCCACAGGGCAGGCTTAAGCCGCCTACGTAGCTGCCTCAACCATCCACCATTCACCTCGCTTCCCAGTCGGGGAACCAAGAAATGTAGCAGGACGAGCCACAGACAAAACTCCTCAGACACCGAGTTAAAGAAGGAAGGGGTGTATTCAGCCAGGGGCATCGGCAAGACTCCTGTCTCAAGAGCCAAGCTCCCCGAGTGAGTAATTCCTGTCCCTTTTAAGGACTCACAACTCTAAGGGGGTATATGTGAGAGGGTCGTGATTGATTGAGCAAGCGGGGGTAGGTGACTGGAGGCTGCATGCACCCGTAATTAGATCGGAACAAAACAAGGTAGGGATTTTCACAGTGCATTTCTATACAATGTCTGTAATCTATAGATAACATAACTGATTAGGTCAGGGGTCGATCTTTAACTACCAGGCCCAGGGTATGGTGCTGGGCTGTCTGCCTGTGGATTTCATTTCTGCCTTTTAGTTTTTACTTCTTCTTTTTTTGGAGGCAGAAATATCATCATATGAGGGGTGGTCTCCTCCCTTAAAACAAGGTAAACCCCAAATAAAATTGTAAGCCCCTCAACTGACTGATGGACTCCCTTCCTCTTGGCCAAGGGAATTCCAAAGTAAACCTGAATAAACTAGTTCAGGCCATGATGATAAGAGGAAGTCAGACATGCCTCATTATACTCTCCTCCTTTGTAATTCAGGCACAACTAAACAGTATTAACATTAAAACAGAGATCTTAAGACTAATAAAACAGACTTTTTATAGCAATAAGATACCAAATTCCAGCCTGACTCTAGTGTAGTATCACATGACAGGTAGCAAGCCCTGAAGGAAATTGAAATATTTTACCCCAACATATACTTCTTTGATGTATTTTGAAATGGTCCTGCAAAGCTGTCTCTTGTGGGGAAAATCTACATTCTATAGAGAATCCCACACCCTTTCCATCCTATCCACAGGCAGGCAACCTGGTGCCGCACCCTGGGCCTGGTAGTTAAAGATCAACCCCTGACCTAATCAGTTATGTTATCTATAGATTACAGACATTGTATAGAAATGCACTGTGAAAATCCCTATCTTGTTTTCTTCCCATCTAATTACCGGTGCATGTAGTCTCCAGTCACGTACCCCCTGCTTGCTCAATCAATCACGACCCTCTCACATGCACCCCCTTAGAGTTGTGAGCCCTTAAAAGGGACAGGAATTACTCACTTGGAGAGCTTGGCTCTTGAGATAAGAGTCTTGCTAATGCCCCCAGCCGAATAAACCCCTTCCTTCTTTAACTTGGTGTCTGATGAGTTTTGTCTGCTGCTCATCCTGCTACATTTCCAAGTCTTTTCCCTGATCCAGGAGAGAATTAACTAAGAGTCTGGTGCCTTTTTAGGTCTGACAAGAGCTCCGAAGCCAGCTACCTGGAGACTTCATCTGCATAGTAAGAACCTTGGTCTCCACAACCTCGTATCTTAACCCAGACATTCCTTTCGATTGATCCCAGGTCTCCACCTATGACCTGGAACCACCACTCCTTTGAACTGTCCCATCTTTCTGTACATAACTACTACTGGAAAGGGGTCCTAATCCAGACTCCAAGAGAGGGTTCTTGGACATCGTGCAAGAAAGAATTCCAGGTGAGTCCACAGAGTAAAGTGAAAGCAAGTTTATTAAGAAAATAAAGGAATAAAGAATGGCTACTCCATAGGCAGAACAGCAGCATGGGCTACTCAACAGTATACATATAGTGATTTCTTGATTGTATGCTAAACAAGGATTGGATTTTTCATGAGTTTTCCAGGGATGGGCAATCCCCGGAACTGAGAGTTCCTCCCATTTTTAGGCCTTATAGGGTAACTTCCTGACATTGCCATGGCTTTTGTAAACTGTCATGGCACTGGTGGAAGTGCCTTTGACAAGCTAATACATTATAATTAGCATATAATGAGCCTTGAGAACGACCAGAGGTCATTTTCTTGTCATCTTAGTTTTGCTGGAATGTAGCCGACTTCTTCACTGCATCCTGTTTTATCAGCAAGATCTTTGTGACCTGTACCTGTGCTGATCTAGCATCTCATCCTGTGACTAAGAATGCCTAACCTCCTGGGAATGCAGTCCAGTAGGTCTCAATCTTATTTTACCCAGCCCCTATTTAAGATAGAGTTGCTCTGGTTCAAATGCCTCTGATAGAACAATAGGCATCTTACATGTATCAACTGTTGTCTTAAGTCTCCCTAAGGGAGGAGACCACCCCTCATATTGTCTTATGCCCAATTTCTGCCTGCAAAGAAAGAAGAAGTAAAAACTAAAAGGCAGAAATGAAATCCACAAGCAGACAGCCCGGTGCCACACCCTGGGCCTGGTAGTTAAAGATAGACCCCTGACTTAATTGGTTATTTGCATAAAAAAGCACTGTGAAGATCCCTGTCCTGTTCTGTTTCTAATTACTGGTGTATGCATCCCCCAGTCAACGTACCCTCTGCTTGCTCAATTGATCAGGACCCTCTCATGTGGACCCCCTTATAGTTGTGAGCCATTAAAAGGGACAGGAATTGCTCACCCAGGGAGCTCGGCTCTTGAGACAGGAGTCTTGCCGATGCTCCCAGCCGAATAAACCCCTTCTTTCTTTAACTCAGTGTCTGAGAGGTATTGTCTGCCACTCTTCCTGCTACATCCATAAAATGTATAAAACCAAGCTGTAGCCCAACTTCCCTGGGCACATGTTCTCAGGATTTCCTGGGGCTGTGTCATGTGCTGTTGGTCACTCATATTTGGCTCAGAATAAATCTCTTCAAATATACAGAGTTTGACTCTTTTTGTTGATTAACAGTGGGAAAATTCACAGCCCCCACAAGAGCCAAGTGTATCCTCAAAAGGATCGGGGGTTGAGGCAACAGATACCGGACAGACATACCAGCCTTGACTTCAGCAGCAGGATGCCCGGAGGCAGTAGGCTGGAGACTTACAAGGAAGTTCAGACTAACTGTAAAAATGGAGGAAACTATTGGGTTTTCGTACAGGTTGTGACAGGTGTGTGTACACTGAACATCAGCGTTGTGAGTTATTCTCATTTGTGCACGAGCTCTCACAGAGCTCTGGAAAGAACCTTTAGAGTCAGACAGATCTGGTTCCAGTTGAAAAATTCCCACAACCTTTTTTATGGAGTAAAAGGAAGGTTCCCTTTCCCTGTTGAGTAAGGTAACAAGTAAATGCCTGTCTCCCTGAAGGGGGGAGATAATTAAATGAGGAGACAAACAAAGGATGGTGCCCAGGCCTGGTGCCTCCCTTCATTATAAGATGAGCTGCAGTTTTCTAAGTAAATAAGGTGGGAGAGTCATTTCTGATCAATGTTGGGGGTCTATAAAATGCTTTTGAAAGAAGAGCATGGTGACTGGGAGTGAAGTGTGTAACTCACGCCCAAAGTGGTTTGCCAGTAAAGGGTGGGGACGCTTCAGGCAATATCCTAACTGGTCTTAGAAATTACAAATTAAGCCGGGCGCGGTGGCTCAAGCCTGTAATCCCAGCACTTTGGGAGGCCGAGACGGGCGGATCACAAGGTCAGGAGATCGAAACCATCCTGGCTAACACGGTGAAACCCCGTCTCTACTAAAAAATACAAAAAAACTAGCTGGGCCAGGTGGTGGGCGCCTGTAGTCCCAGCTACTCAGGAGGCTAAGGCAGGAGAATGGTGTGAACCCGGAAGGCGAAGCTTGCAGTGAGCTGAGATCCGGCCACTGTACTCCAGCCTGGGCGACACAGCGAGACTCTGTCTCAAAAAAAAAAAAAAAAAGAAATTACAAATTAAATTGAAAAAAAAAAAGGTCTTCCTTACAAATTCCCCAGTGTGTTACGTGTGTCTCTGGAGAACTTTTCTTCTCAGGAAGGCAGCTAAGTTTTCAAAACCACCTTTGGAAATCATCTAAACCTCAAATTTGAGTATTTTTTGTACCAAAACTGCATATGCTCAAAATTAACAGGTATTCCTGTTAAAATGCCTCTCATTTTCGCCTTTCTCAGCTCAACATGAGATTTTGAATTTTCTAAAGAGCCCGAGGTGTTTCTTCCTTTTTTAAAGCAAGAATTTGACAGCTCTCTTTGAAATGTTAAAAGCAGGTGAAAATCTGTGAACAGTGATTGTCGCTGGGGAGTGGAGTTGAGGCAGAACTTACACTTTATGCCCTGTGTTGTTTAAATTAATGTGGCATGGATTGCTTCCGTCATTTTTCTGTAAGTGTTTTAAAAGCAGGTAGAATTTGACATCTGAATCTTTTCTTCCTTCGAAATATATGGTCCCAGGAAAACCTGCAAATCTGTGAATTGTATGTGTGACTAGTGAAGGCAGAGAGCCCCTGATATAAGAAATTCTTCCTGCTTTTAGCAGAAACTAGTGCTCGTAGTCTCTGTTCTTCAGTGAGAAGAAGGGCTGTGTTGAGAACCTAAAGTCTTTCTGACTCCATGGCTGAGTGGTTGAGGGATCTTGAGAAAATGACCAAAGACCTGGTTCGGTTGATCAGTGGATCCAGATGAATCTTTCTCTCCACTAACCTGAGAGTCTGCCCCTAATTCCTGTACCACTGCTCAGCGACTACAGTCAGCTTTAAGAGTTGGCCTAGGCCGGGCGCGGTGGCTCAAGCCTGTAATCCCAGCACTTTGGGAGGCCGAGACGGGCGGATCACGAGGTCAGGAGATCGAGACCATCCTGGCTAACACGGTGAAACCCCGTCTCTACTAAAAATACAAAAAAAAAAATAGCCGGGCGAGGTGGCGGGCGCCTGTAGTCCCAGCTACTCGGGAGGCTGAGGCAGGAGAATGGCGCAAACCCGGGAGGCGGAGCTTGCAGTGAGCTGAGATCCGGTCACTGCACTCCAGCCCGGGCTACAGAGCAAGACTCCGTCTCAAAAAAAAAAAAGAGTTGGCCTAGTCCCTGAACTCTGCCAGCTAGCTTGTTCTTTTCACTTCTGATGATGGTTTACCAAAAGCAACAAGGAACTATTTCAACAAAAAACAGGTAACAGGTGAGTGCCAGCTGAAGGTGTGATGCTGCCCAGAGAACTCATGACAACACCCTCAAATGAGCCCTGAGAAAAATAAAATCGTGGTGCTGATCCTGATATGGAACATAGACATAATTCTAACCTTAGGAAGCACCTTTAGGGAACGTTGCTGAGGTTATTAACGCGTAGCAGGCACTCCAAGTAAGAGCGGTGTCCCAGCTAGCAATGCAGCCTCCAGAGGAACCCCACCTCTTCCTCGCCCTCAAGCCTCTCCTGGGCTCCAGCTCTGCAATTGTCCCTGGTAGACAATTGCAGAGGCTCCTGGGGTCTTCCTGTCCCCACCTTCTGCTGTGGCTGCTGTCTGCTTCACACAGATACCAGGACTCAGACCACAGCCTGCAAAGAGAATCTCTCTGGGGCCAGGCAGGTAACTGACATAGCATGATGTATAGTTCAAAGAAACCAGTTTATTTGTGTGAATCAATTTTAGTTTTTGCAAATGCATAAAAGCATAAGGGCTACCCGTCAAAATGTCTCCTGCCATTGATTTGCCCACTAAGCAGCCTGAGCACGTGGTCTAAATTGTTTCTCTAATCTGTGACAAAAAGAGAAGGCCAGTGAGGTGCACCATTGGCCAGTATCTGGCAGTGGGCAATGTCTGAACTGGCTTCCAGGAACCAGGGAGATTCTGAAGTGTTGAACCAGGTACTGACATCTTCCCGTATGTTCTTCAAGCTAGGAATCAACATCAGTTTTTTTGGTTAGGAGCTCATCCTTAGTCTGGGCGCTGTGACTCACACCTGTAATCCCAGCACTCTGGGAGGCCAAGGCAGGTGGATCACCTGAGGTCGGGAGTTCGAGACCAGCTTGACCAACATGGAGAAACTCTGTCTCTACTAAAAATACAAAATTAGCCAGGCATGGTGGCACATGCCTGTAATCTCAGCTACTCAGGAGGTTGAGGCAGGAGAATTGCTTGAACCCGGGAGGAAGAGGTTGTGGTGAGCCGAGATTGTGCCATTGCACTCTAGCCTGGGCAACAAGAGTGAAACTCCATCTCAAAAAAAAAAAAAGAAGAAGTTCATCCTTATTAAGGCAAAGGACAGGTGGGCACCACGTCACAAGGGCAAGCACAGTTCTGTGCATGACACAAAATTCACATTTTTTTCTTTTTTTTCTTTTTCTTTTTCTTTTTGAGACGGAGTCTCGCTCTGTCGCCCAGGCTGGAGTGCACTGGCACGATCTTGGCTCACTGCAACCTCCGACTCCCGAGTTCAAGAAATCTGAGCTTCCTGAGTAGCTGGGATTACAGGCACGCACCACCACGCCCAGCTAATTTTGTATTTTTAGTAGAGATAGGGTTTCACCACATTGTTCAGACTGGTCTCCTGACCTCGTGATCCACCCACCTCAGCCTCCCAAAGTGCTGGGATTACAGGTGTAAGCCACCGCACCCAGCCAAAATTCACACTTTTTCTTCAGCCAGGGACAACCCCCAACCCATGGTCAACAACATAGAAACAACCTCCCACGCATCTTAGCATTCTCATTGCTGGAAGGGAATTTGCATGCTCCTCAATTCTTATATCCTCTAAGCATTTGGCTGCGTTGCCTCCTCTTGCCCAAGTCTGACCTCCCGGATGACAGCTTCCTGGGGCCAGATGGGCAGGTGTCACAGTGGACCTTCAGCACACCCAAGACATTGCAGAGCTCTGCACTGCTCACAGCTGACCAGAGAGGCTCAACCAGGCATAAAGGTGCAACTGGCTCACATGGCCTGCCCCAACTCACAGGGATTCTGCCCATGATTCGCCCTGGGCTCAGGTCTTGAGTTTCCAGGAGCCCACCATCCAGTGGCAAACAGCAGGCTGAGGTAAAGGTCATAGCATGCATTAACACTACCTGTACCAGGGGCCAGGGAAGGCTTCAAGGTAGGGAGATTCTTGAGCTGGGGCTGGAAGGTTGAGTAGAGCTGGTTTGGGAGTGGAGGTTTGAGAGCAGCCCAGGCAGAGGCTCATCAGGGTGCATGGGAAACATCCTCATTTCTCCCAAAAAATATTCCTCCTACCCACCATCTCTCATAGGCCCAGGGGCTCTGGATCCTCTGACACCATCTGAGGCCAGAGCCTAGCAAGTGTTCAGGCACCCATGCACTATTATTAAAGGGAACTCAGACCCGCTCTGATGGAAAAGGAGCCCAAAGCACTCCTGGAAACAGTCTCTACCTGGCTAAAGGATCCCCCAGCCTCCCTTTTGCCAGTCTGATTCTTCTGCTGGTCCAGGAAGCCCACCATGACCTGACCTACCATGCCAGGCCATCCCCCACCCAATCTCAGTCCATCTCTGCAGAGCGTCCCCTCCCTCCCCTTGCTGACTTCATCTGACTGAGCAACCTACCTCCCCTTCCTTCAGTATAGACAGCACTTACAATGCTGTGAGACAGTCACTCGTCTGCACAGCTCCCTCCACCAACAGGAGCTCCTTGAGGCAAGGCACAGTGTCTTCTGTGTCCCTGGAGCCAAGCGCACGGCTCAGCCCAGGTCACATGTCCAGTGAATGGCTGGCGTCTGAGTCTCCTGCACCTGTGGTCAGACTTTCCCCATGCCTGCCCTGGGCAGAGGCTCCTCTCCTCCAGGCCTTATTCAGTGTGATCCTGTACTTGAAGTGCCTTCTCATTTCATCACTGTCTTAAACATCAAGGTCCAGCCGTGGCACTCACCTCCTTTAAGAGCTGTGTGAACACCTTGATGCAGATGGCTTCTCATACATGCCTCATACAGGCTTGTAAGAGAGATAGTCCTGTGCCCATTTCACAGATGGGAAGCCGATCCAAAGACATTCAAGGACAAGTTTGAGGTCACACTGCTAAGTGGCAGAGCCAGGACTCAAACCCAGGTCATCTGACTCCAGGGCCTGTGCTCCCTACATCTCATTGGTTACTCAAGGCTCATCCTTGGATGAGAACCTGCAAGGGTTTTATGATCCTTTTCCCAGACAGAGCTGAGGAATGAGCAGGAAGAGCTGCATTTGATAGGATGATTACTGACACTAAAAGTTAACGTTCAACTCTAGACAGTGGCTTTTCCTGGACAGTTGGTTCCTGCTCTCACCACTGACTGAAGCCAGTGCTGAAACCTCTCTGGGCTGGGCATTTACAGCTTTCTGTGTTACAGGTTACTAACTGCATCTCGAAAGGCTGGTTTTCCTCTTGGGAGGGGCTGACTTCACCGTTTAGGAGAATTGCAAGGCTACCAGGGCCCTGCCCATTGGGAAACGCCTCTCTATGACTCTATAAACGTCCAAGGTGGCCCCAAGGAGGACTTCTGCAGCACAGCTCCCTTCCCAGGACGTGAGAGTCTGCCTTCTCACCATGAGGCTTCTAATCCTTTCCAGCCTGCTCTGCATCCTGCTTCTCTGCTTCTCCATCTTCTCCACAGAAGGTAGGGCAGCCCCCAGGGTGCAGGTCCCTGAGCAGGATTTCAGCATCTGGGAAGACTCTGATCAGGAATTGTTGGAAGGCAGGCCTTGGCAGGCAGTCCTGAGCCCTGGAAAGACGAGCTCTTGCTCCTGAACCTATAGGTTTGGGGTTCAGAACTGCCCGCAGGTGGCATGGGGGCTCCATTCACAGCCCCTGTACCCCCAAATACATACCCAGCCTAAGTAAAGTGGTGTATTCACCATGCAAACACATATACAAAACCTCTCAGCTAGATTATTGTGCTTAAGTCCTACCTATCTAGAATTTCTGGAGCCAATCTCTTGTACTTGTACTTGTATCATGCTTGGAGCAGAGTAAATTAGTGTTGGGCAAATAAATACATTAATTAGTAGACTATCTAAGTCTGAACATCCCAAAACCTCATGCACAGAAAATATCCATGAGCAGCTGGAATGAAGGTGTGTGTGGTGGAGAGGTGGGGTATGTTTACGCATGTTTAGAAGAAGGGGACACCATCTTTTTACCTCTATAAATATGAATATTTAGCTCTGTTGCCTTTCTTTCTTTCTTTCTTTCTTTCTTTTTTTTTTAGAGATGGAGTCTTGCTCTGTTGCCCAGGCTGGGGTGCAGTGGCGAGATCTCAGCTCACTGCAAGTTCTGCCTCCTGGGTTCATGCCATTCTCCTGCCTCAGCCTCCCAAGTAGCTGGGATTACGGGTGCCCACCACCAAGCCTGACTAATTTTTGTACTTTTAGTAGAGACGGGGTTTCACCATGTTGGCCAGGCTGGTCTTGAACTCCTGCCTCATGATCCACCCACCTCCGCCTCCCAAAGTGCTGGGATTACACGTGTGAGCCACCTCGCCTGGCTGCCTTTCTTGATTCAGTTAGCTGAGTGTTTCAATCCGTTTTTCTCTTGTCTTACCCTCTAGAGGCTGCCTACACTTGTTTTTTGTTTTAGTGGTTATGGTTATTTAAACTTTTTGGTGGGGGGAGCTGGAGCTATAGAAATATATAAGGAGAAGAAAAACGCTCATAATTCCATGATTCAAGAGTAGCCATGTTCAACATTTTGTTTATTTCCTTGCATGTAGAATTTTAAAAACTTAATTGATGTACCTCTGTATGTTCAAGGTTATATCTTTTTTATTTATCACTATATATATTGTTATAATCACCCAAAATACTTAGGATTGAAGATATTCTGGAAGCATTTACAACACAGTGTCAGCAGCAGCCATCTCTGAGTAGTGGGATTATAACAAGTGTTTGTTTTACAAAGTTTCTGCAATGAAAATGTGCCACATATATAACAAGGAAAACAGTGATTAGAATTCCTCATAAACACAGCCCATGACATGCAATTTATCAGACCTCTATTTTTGGACATGTTGGAGGTTGCCAGTGATACCCTAGTGACAATTAAATGAGGATAGATATCTTCCCCCATAAAGTTTCCTATCCGTTTAGAACTATCTGTGGCAGATTGTTGAAGTAGCATTAATCAACTGATATTTTCAGGTATAACTTGCTATCAAGTGAATGTACTATGATGAATTTACATGCTTAGACATTTAGATAGTTCACAATTGTGTGCTTTTCTTTTTTTTTTTTTTTTTTTTTTTTTTTGAGACGGAGTCTTGCTCTGTCACCCAGGCTGGAGTGCAGTGGCGGGATCTCAGCTCACTGCAAGCTCCGCCTCCCGGGTTTACGCCGTTCTCCTGCCTCAGCCTCCCGAGTAGCTGGGACTACAGGCGCCCGCCACCTCGCCCAGCTAGTTTTTTTGTATTTTTTAGTAGAGACGGGGTTTCACCGTGTTAGCCGGGATCGTCTCTCGATCTCCTGGCCTCGTGATCCGCCCGTCTCGGCCTCCCAAAGTGCTGGGATTACAGGCTTGAGCCACCGCGCCCGGCGTGCTTTTCTTTTTTTGAAGCAAGATCTTACTCTGTTGTCCAGGTCGGAGTGCAGTGGCATGACCATGGCTCAATGCAGTCTTGACTTCCAGGGCTCGAGCGATCCTCCCACCTCAGCTTTTCCAGTAACTGGGAAAACAGGTGTGCACCACAATGCCCTGCTAATTTTTAAAATTTTTTGTAGAGACAAGGTCTCTCTATGTTGCCCAGGCTGCTCTTGAACTTCTGGACTCAAGCCATCCTCCCACCTTGGCCTCCCAGGGTGCTAGGATTACAGGCATGAGCCACCACACTCAGCCTACTTTGCACATTTGAATTATGTGGTAAAAGGTATATGTGTACATAAAATATGTCCTTTATTCAGGCTTATTTTCTTCTTTCTTTCTTTTTTTTTTTTTGAGACGAAGTTTTTGCTCTTGTTGCCCAGGCTGGGGTTTAATGGCATAATCTTGACTCATCACAACCTCTGCCTCCCAGGTTCAAACGATTGTCCTGCCTCAGCCTCCCGAGTAGCTGGGATTACAGAAGTGTGCCATCATGCCAGGCTAATTTTGTATTTTTAGTAGAGATGGGGTTTCTTGTTGGTCAGGCTGGTCTCGAACACCCAACTTCAAGTGATCCGCCCGCCTCAGCCTCCCAAAGTGCTAGGATTACAGGAATGAGCCACCACACCCGGCTCAGGCATATTTTCTTAGACTAGATTGCCAAGGGGAGAATTATTATGTCAAAGAAACTACTTATTGGACAGAAACCTGAGAAGGATGTGTTTTGGGGCCATTGTGTCTCTCAACACTGTTATTTCTGAAAAGTAAACCACAACAAGGCCCACCCTTTCCCTGGGACCTCTCATAGCCTGGCTTATCCTGAGTTTCTCTGGATAAATATTCCTGAGCCCTGTGCCTCGGAAGGGGAAGCTCACGCACTCACAGACAAGCCTGCTAAGGACAGTCTCTCTTCCTTTGTGTCCACCTTCAGGAAAGAGGCGTCATGCCAAGCCCTGGCCAGGCAAGAGAGCCAGGCTCTGCTGCCACAGAGTCCCTAGCCCCAACTTGACAAACCCGAAAGGTAAGTACCCGCACGTCGTCCAGACTGTGGGGGAGAAGTTCTGTAGTGGCCGTGGGACCAGCCACACGTGCTGATCAGCCCCCACCCATGGCTAGCATCAGGCTCTGGCTGGGAGGACATCTTTGTTTTGTTGATTAATTTGATAACTCCCCCTAAAAAGTCAACAAATTAATCATTTTAAACTGAATACATTCTACCATGGAAAGAAAGCAGGGTGCAATTAGAAAACGTTGTGTGGAAACACCCTTACTTTAGGTGGGAGGTGTCTGAGGAGGTGACATTTATGAGACCTGAGCAAAGGCCAGGAGCCTGGCTGAGGATTGTGGAGGTGGGGGATGCAGGCAGAGGAGGCAGCAAGGGTGAAGGGCAAGAGGCGGGTATGGAAGACAGAGGGCAACAGAGCTTGTGAGGTGCTCCCAGAAGCTAAGGACCAAGGCTGTCTGTGGAGCCTGTGGACCTGAGGCTCAGACCAGCATGCAGGTCACCAGCAGGGCAGTGGGCGTGAGGGTCCAGAGAGCCACAGTTTGGCAGGAGGTAAGGCAGTCCCAGAGATGCCAGCAGGCAGCATCCAGGCTGCATGACCAGGGTGAGGCCCAGAAGAGCAAGGCTGTCCTCTCTCTGAGCCTGGGGGCACTGGGAGGCCTGTGGCGGACAGGCCCAAGCCCAGGAGGGCTGTGGGCACCCAGTTCCCTGCACAGGGGCTCCAGGCCAGGGCAGGCATTCACTGGAGTTGCCCAGCCTAGGTGGAAGAGCCAGGCTGCTGGAGCGTGTGTGGGACAGGCAGATCTCCAAGGGGAGGCTGTGGAGCCTGAGTCAGACAGCCTGACACCAACCTGGGGCTCCTGCCTGGACTCTGCAGCCCCAGTGCCCTCTCTCAGGAGGCTGAGGAGGTCCCAGCTCCACTTGCTTCTCTGGGACCATGGCCCGTGGGGTCCAAGACCAGTGCCGGAGCCTCCATGCCTTTCCCAGCTACCAAGGGGATGCTCAGCTGTGATGCAGGGGAAGGACAGAGGGAAGAAGCAAGACAGGAGCAGCCACAGACCTTCTTCCGGAGATGTTGACATCCTCTTCTTCCAAACTGGAATCACACCCAGCTGGCCAGGGTAAAAATAACCAGCTCTCACACACCTCTTGCTGAACCAGTGCGAGGTGCTAGCCCAGGAAGGATGCAGGGTGAACGCAGGCTGTGGCTCTGCTCCCCCAGTCCCCTGGTTCTGTGAAAGAAGGTAAAAACCTTCCAGAGAGAGGTGAAGGTGAACCCCAAGAGCTCACACACCCTACCCCTCCTCTTCCCCTCTCTTGCACCACTGCTCAGAGGCAGGAAGTTGAGGGAGTGTGTGAGCTCCCACCACGCACACACACACAACAAACCCAAACACACAAACACAAATACCTACACACATAAGTAGATACACACCACACAACCACACACACACACACACAAATACATGTGCACACAGACTCACACCATTCACTACAGATGCACAGACACATACGCACTACACAACTACACATAGACACACAGCATATACACACAATACACAGTATAGTGATAGACACACACAGCACAAACACACACCACACAACTACACACACAGACACATACTACATGCACTCTACACACACACACCAGTCACTATACATACAGACACACGGACACATACACACTACACAACTACACACACAGACACACACTATACACACAAACACACTACATGCATATACACACTGCACAATCATACACATATAGACACATGCACACAGCACACACACGTATACCACACAGACACATACACAAATACGTCTACACACAAACACAAACACATACCACACAACTATACATGCAAACACACATAAATACACACAAATACGTAACACTACACAACTATACACACAGACACACACACAAATACATTCACACACAGACACACACCACACTACACACACAGACACTACACACAGACACACAATCACACACACACGCTACACAACTACACACACTACACTCCTATGCTACACACAGCACACACACACTACACACACAGATGGACAGATATACACCCAAGCACACACAGTGCACAGGAGACGTGGCCAGGTTAACTCCTGCGCAAGTACACATGCATCCATTTTCTCAGTTTTGTTACTTCGGGAGAATAAATCTAGGTGTGTGGCTCCTGTGCTGAGACTGGATTTCTTTTTGTGTGTATGTTTTTAAAATTCCATTGTAGAAATATATGAACAACTTAGAACAAGAAGAGCAAAACAAACATATGTATGGGGTCCTTGTCATGTGATCTCATTTAAATCCTTGAGACCACCGTGGGGAGGTCTTGTCACCATTGTATAGATTGGGAAACCGAGACTGAGAAAGAAACTGAGGCAGAGCCAGAAACCAAGATCTTTCCACTACAACAAACTTCTTCCCCTGTAGACAGAAAGTTTCCTGCAGCCTGTGTATGAAGACATGCACGCGCAGGCCAGACGGCTGACTTCCCAGAAGGAAACAGCCCTTCTGGGCTGGGATCTCAGCTCCACCGCCCGCTGGCTGTGTGCCCTGGAGCAAGTCACCCATCACTGCTAAGCCTCAGTCTCCCTCTCTGTGAAGAGGGAGTGATAATAGAATCTCCTTCACTGGACCATGATGAGCAGTCAGTGGGGTCATGGCTATATAGGACTTGGCATCAAGCCCGCCACATAGTGCCCTGTAAACATGTCCTGCTGTTGCTATGGAGACAGACCCAGCCCTGCCAGGGCTGCTGGCACAGGAGATGAGCAATTCCAACACTGACAACCAAAGCCTGCACGTTCTTGTCCAGGCTTGGTGGTTGCACCTTGTGTCTTATGGACTGATGCTGGGGTTCAACAAGGAGGGAGAAGATGAGTCAGTGTTCGCAGGGTGTTGTGTAAGCAACAGCAGGATTGCTGAGTGTGCCAGGCTCCAGAAATCTGGCCTCGTGTGCTCCAGTTCACTGATGTATGACAAAGCCCATGCGTCTGTCTGTAGAAACACAAATTAACTCAGGGTTGCCTGGAGGATGTTCCTGAGCCAACAGCAGCAGCTATGACACACACATTTGCTAAATACTGACTACTCCTCATTCTGTGGTGTCTTTCTTGAACACTGCTTTATATCTCAGCACCGTGGTAGGTCCATGGGGATGACAATATGTGGAAGGCCCAGGACTCTGGGTCAATGTGACAAAACCATCTTTGAAAATCAACATGCTAAATGGCTGATTTGCTGAATGAAGGGGTGGCCTGCCCCTCCACACCTGTGGGCGTTTCTCGTTAGGTGGAACGAGAGATTTGAGAAAAGAAATGAGACACAGAGACAAAGTATAGAGAAAGAAAAAGTGGGCCCAGGGGACCGGCGCTCAGCATACAAAGGACCCACGCCGGCACCAGTCTCTGAGTTCCCTTAGTATTTATTGATAATTATCTTTACCATCTTAAAGAAAAGGAACTGGCAGGATAATAGGATCATTATAGGGAGAAAGTCAGCAGTAAGACATATGAATAAAGTTCTCTGTGACATGAATAAGATTACGGAAAAGTGCTGTGCCTTGATATGCATATGCAAACATCTCCATAAACCTTTTTAGTGCATAAAGAGCAGCATTGCGCTAGCAAGTCCCGCCTTTTGCCCTAAGGCGGTTTTCTCCCATCTCAGTAAACAGAATATACAATCGGGTTTTACATCGACATGTTCCATTGCCCAGGGACAGGCAGGAGACAGATGCTTTTCTCTATCTCAATTGCCAACAACCGCCAAGAGGCCTTCTTTCCTCTTGTACTAGTTCTCCTCAGCACAGACCCTTCACGGGTGTCAGGCTGGGGGACGATTAGGTCTTTCTCTTCCCACGAGGCCATATTTCAGACTATCACATGGGGAGAAACCTTGGACAATACCTAGCTTTCCTAGGCAGAGATCCCTGCGACCTTTGGCAGTGTGCGTGTCCCTGGGTACTTGAGATTAAGAGAATGGTGATGACTTTTAACCAGCAAGCTGCCTTCAGGCACTTGTTTAACAAAGCACACCCTGCACAGCCCAAAATCCTTTAAACCTTGAGTCACCACAGCACATGTCTCTTGCAAGGACAAGGTTGGGGGTAGGGTCACAGATTAACAGCATCTCAAATGCAGAACAAAATGGAGTCTCTTATGTCTACTTCTTTCTATACAGACACAGTAACAGTCTGATCTTTCTTTTCCCCACAGCTGAATTTATTACATTTACCAATTTACTTTAAAAATACTTTTTAAAAAGCATTTAGAAAATTGATAGCAATCTGTAGAGCAGCTAGTCTTTTTGTTGTTGTTTTTTAAGAAGCAGGATCTTGCTCAGTCACCCAGGCTGGAGTGCAGTGGCACAATCATAGCTCACTGCAGCCTCAAATTCCTGGGCTCCAGTGATCCTCCCTCTTCAGCCTCCCCAGTAGCTGGGACTACAGATGCATGCCATCTCACTCAGCTAACTTTTCTATTTTTGTAGAGACAGGGTCTTACTATGCTGCCCAGGCTAGTCTCGAACTCCTGGCTTCAAGCAACCCTCCTGCCTTGGCCTCCCAAAGTGTTTAAAGTACTGGGATTACAGGCGTGAGCCACTGCATCTGGCCCGGTTTTTTTTAAAGGAAGTTTCAATGTGCTGACTCTGTTGGCTCTTTACGGGCATCAAGCACTAGCCCCAAGCCCAGGGGCTGCTTAGGCTTAAGCTGGGGTCAGAATGATGGCTGTGAAGGCCCCACCAGCCAGGAAGTGCTATGGTCCTGAAGCCTCAGTCAGGCCACCTTCCTTCTATGCATCCTGGGCCCACTGTGAGGAAGCTATTTGGGAAGACTGGGAGGTCCTGAGGGAAGCCTGGAGCCTGAGAGGCTGCCTAGGTCCTGAGAGCTCCATGCCACCTCCCTGTTTTTGAAACCCAGCAAAATGGCTGAGCCCATAGTGGGAGACTCAGGCTGGAAGGGGCACAGCGAGGTTCCTCCCGCACCATAGGGTTGTCTCTGCCTTCAGGAAGGGGCTTGGACTGCATGGACAAATGTTACCCATTGAGGACATGAGGTTTTCAGCAACAATGATACCAGGATGGACATGAGTGCCCAGAAAATAGACCCTTGAAAGGAGGAGGTGAAGAGGACTGGCAGCCCATCCTGCCCAGTGGCTCCATCAGAGGGGCCTCAGACCCGTGGTCTTGCTCCTCGTGATTATATCTGTTAGCCATAGCTGCAGAACAACCCACTCCCAATTTTAGTGACCCAAAGCAGTATTTATTATTTTCCATGAGTCTACAGGTCAGCTGGGTATTTCTTCTAGTCTTGGCTGGACTCATTCTTCTAAGATTTGGATAGGCAGCTCTACTGATCTTGGCTGGGTCTCTCATATTTTTGGTGTCTGTGAGTGTAGAATGGTCTTGGTTGGAACAGCTAGCCCCTCCTCCGTGTGGTCTTCCACGCTCCCTGCAGGCGAGCCCAGAGTGTTCACATGGTGTCTGCCGAGTTCCACTTATATAAATGGAAACACGTCAGGCCTCTTGAGATATGGGCTCTGAACTTCCCGCCTTCATCTCTACCACATTCACTCTGGCCAAAGCAAGTTTCAAGGCCAGTCCAGATTTTAGGAGCAGGTAAATAGACTCCATATCATGATGGGAGAAACTGCAAAGGAGAGATGGAGAATTGCAACCATATTTGCAACCAGTCAACCACAAAATTTATTGTAAGAGCCAGAGAAGATAGTCTTGGGATCTGAGGCGAGGAAAGGAGGTGGAGGAGGATCAGGGGTCAGGAAATCATGTGTCTCCACCAGAAACGCTGGTGGAAAATGCTCATGAAATGATATTAATGGAAAAGAGTAAGTTATGCTATATATTACTAAGATTATCACTCTGGGAAGAGCAAAGCATTTACCAATAGAAAAAAAAAACAGAAAAACACACTAGTATTATCACTTGTTTGTGGTTAAGACATGAGTGGATGGATGAATTATAATTAAATGTATTTCTTTGTATAGCTAGTGCTTATATAGCAATTACTAGGTGTGGCACTTACATCCGCTAACTCATTTGATCCTTACAATAATCCTAAAAGTTAGACACTATTACTCTTGTCACTTCTACAAATGAGGGACCAAAGCACAGAAAGACTAAGTAACCTGTTGCAGGTCCCACAGCCAGTAAGTAAGTGATAGATCCAGGCTTTGAATTCAAATAATCTGGCTCTCTTCAGATTTCATGATCTTAATTACCACACCACATTGCATATAGTAATAATCTGAAAACAGAAGGAGAAAAAAGTAATCTCATGGTCATAACTTAGTAACCCTTCTCATTCATTTGTGTGTCCTTTGCTTTCCGTACAAACATGTTTACCTGGTTTTATTTTTTATTAATTATATCTCATTTTTTCATTTTTCAATTTAAGTCTGCAGCGTTTTTCTTCTTGTTGCTACGCGGTGGTCATAACCACAGGGTTCTGTCCCCATACACATTTCCATCATCATGAATTATCATTAATTTTTTATTTTATTATCTATTTATTTATTGAGACAAGGTTTCACTTTGTCACCCAGGCTGGAATGCAGTGGCTTAATCATGGCTCACCACAGCTTCGACCTCCCAGGCTCAGGTGATCCTTCCACCTCAGCCTCCTGAGTAGCTAAGACCACAGGTGTGCACCCATGCCCGGCAAATTTTTGTATTTTTGGTAGAGATGGTGTTTCACCATGTTGTGCAGGCTGTTCTTGAACCCCAGGGCTTAAGTGATCCGCCCGTCTCAGCCTCCTGAAGTGCTAGGATTACCAGTGTGAGCCACTGCGCCTGGTCAAATTATCATTACTAATGAACAAGTTCTCTATTATAGGATATTCAGATTGTTTCCAAGCATTTTTTTTTTTCTGCAATTAAAAACAAAACTATGGGCCAGGCATGGTGGCTCACACCTGTAATCCCAGTACTTTGGGAGGCTGAGGCAGGAGGACAACTTGAGGCCAGGAGTTCGTGACTAGGCTAGGCAACATAACGAGACTCCTATCTCTCTTAATAAAAAAAACAAAAAAACAAAAAACAAAAAAAAAACCTATAAAGAATAGTTTAATGCATGCAGCTTTTTCTTTCTTGTGGATGATTCTTCCCATAAATGGGACTGGTTTGTCAAAAGATGCAAATGTAGTTTTGGGACACATTGCCTGGCATGTGCCATCTGGAAGGAGACAGCCAGGGGGCCCAAGGGCACACATCCATGTGCAGACCCTCCTACCAGAGTCATTAGACACAGGCCTCCCAGACCCGAGGCTCTTAGGTGGGCTCCACTTAGGATCAGCCACCTTCTCTTCATCTTCTACCAATCAATTAGATTCCCTTTGATGGGACTGAAATAACCTGGGCTGGTCATGTTTGCCATGAAAAGCCACTCCTAGGCCTCTAGGGAAAAGGATAAGATCTAATTCTTGCTTTGATTTTTTTTAAATATGTTTGAAAATGCATCTTAATTGTGTTTTCCTCTCTCTCCCCCCAACCTGGCTCTGACCTTGCCACCTTCCTGTCCTTGTCCCTCTTGTCTACTCATTGCTCCTCCCAGGACATCATGTGAGACTCTGCAAACCATGCAAGCTTGAGCCAGAGCCCCTCCCTTGGGTGGTGCCTGGGGCACTCCCACAGGTGTAGCACTCCCAAAGCAAGACTCCAGACAGCGGAGACCCTCACACCTGGCACCTGAGGTACCCAGCAGCCTCCTGTCTCCCCTTTCAGCCTTCACAACAGTGAGCTACAATGTTGGAGGGCTTCATCTTGGGCTGCAAGGACCCTGGGAAAGTTCAAGAACTGCATGTCCTTGTCTCAATTGTGCCATCAACTTTCAGAGCTATCATGAGCCAACCTCAGCCACAGGGCCTCAGTCGCCACCACGTGGGTCTGTCCAGTGCAAACAGCCGAGCATTCCACCATGACTGGTCACAGCTACACATCCAGAGACCATCAATCCTGCTAGGGTGCAGGGTAGCAAGCACCCAAGGGTGGCTGACTAAGACTGCAGAGTCTCCTCCATCTTCAGGTCCATTCAGCCTCCTGGCATTTAACCACCAGCATCCAGTGACCCCCCAAGGAATCCCCTCCTAGCCTCCTGACATGAGTCTGCTGGAAAGAACACCCAAACAAACAAGTAATAAATAAATCAATCAACTCAATGCAGACACATCCTTGTTTGACAAGGTCAGTGATAGAGCCTGAGGCACAACTTTCTGCTAGAACAAACCTGTCCCTAAAGCCTTCCCTGCAGGCCACTCTTGGCCACAACACAATGTAACTATGTGAGGAGCAGGGACAGAGTCCCTGGGTCTGGCACATCAGGGCTTGAAGCCCTGCCCTGCTAAGGGTGTTTTGTGTGAGCTGAGCATGTTGAGTCTTTTCTAGAAAACTGAGATTACAGGACCTACTCAGAGGGCAAATAGCCAGGTGTGAAGTGCCCGCAAAGGGCCTGGCACACCGAGGGACTTGGTTCAGGGAAATCCTTGCCTCTCCTTCCCCATCCTGGGGGAGGGTGTTTATGCCCACGGTGAACACAGCGCTGCAGGGCTGAGGCTCAGAGAGCACAGATGGCTCAGGTCTGAGCAGCTTATCTCTCAACAAAGCTCCCTTCTAATCCGATTCTCACAGCAAGGTTGGAAGCCCCATCGCTGCACCCTCCACAGCCGCGTAGGAGAACGCCAGGCCCCCTCTGGGCTGATGGGCAGAGGTTCCCTGGCCCAGGGCTCTGGGGACAGTGGTACCCAGGGCAAGTCAGAGTCTGTCTTGTCACAGGCCAGACTTTTCACATCCCGTCCGTATGTTCCACTCTCAGGCTCACTCATTCACTCACTCGTTCCCAGGCTCTGCAGTGCTGTGTTCACCACGGGCATAAACACCCCTTCAGGTGGAGCAGGGGAGGCGGGGACTTCCCTGAACCCAGCCCCTCTGTGCTCCAGGCCCTTTGCTGCACTTCACACCTGCCTACTTGCCCTCTGAGCAGGTCCTCTAATCTCCATGTTCATCTATCCCGGGGTAGTAATTGTCAGGCCCTGAGCTGGGTTCTGAGGCTCGTAGATGAACAAATATGGTCCCTGATGTCTGAGAGGCAATCATTTGTTCCACAAAGTTGTGGGCACCCAGGTAAGAACAGAGGGCTGGGACTGTAGGAGAAGGAGTGGAAGATGAGAGGGAATGCAAAGACTGCTCAAACTTAGCAGAGGCCAGCCAGAGAAGGGGCGCAGGGTGTGTGTGTGTGTGTGGTGTGCAGAGGGGTGTGGAGGACGTGGGAGGTGTAGGGGGGTTTGTGTGGTGTATGTGGTGAATGGTGTGTGTGTATGGTGTGCAATGTGTGTGCGTGATGTGTATGTGAGGGTATAGGATGTGTATATGTGATGTGTGTGTCATGTGTGCTGTGTGTGTGACAGTATGGACTTTGTGGTGTGTGTGCAATATGTATGTCTCTAGCGTGTGTGTAGTTTATACAGTGTGTGTGATGTGTGTTGTGGATGTGTGGTAGATGGTGGATGTGTGGTTTGCAGTATGTATGGTATGTGTGCATGTGGCATGTGTAATGTGTGGTGTGTGGTGTATGTGTGTAATATGTTGTGTGTTGTGTGTGGTGTGTGTGATATGTGGTGTATGGTTGTATGTGTGGTGTGTGTTTGTGATGTGTATGATGTGTGGTGTGTGTGATGCATTTGTATGGTGTGTGGTTTGTGTGTGGGTTATTTGTGTGTGTATGGTGTGTGGTGTTTGTGTGATGCATGTGTGTGTTGGGGCATGTGGTTTGTGTGTGTGTGTGGTGTATGTGTGCTGTATGGTGGATGTGTGGTTTGTGGATATCGTTTGTGGTATGTATGGTGTGTGTGTGGCATGTGTGATGTGTGGTGTGTGTGGTGTATGTGTGTAATGTGTGTGGTGTGTTGTGTGCGTTGTGTGTGATGCAGTGTGTGAATGTGGTGTGTGGTTGTGTGTGTGATGCATTTGTGTGGTGTGTTTGTGTCTGTGGTGTCTGTGTGATTGTGTGTGTGTGTGTGTGTTGGAGTGTGTGGTGAGGGGTGTGTGTGTGTGGTGTGTGTGTATGTGTGTGTTGGGGTGAAGTAAGGATGTAGCAAGGGCCAGGCAGGAAGCATGAGTGTTGAAGGAGAAGTCAGCAACTGGACAGCAGCATCAGGACAAAAGGGAAGCAGAGGGTTCAGCCGGGACCTAGGGAAGGGCCTGGAAAGTTCTCAGTGTTTGGGGTTTATCTTAAGAGCAATGAAAAACCAGAGATTCAGTAAGCAGGAGAGAATGCCATGAGAGAGGGCCATTAAGAGACAGAAGGAAGGGAGCTGAGGCAGGAGTGGCAAGTGTGGCACCAAGGGCCAAGGCTAGGGTGTTCAGAACAGCAGTGGAGAGGCTTTGGAGACGTGTTAGCTGCGGGGCTAACAGGTCCACACTGGGAACTCCGTGCTGTGTCAGACCCTCACCAGGAGCTCCTTTGGCAAGGTGGATCACCTAGCAGCAATGCAAGAGCTGGCCATTTCTGTGTCCTTCTCTCCCTTCTCTCTTCTCCACCCCAAGCCCAAAAAGTAAAGAAAAAACCCACAGACAAAAAAATTAAACATGTGTGCTGGAGAGTCAACCAAAAGGAAGACTCAAAGGCCGTGTTCCCCACTGATGAGCTGACCTCTTTCTGGGAACCATGGAGAGGAAGGGGAGCAAGAGTTCTAGAAGCCTTAGCCTCTGTGAGGGGTGCAGGTGAGGAAGACCAGATATTTAATACACGCGAATAAAAGGAAGACACAGCCTGGCCTGTGGGAAAGAAGGAGCACCTTCTCTGAGGGCCAGGATTGCAGGGTCACGGCTGTGAGCCACTCACAGTGAAATGGTGCTGCAAAGAGGCTGGCCTTGGGCCATATGAGTTGTATGAGCAGCGACTCCAAGACCCCAAGAGGCCCTCAAGGGACAACAGCCCCTCAAAACAGCCTAGGTCAAAGGTGAGAACATAAAAGGAGCAGAGGACCCTGCACCTGCTCCACCCCAGCCTGTCCTATCTGCCCTTCTGAGGAGGGACGGAAAGCCTGTGATGGGTTCCCAGGCCAACAGAGATGCTCATGCAGAGCTAGAGGGCCGTGGCTCCTTGGGAGCAGGTGCTGCTTCCCTCAGAAATGCCAAAAACTTTCCTTCCCACTCTCACTGACCACCTTCAAAATTTGCAACATGCAGCCAGGCGCGGTGGCTCACGCCTGTAATCCCAGCACTTTGGGAGGCCGAGGTGGGCAGATCATGAGGTCAGGAGATAAAGACCATCCTGGCTAACACGGTGAAACCCTGTCTCTACTTAAAATACAAAAAATTAGCCGGGCGTGGTGGCGGGTGCCTGTAGTCCCAGCTACTCAGGGGGAGGCTGAGGCAAGAGAATGGCAGGAACCTGGGAGGCGGAGCTTGCAGTGAGCCGAGATCACACCACTGCACTCCCTTCTGGGTGACAAAGCGAGACTCCGGCTCAAAAAAAAAAAAACTTGCAACATACACTTTTAAACTTTCTCAGCAACTGCTTGAACCCGGGAGGCGGAGGTTGCAGTGAGCTGAGATCACACTGTTGCACTCCAGCCTGGGCAACAGAGCAAGACTCCTTCTCAAAATAAATAAATAAGTAACTTTCTCAGCAGTGGAAGAATTTTGCTCTAAAAGGGAGGTTGAGACTAAAGGTAAACTCTTGTGAATAACATTTTTTCCAGCTTGGAGAGAAAACCCAAATATCTGGAAGTGGCTTTAAAATAATAAAACTGGAATTCTTATGTTGCCCTGGTTGACTCTTGAAGAATCTAGACCAGTTTGCAGGTTACAGTACCACCAATAGAGGAAGTGTACAGTCTCCATGGCAACTGAAGGGGTCCATATTCCCTGAAAGGGTGGGACACCGCTGTAATTGATAGAGCATGAGCTTCAAAATCAGATTTGGGCTCATATGATGATATGATGGCTCTGTCATACACCCACTTTGTGACATTGGGGAGGTCAGATGACCTCTCAGAGTTTCTCCCCATCTGTAAAATGAGGCTAAAACTGTCTATCGCACCTCCCAGCTCATCTCTGGGCAAATAGCCAATGGTAAACCACCTTCTGGAGCCCTGCAGGGGCCATACCCTGGCCAGTTAATGCTCACACAGTGACTCCCCTTACCGACTCTGCGGCATTTTCCCTGCTTTGGGAGCATAGGTGTGTCCAGGGCTCAAGTCTGGTCTCCCCAGCCATGGCTGGACCTTGCCCATTTACTAGGAGCCTGGTAACATGTAGGTGGCTCTAGAAGCAATGAGCAGACTCATGCTATCAACAGCTCCATCTCAGGAAGAGGTCTTTGGCACTCATCTGCTCTTTAACCTCAGTTAAACTACACTGTCCCTCAGGACATGCAAAGTTCAACCAGAATGTGGGGGACGGTGTCAAATTATAAAATGTCCACTCTGAGAAGTCCCTTTCCACATTAAATGCAAGAATTTCAACTCAATGTTTAAATATGCTGTGAATGTAAACATTTATATATGTGCCATAGTCTCCACCACTCCCTATTGCCTTTCACCCAGCCATTTCACACATTTCCATTTCCTGCCTGGTTCAGCAGGGATTTTCAGTGTATACCCCTGGTTGCTCCACTCTGCCAATTTATGGATGGATGGATAAGGAGCATGACAAAGGTCACGACCAGGAACCAACGCTTATGACATTGTCAGATGTCTCTTCATTCATTCATTCATTCATTCATTCATTCAATGTTCCTCTATTTGGCCGGGCACAGTGGCTCACCCCTTTAATCCCAGCACTTTGGGAGGCTGAGGTGGGCGGATCATCTGAGGTCAGGAGTTCAAGACCAGCCTGGCCAGCATGGCGAAACCCCATCTCTACTAAAAATACAAAAAAATTAGCCACGCCTGGTGGCGCACAGTTACTCGGGAGGAAGAGGTATGAGAATCACTTGAACTTGGGAGGCGGAGGTTGCAGTGAGCAGAGATCATGTCACTGCACTCCTGCCTGGGTGCAGAGCCAGACCTCGTCTCAAAAAAAAAAAAAAAAAAAAAATCTATCTATCTATCTATCAATCATCTATCTATCTATCTATCTATCTATCTATCTATCTATCTATCTATCTATCTATTCCTCTATTCATTCAGCCAGTCAATAATAAAATAATTACCCATTGAGGACCTACTTTGTGCCAGACCCTATGCTAATGCTGAAACACACTATGAATGAAACACAGCCTCTTCCCTGGTGCACAGCCTTCTAGGGGAGACACACAAGCAGACTGCATAAAATACTTTTTCTGTTTTTTTTTAAGACAAGGTCTTACTGCACTCACTCTGGAGTGTAGTGGTGCAATCATGGCTCACTGCAGCCTCAACCTCTCAGGTTCAAGCAGTCCTCTCATCAGCCTCCCGAGTAACTGGGACTACAGGTGTATGCCATCACACCCAGCTAATTTTTTTTTTTTTTTTTTTTTTTTTTTTTTTTGGTAGAGACAGGTTTTCATGGTGTTGCCCAGGCTGGTCTTAAACTCCTGGGCTCAAGAGATCTGCCCACCTCGGCCTTCTAAAGTGTTGGGATTACAGGCGTGAGCCACTGAGTCAGGCCTACTAAAGTCTTTTAAAGGCTCTGTTGAGGTTCCAAATAAGGAGCAGTTCTGCTTGGAGGCAGAGGTATGCTGGGAAAAAGAACCTTCTGGAAAGAGAGAGATCTTTCAATGTGTTCCTCTACTCAGGCTCAGTCATGTGGCAGGCTGAGAAAGCACAGGAGACTACTGTAGGATGGAAACAGGCAAAGTCAGGGTTAGAGGAGGCTCTGCCCACCCATGTGAATGCCCATACAAGCCAGGAGTCACAGTCAGTGGGCAAAATGGTTACTGGAGCCACTAACCTATTAGATGGGTGTAAGGAAACAGGTGGCACCACAGAGTCCCTCAGTTAAAGAGATAGGCAAGGTCTCAGACAGATAGGAAAGGGACCCCATCTTCATGTCAGAGGAAACTGAGGCAGCCACTCTACACCTGGCCTGGGTACAGCAAGGGGGCAGGGGAAGTCACATGTCACAGTAGATGGGTATCCAACCTCCCCAGGCACACTGAGCCCACAGCTGAGCTAGTAACATCAGAGCACACTGCTGTGGGGCGGGACTCTCAATTTCCAGCCAGGGGAGGACATCTTGGCCCAGACCTGCAGAGGAGAGTCTTCAGGACCTCACCTGGACTGGGACAGTACCTGACGGAATTGTATCCAGAGACAGTATGTCCAGTACACAGTTGACACATCCAGGCCTACTCAGAAACCCTGACCCTATTCCGTCAAGCTCAGTACCAAACTCTGCCTTGGGCCAGGACTTCCTTATCATGAGCAATCACTTTGTTGAAACTTTGGACAGAGCAGCTCAGGATGCCAACACACCAGGACAGAGGTCAGTCTGTCAAATGGTCTCACCGTCACTGTCTCAGACTGCTGAGGCAGAAGCAGGGCACTAGAGACCTACTGCGACTGTCTACCTGACTTGCTCCCTCCTCATATTGTCAGGAAATGAGCCTGAATCGCAGGCACCTGCTGCTCACCACATCCTCAGTACCAGATGGAGCCTGGAAGGCACCTGGCCCAACTGCTGTCAGTGCAGGTATGCACGTGTGTCTATGTGTGGAGATAAGACGTGAGTGGATTCACACATTGTTGGATATGTGTGTATGTGTGTACAAATGGGACTATGACTCGTGTGTATGTTTGTGGGCAGCTGTGTGAATTTGTGTCTATGCACACGGGCAAGGGACTTTGG
This sequence comes from Macaca fascicularis, assembly GCF_037993035.2. Taxonomy (NCBI): domain Eukaryota; kingdom Metazoa; phylum Chordata; class Mammalia; order Primates; family Cercopithecidae; genus Macaca; species Macaca fascicularis. The sequence goes on along the minus strand of NC_088383.1, from coordinate 62,479,460 downwards.
GTTGGCACACTCAGGTAGATCAGATAAAGGCAAAGACATGGATGTACACGTGAGCCTGAGTTGGCATGTTGGCAGACTTAGAACACACGCGTGCCCAGGCTAACAGCTGACACGCGCTTTCTTGCTTATCAATAGCTGGAGCAGAGGAAGAGGTCCATCCACCAGAGGAAGAGCTGTCAGAAGTTGACTTTAAGATGACACTATGTGGTACTGCACTGCAGGTACCATGGCAGGGAGGTCCCAGGAGACGGGGAGCTCACCACCCTTCAGGGGTGATGGGCATTTGCAAGACAGGGTGACTGGTGTCCCTGAGGCTGCCCAGGCTCTGTAGGTGACAGCCAAGTCCCATGTCTCATGACAGATGAGTCCTACTGAGCCTTGACAAACCAAGACCCTCCACACTGCAAGGTCAAGATCAGGGTCCATGGTGAGAATCACCATAAAGAGCTGCTGTTTTCCCAGGTCCTTAGGTGATTTGAGGACAGGGTTGTATCTAGGGTGACCGCCAAATACCGGGTTACCCTAGGCTTTGCTGGTTTTAGCATTGAAAGTCCTGCATCCCTGGAAACCCTCAGTCCCAGGCGAACTTGGGCAGCTGGTCACGTTAGCAGATCTAAACCCAGTACAGCTGAAAGAAGCAGCAGGAGCTGGAGTGGGGGGTGTGGAGGGTCTTTCTCGGAAAAGAATAGAAGTCAGATGTAATGGTGCTGCCTGTATTCCCAGCTGCTCAGGAGGCGGAGGCAGGAGAGTCTTTTGATCCTAGGAGTTCAGGGCCAGCCTGAACCCCATCTCTAAGAAGAAAGAAGAAGAAAATACAAAGCAAAATACAAAACTGGAACTCTGGAAGGAATGTGTGATGTGTAAGTGAGAGGCCCAGAAGCTGAAGCTTCAGTAGCTTCAAGATCATCTACTTCTGCCATGAAAAGGGTTTGAACTGGGCAGGCACAGTGGCTCATGCCTGTAATCCCAGCACTTTGGGAGGCCCAGGTGAGTGGATCACCTGAGGTCAGGAGTTTAAGACCAGCCTGGCCAACATGGTGAAACCCCATCTCTACTATTAAAAAAAAAAAAGAAAAACAATTTGTCGGGCATGGTGGCGTGCATCTGTAATGCCAACTACTTGAGAGGCTGAGGCAGGAGAATCACTTGAACCCAGGAGACGGAGGTTGCAGTGAGCCGAGATTGTGCCATTGCACTCCAGCCTGGGTGACCGAGTGAGACTCCGACTCAAAAAAAAAAAAAAAAGAGTTTGAACTTTGGAGCCAACCCAAACTGTATGTGAATCCATGAATCCAAGCTCTGCACCTCAGAGAGGGAAAGTCACTTGCTTGGACTCACACAGCCAATGAGAACATCTCCTTCCTCTGTAAAGCAGACAAAATCACATTGGGAGAGTGGTGCGGGTCAAATAAGATAATATGGGAGAATGTGCGTAGGCGCGTATGGCATGTAGGCTACTCCTTCCCCTTCCCTCTCCAGTGCATGGCTGTTGACAGAGGGAATGGAGGAGAGAGAAATCAACAGCCCTAGATTGGTGAGGAGCAGGGCTAACAGGACCCAGGGAAAGCTGGCTCTTCTCAGCACACCCAGACATCTTGGCTCTGCCTCTGGCTCCTGGGAAATCCACAGCAAGCCTAAGTCTCCACATCCCTATATCGGACTTGCAGAATACTTGCCTTAGCTTTGTCCCAGCACTTTGTGAAGCAGATTCAGAAATGTCTGTGCAATTTAAAGTGTGTCTTTTCAGCAAAAGAGCCAAGCCCGAGGAGACTCAACAAGGGTTTTGGCCAATTAGGCCTGAGAACTGCTGCACATTCTAAGACCATTGATTCATCTTCCTTCTTCTCTGCAAATCCCTGACCCTTGCTCACAGTAGATCAGGTAGGGCTAGACCAAGGGATGGGGGGTGCTCTGTTCCCTCAAAGGCCCCTGGCAGGGAGAGGGGGAAATGCTGAGACCTCAGCTGTGGAGACCTCTCCCAGGATCCCAGGAGCACACAGAAGAGGGGTCTCCTCTATCTGAGAACACAGCCACCCAAGGGCATCCTGGGAAGTGACCTGGCTTGGGCTTGAAGTGACCACCCTGCACCCCCCCATAAATGGCCCAACCAAGAGAAGGAGGACAGGCTGCATTTCCAAGCACCCTCCAGTGTCAGAGCAGGAGAATGAGGGTCTAGCCCAGGGAGTTTTACCAGCAGCCAAAAAGCTTCCTGGGCTTACCTGTGTCTTCAAGTTATCAGCATCCAGGACCCCAATAGTGCCTTGCTTTGTGTAAATATCCTCCAGGAACGAGATCTCACGCCTCTCAGGCAGTTCAGATCTACTTTGGCCAGCTCTGTGCAAGTCTGTCCTAAGATGGGGCTTGACTCTGCCTTCAGGCCCTTCACTCTTCCTTGGAAGGTTTGAAGAGTGGGTCAGCTGCCCCTTCATGGTCCCAGACTGGGCACTGACTGGGGATGGGGAGCAGAACTGCCTCTCACCCTGGTGGAGACTCGAGGGTCCTCCCTGCTGCCCACCACACAGATCAGACCCTTTGGGAGAGGTGGTCCAGCCTCGGGAACACAGCAGGAATGGGTTGAGATCACAGAGAGGGGGTCCTGATAACCCCTCACCATCTGCTGCCCACTCATCACCCTTTCTCTTTGCTTTGGTCTCACGCCGCTCATGGAACCTGCTTAGACTGCTAAGGCAAGGCCCTCCCGGCCGCTCCACTAACTTTTCTTCTGGAATGCTTAGCTCAGAGAGGATGGCTAAGCCCCTGAAAGTCACAGAGGAAGTTCATGAGAAAAGAAAACTCCCATGAAGCCCAAGCCCCACCAGGACTTAGGGACCCTGGGAAAGCCCAATTTTCGAGCGCCCTCCTCAGGACAACTTGGGGGAAAGACACTCCACTCCTCCACGGTGTCCTGTCCTGCACTGGGGACCCCGCCAGGGGGGCGTGGTGGGCGGGGAGTCCTCTTGTCACGCCCTCCTGCCCCCGCCCGCGGTTGGGAGCCTGTCTCTCCGCTCTGCACCGCTAATTGGTCTTGTCAGGTGGCCGGCAGGAGCAGATCCGAGCCGTGTCATCCTCTTAGCGCCCTCACACCACCCGCCGCTCCTACCCCACGCCCCCACCCGCCGCGGCTGCAGTCGCCGCTACCTCCATTGTGTTCTCTGCCCTCCCCGCGGGCCCAGGGCATGCTCTGTGCCCCTGCGCCGGGCCTCGGCGGCGGCAGGAGACACTCCGCGCCGGCGGAGACATGAGGCGTGGCCGGTGGGCCGCCCTGGCCCTGGGGCTGCTGCGCCTCTGCCTGGGTGAGTGGCCGCTGGGCCCCGCTGGCCGCGTGCATGGCAAGGGAGGTGGGCGCCGGCGTCACCCAGGTGGCCACAGGGTCATGGTCCTGGACCACTTCCAGAGTGGGACTCGGGCTGGTGGACGGGAGCGGAGAAATCCTTCCATCTTCCTGGCCCATTCGGTAGTGGGGAGTGGGGTAGCGCAGTAGTGGGGAGCTCCGGGGCGCTTCTCCAGAGCCGGCATCCTAGATCCCCAGGGTTTGGCGTCCGGACCCCCGCTGCTGTCCGCTTGCTGGGAAGCAGAGCTGTAGGCTTGGTGGCAGCTCCAATACTGCGTGGGGCAGGGGATAGTGCCCCGACTCGCGGCGTGACCTTGGCTAGGGCACTGCCCCTCTCTGAGCGCGGGTGCAATCTGCCCATTGATGAAGGAGGGGTTGGATATAGAGCCCACATGCTAGTGTCCCTGACAAGCCCGAGCCCACCGGAGGTGGAGTGGGGGTCAGGGGCATCCTCTGGGCGGCGCCCCAGGGGGGTCCCTCGGTGCACTTGGGTTGGGGAGGCGGAGCGCCCTCCTGCCCAGTAGCGGGACCTGACGCGGGACCGAGCTGGTGTGAAGCTCCCTCCTGGTGTCTGGGTGTCCGTTGTCTGGGTGTCCGTCTGTTCTGTGTTCTTTTCCCAGCTCAGGCCAATTTCGCCCCGCACTTCTTCGACAACGGGGTCGGCAGCACCAACGGAAACATGGCTTTGTTCAGCCTCCCAGAGGACACCCCTGTAGGTGAGTAGCCCTGGCGCCGGCTCCCGATAGGTCTCTCTGAAGGGTGACTCGCATTTCCCTGGACGCAGGGACCAAGCCCGTGATTCACCCAAGCCTATATATGTGCCCAGCGCCAAGTTGCTGCGCAAGGCCGGGGGCTCCTGGTTTTTCTCCGAATTCCCCTAGGCAATGGCGGGAAAGAAGGTCATTGCTGCCATGGCGACTTAAGCCTGGCCAGTCCTGGAGACCAGGGCTCCCGCCCACAGACAGGGTCGCCCTGTGAGGCAGGCCGCTGTAGGAAGTAGGTGATAAGGTGCTGCCCCTTATGGCTGTGTGAACTTGAACAAATGTATTTACCTCCCTGAGCCCCAGGTCTCTAGGCTTTAAAACGGCCGAAGAACATCCAACTTGCTGAGATCTGCAGAGAGAGGGGAGGAGAAAGGGGAGATTTCACACTCCCTCTCCCTCACTTTGTGGGCATTGGGAACCCCGGGAAAATGGAGAGCAGAGCAAAGCAGGCATCTGGCTCAGAAATCCCTGCAGAACCAGGTCCAGGCATCGGGGACAGTGCTGCACTGTGGGTCACCCCTCCTGCCTTAATGGCTGCCTTATGGCCTCTTAAAGGCCTTCATTCCCCTTCCCTATACCCAGGAGTCCCTCAACCTTGGATCCTGAGAGCAGAGTTACTACCAGGCAGGGCAGAACACAGGCACTACAGTTAGGCACAGCAGACCTGCACCTGCTCTGTAACCCGTGTTATAGATTACAATCTGGAAAGTGGCTGATCATCACATCCAACCGCTGTGAAGAATAAACATACAAAGAGGCAAGCAGCCAGCAGGGGTGAGGCCAGCGATGAGCACCCAGTTCAGGGCAGTACCTTTGGTACTGAGTTGAATTGTCACTTTATAAACAGCTGAATCGTTGGTCCTGAGCAGCTGCCACTTTTAGGAAAAAGTTGGGTCTCAGATTCTATGTCTCTCCACTGTGTTTCCTTCCAGGCTCTCATGTATACACCCTGAACGGGACAGACCCAGAGGGAGACCCCATCTCCTACCACATCAGCTTTGACCCCAGCGCTAGAAGTGTCTTTTCTGTTGACCCCACTTTTGGAAACATCACCCTGGTTGAAGAGCTGGACAGAGAGGTATGGGGAGGTGTGGGAAGTGCTGCAGGGCCGCTGCCTGTAGATAGACCTCAGTGGGCTGAAGTTCCCCTAGAGCACTTTGGTTAGAACCTCTCCGTAGAGTAGGGGATGAGGGGGCACACCCCAGGCACATCCAGTCTGTGAGATCTCTGGGCCTCTTCCCATCAGCAGAGTGGGCTTTACTTTCACACTCCTCGTTCACACAGAGTGAAGAGTGGGCTTCTTTAATGAGCACCTGCCAGTCCCGCTAATCTTTTAAACATGTTCCATTAAAAATAAATCTGTTTGCACTTTGAGGTTTCTGAAAGAAACCTCACCAAGTGATTTTTCAAGCCTGTCCTGGGAGAGGTGCTATGCTGCACAGGAACTCAGAGCAGGTCAAGGCTGAAAAGGGTGGTTGGGAGTGAGTCTGAGTTCGGCAGGGCTCCTTCGCTCTACACATTCGTGAACTTGCAGGCGACAGGGCATGGCCTTTTTCAGACCGTACAGCAGCCTAGTGTGTGGCTAACTGGACCTCAGCTGTGGGGATGCTGCCAGTTCTGGTGACAGCCTCCATTAGCTGCAGGCCAGGGTAGAGAAAGGAAAGGGAGGTCTCAGGGACTGCTGTGGGGACACAGCAGTGGAGCCTGACTGTGCTGCCAGTACCCCACTCCCTGGCACCCGCAGGATCTGGCAACCTCTGATACCCCACCCCACTGAGGCCTCACTATATCCTGGGGAGCACTGAGCCACCATGGATGTGAGCCTCTGCAGAGACCTGGAATGTGGAGAGGTGTGGAGAGAGAAGGGGAGAAAAGGGAAAAGAAAGAGGAAAAGTCTTTATGGGACCTTGAGCACACTAAGGTCGGCGTCTCGCCTCACTGTGGCAGGAGAGTATTTTCTGTTGGAGCCCCAACAGACCCTCTGGGTCTCTGAGTTTATAAGAACCCCGGACACAAAAGTCCCAAAATAAGGCCTCAAGCATGGGGGGAGGCAGCTTTCTACTCTGCCAGGCATGCTGTCGCCACCACTCACCCTGCTCCAGGGATCCACTGGCACGCCCAGGCCTCCTCTGATGGGTGCGTGGGGCAGGCAGAGCTCCACCCAGCCACGGGGGTCCTGTGGTGTGTCAGACCCCTGGACACTCACTCAGTCCCTGTGCTTCACAGAGGGAAGATGAGATTGAAGCCATCATCAGCATTTCTGACGGCCTGAATCTGGTGAGTGCATGCCCAAGGCAGTCCCTGGCAGCCTGCAGTATTCAGGCCTGAGAAGGGTGAGGCTAGCATGATTCCTCCCCAAGCCTTCGTGGGGGCTTTTCTGCAAGTTTAAGCCAGGGCCCCGCAAGACTTGCCCAAAGTGCCTGCAGGAGAGGGCTGCAGCAAGGCCAGAGAGGAAGGAAGGAAAAGAAGGAATGGAGAGATCAGGCTCTCCGAGCTGAGCTTCTGATGTGTCTAACCCACATTCCACAGCATCTCCTCAAACTTGCCCTCCCCATCTGCCTCCCTGACCCAGGTCTTGGCCTCCTGCTCAGTCACCTGAGCTGAACACCCCACAGCAACCACTTTCTCTCAGCGATCATCAGTGCTCCCTGGATAACTCAACAAACCCCAGGGGCTCACTGGCCTCCAGGCTCCCCAACCCCAATTGCCTGAAGTTGTCACTACAGAACAGAGTCAGATCTGCCCACTCTGAGGCTCAGAAAGCACTAACAGCTGGCCTCTGCCACTGGCAGGATGAAAACCAAGTTTCGGTCTGGCGTTCCGGGATTCCCCGTTGGGCACCATCTGCCTCGCTGCCTTTTCCCTCACATCCACCCCACCCAGGCCATAATCTAGCCATAAATCTACTTCCATCCTCTCAGCTCACCATGCATTTCACTCCTCTTTGCCTTTGCACATGCAACCCCTTCTTCCCGGCACACCTTTCTACCTCTTTCCTTCTGGCAAACCTGTCTCATAGACTAATTCTCACTCCTCTGAGAAGCCCACCTGCTCTCTGCCACCACAGCCCAGGAACTCTCAACCCCATTGGACGCATTTCCGCAGGCCATGTGTGTGCGCTGGTGCAGTGCAGGGGCCCCGCCCTCTGTGCCTGGCATACTGCTGCTATCACCTTGAGGAGATCATAACGTATCTTTTTAATATGCTGATCTTTGCCCTGATATCCCAGCCACCATGACTACTGCAAAATAATACACCATTAGACTGTCTCCTGCCTTCAGGATGAAACACAATGTTTGGCACTAAGAGGCTGCTTAATGTTTATTGCATTAATGAATAAAAGAAGGAAGGGAGGGAGAGAGAGAAAGGAGGGATGGGCAGGGACGTGTACCTTGGAGTGTTAGAGGTCACTATCCATTCAGCCCTCAGAAGGTCTCATTGCGCTGGCTCTTGACCCCTCTGCCCCTTCTCAGGTGGCCGAAAAAGTCGTGATCCTGGTGACCGATGCCAATGACGAGGCGCCCAGGTTCATCCAGGAGCCTTATGTTGCCCTGGTTCCTGAGGTGAGTGAGTAGCTGCTAGAGTGGCCAATGGTCCCACCCAGGCCCATAGCCTACCCCTGGGGCTGCTCTGTGGCCTGGCCATGGCTCACTGCCCTGTGGAGAACCTCTCTGTCACCACCTACTCCCTCCCACATTCGCTTTTATTCCAAAGGCATGTTCATTTACTTTTTTCCATTATAGTCATAATACATGTTCAGTGTAGACTTGTGAAATACGTAGAAAAGTAAGAGAAATGAGAGTTTCCAAAGTCACCCTCACTTTCTCCAACTTGAGACATTGTTAAATTTTGGTGTATTTCCTTCTAGTCTTTTTGTCATTATAGAGCTTTGTTTTGTTCTGTTCTGTTTTGTTTTGTTTTGTTTTTCTGTTTGTTTGGCATAGTTGTGATTATACTAAACATATGCTTTCTATAACCTATTTGCACTTAAGTTATAACGTAAGCATTTTCCTCATTAATTGTAAAGTTTGGGCAGCTATTGTTTTAATAGCTTCCATCAAGTGAACGGTCTATCATTTACAGAATCATTCCCTGATGTTTGGATATTTAAGGTGCTCTAAATTTTGCTGTCATGGACACATCAACTTCTGAGCATCAATTTTGTTTTTCATTAATTAGGATTCTTTCCTTAAGATACAGTTCAGGATCTGAAATTACTGCATCAAAAGCACACATGCCCATAGGGTGTTGCCAGACTGCTTTTCCAGAAGGCACCTGTTTTCTCCTTCCCTGCAATGGGAGGGTTTTTCTCCCCTGCCCCTTGACAACACTGAATTCTCAAAGTTTAAAATGTTTGCTAATTCAGGCCAGGCGCAGTGGCTCACACCTGTAATCCCAGCACTTTGGGAGGCCGAGATGGACAGATACCCTGAGGTCAGAAGTTTGAGACCATCCTGGCTAACATAGTGAAACCCTGTCTCTACTAAACATACAAAATTAGCCTGGCATGGTGGCGGGCACCTGTAATCCCAGCTACTCAGAAGGCTGAGGCAGGAGAATCGCTTGAACCCAGGAGGGAGAGGTTGCAGTGAGCCAAGATCACACCACTGCACTCCAACCTGGGTAACAAAAGCAAAGCTCCGTCTCAAAAAAAAAAAAAAAAGTTTGCTAATTCAATAGGAGAAAGATATCTCATTCTTGCTCTAAAATGTAGGTACATGGTCCCTGGTGATCCTAAATATGTCTGTGGTTATGAACCATCTCCTCCTTTTTGAATTGCTGTTTCATAGGTAGACCCTTTATCTGTTTGGGGTCTTGGTGTTTTCTTCTCCCTCTCTCCTTGAGTGCATCTCCCAGCCCCTCACCAAGTCTTTTTGCTCAAATTTCCCTTCCCTCTTTCCTGCACCTCCTCTGAGCCCCAGCCCCCATTAGGTGCTCACACACTTAAAAAAATTTTTTTTTATTATTATACTTTAAGTTCTAGGGTACATGTGCACAACGTGCAGGTTTGTTACCTATGTGTACATGTGCCATGTTGGTGTGCTGCACCCATTAACTCATCGTTTACATTAGGTATATCTCCTAATGCTATCCCTCCCCTCCCCCCACCCTACAACAGGCCCCAGTGTGTGATGTTTCCTTTCCTGTGTCCAAGTGTTCTCATTGTTCACTTCCCACCTATGCGTGAGAACATGCAGTGTTTGGTTTTCTGTCCTTGTAATAGTTTGCTGAGAATGATGGTTTCCAGCTTCATCCATGCCCCTACAAAGGACGTGAACTCATCCTTTTTTATGGATGCATAGTATTCCATGGTGTATATGTGCCACATTTTCTTTATCCAGTCTATCATTAATGGGCATTTGGGTTGGTTCCAAGTCTTTGCTATTGTGAATAGTGCTGCAATAAACACACGTGGCTCACACACTTTATCCTCAATTGTTCGCCTCTTTTTGGGGCTTCACTCCCCTGACCCCACTGCTGCATGCCTCTATGCGTCTGTCCCCCTGAGAATGCTGTCACTGTCTCTGACCCTCCCCTGTGGCTGTGACCCCCTTAGGACATACCTGCTGGGAGCAGCATCTTTAAGGTCCATGCAGTGGACAGGGACACAGGCTCTGGAGGGAGTGTCACCTACTTCCTGCAGGTAAGGCGGGACACACAGGACCTAACCTGGGGCTGGGCCAGAGGGGACTCCCGGGTGGCCCCTACCTCCATCACCCAGGCGCTTAGGTCAGTGCCTCTACGATTCCCGAGGAGCACACGAAGGGGTGGCATGGGCTGTAGGGGATGTGAGAGGGACAGAAGCCTTCTTCCCCTGATGGGCCCATCGTGGCTTTCTCTAAGTCAGTCTGTCCCCTCCTTCTTCCCACATCCCCAGGACCCTCAGCCCTCCACATCCCCAGCCCTTTCCCCAGGGACTGCCACATGGGTGGAGAACCCCGTGTAGGCCCAGAATGGTCAATAGAAAAAAAGAGCAGAAGAGACAACACTCAAAAGAGGCAGAGCTCTGATGCCCCTAACAACACAGGCCCAGAAGTCCCCTGGACTGCACGGGTGCTGGAGAGACCCCACCCCTCACCACTCACGTGACCTTCAGCGCATTATCTAACTCTCCCAGCTCAGTTTCCTCGTGTTTCACAGGGGAGAGATAAACACACATCCTTGTTGCATTGTTGTGAAGACTACATACGTGTAAAGCCCCCACTAACAGCACCTGGCACAAGCGCCCGACACTACCCAGCCAGAAGGGCCCCCAGGGATCCCACCAGAGGCTGGTGCTCCCTGCCAGCCTCCTTCAGGCTGCACACCCTCTCCCCCGATGCCAGGCTGCTTGGGACTGCCCCCACAGTCACTTGCTTGGTGTAGGGTTTGAAGGCCCCAGCGTTTCTCTCCTTCACTGTGACTTTTAATCCCTGGCTCCCTCCAGGTTAGATCACTCTGCAGACGTTGCCACCTGCTGGACCCTCCAGGCCAGAGCTTAGCCCAAAGCTTAGCCAAAGAAAATTTGTTTTCCAGCTGAGCAGGAAGAAAAGCAAAGGCCCAAAAGGGAACGTTGTGTTTTTGACTGAGGGTGTGGAAGGGAAAGCCCCAAGTCCTATGAAGGAGAACCTGGGACCAGAAAAGCTGAGCACTCTGAAGCAGGAACCTCAGCCCTGAGGCCCTGTGACAAGGGGCTGTGAGGACTCCCTTCAGAAAGCAGAGTGGGCCTTCCTGGGGCTGGCCTGAGCTCTTGCTGAGGTCCAGCTGGCCCCTAATTCTTATAGAACCTGCACTCCCCATTTGCTGTGGACCGTCACAGCGGTGTGCTGCGCCTCCAGGCTGGGGCCACTCTGGACTACGAGAGGTCCCGGACGCACTACGTCACCGTGGTCGCCAAGGTAACACAGTAGGACAGGAGAGCATCCAGTCTCTCCTCAGCCCTTGGGTTGGAACGGAGTTAGGCTCTGCAGGGGAGTGGGGGCAGTTTGGAAAGCAGGAGACATGATGGGCGTGGGAAAATAGGGAGCAGCTGCTCGGAATCTTTCCTGCCTGGACATATTCTCCAGGGAGGCTGGGATCTGTGGGCTGCGGGACGGCATATGCCTCGTCAAACCTAACAGGCCAGGATCCCCTAGGTAAGACCAGGTGGGATGTCCAAGAGAATGGTGTCCCCCTCACATCCTCAACAACATGGCCTCCAGGCACCTCCATCTTGCTGGCCAGGTTTGCTTACCCACCTCCTCCTCTCTGTGTGCCCAGTCACCCCTTCTGAGCCTCAGTTTCCTCATCTGCCCAGCCGTGAAGCTCAACTAAGTTCCTCATATTTCTGAAGTGGTGGTGTGGGAAACATTGGAAACCAGCAGATGCCCACCAAAGCTTCTTCTCCTGCAAAGAGTGCAAAACCCCACCTGTCCCTCTAGGCCCAGCACTTTCTTTTGCAAGCAGGCCCTTGCTGGTCACAGCCTGGCTTACAGGCCATCCCACTGCAGCCTGTACCCGCAGGCCCGAGTCAGCCTCGCCTGCCCATAGCTGCACGGGCTGGGCTGGGCTGGGTGCACATCTCTGTTATGATGCTCAGTGCAGGGCCCAAGTCTTGCTGTTGTGGGTCCCTGACACTCAGCACAGGCCAAGCACAGAGTAGATCCTCAGGAGGTGCTTGAGGCTTGGTTCCTGGCTGGGAGGGGGAATTTAGCTGTGAATACCCCCTCTCCTGCCACTCACCTGATATGATTTCTCTGGAGAGAGAACTAACCCCATTTGCAAAGGAATGGTGGCACTTTTACATTCCCAACACTCCCGTGAGAGGAGAAGTATCTCTGGGTGACACAGAAGCAAACAGAAACTTGGAGAGGACAGCTGGCCTCGCAGCCATAAGGGGGTAGGAGCCAGGTTCTCATAGTTTCCGTCCAATTCTACATCCCAATTTGCCTTCACTCTCCATCTGTGGCCCCCGATTCTTCCGCAGGATGGCGGTGGGAGGCTTCATGGGGCTGATGTGGTGTTCTCAGCCACCACCACGGTCACGGTCAATGTGGAGGACGTTCAGGACACGGCCCCTGTCTTCGTGGGCACACCCTACTATGGCTATGTGTACGAGGACACCCTTCCGGTGGGTGGCTGTGCCCCTCCACCAGCGTCCCCTCCAGATGCCTCCTGCCCTGACCCTTGTGATTTTAGGGACCCCCTGCTGGAGATGGCTGGGCTGGCCTCGGTCACCCTCCTCACACAGAGGCCAGCTCTGGACTCACCCAGCCTCAGGCCATGAACTGGACCTTTTGCTCCCAACTAGACCATGAGCTCCCCGTGGGCAGAGATCAGGCTGGAGCCTGGCCTCACTAAGCCACAGCTTAAGATCTCTGTGCAATTGAATTGCATTCTCAATTTGCATTTGTCTGATTATACTTTACTTTTCTTTTGGAAACGGAGACTCACTCTGTCACTAGGCTGGAGTGCAGTGGCACGATCTGGGCTCACTGCAACCTCTACCTCCTGGGTTCAAGCAATTCTCTTGCCTCAGCCTCCTGAGTAGTTGGGACTACAGGTGCACACTGCCATGCCCAGCTAATTTTTTGTATTTTTAGTAGAGATGGGGTTTCGCCATGTTGGCCAGGTTCGTCTGGAACTCCTGACCTCCGGTGATCCACCCGCCTTGGCCTCCGAAAGTGCTGGGATTACACGCATGAGCCACTGCGCCAGGCCTAGTATTGACTTTATAAAGCAAAAGGAAACACTTTTTGAGGACCCAGTGGTGGAGACAAGCTCAGAGTGAGGGAGAAAGATGCTGGACTGCCCTGGGTGGGGGCTGCAGGGTGGGCCAGGGTGGGTCCAGGCCATCCCACTGAGGAGCTAAAGGGAGAAGGAGGTGCTGAGGGACAGGGCTCAGGGCAGGCTCCAAGGGAGGAGGCAGCACCTGGGCTGGGTTAAGAAGTAGCCTGGAGTTGACCAGAGAGAAGGGCCTGTGTAGGGGGCTTAAGAGGGGACAGCAGGCAGAAGTCAAGCAGGCCTTATACAGTTGGGGCAGCCCTACCCTAAATCCTTCCAGCAGTACCAAAGGCCCACAAGATAAAATCTTAATTCTGGGACCTTGCATTTGCGATCTGGCCTCTCTCCCGTCTGTCTTTCCCCTCTCCCCTCATGCACGTCAGGGGTGGGATGAAAGCAAAAGATGGAGAGGGCAGTGAGAGTAAGGCTAGAGAGTAGAGAGCAGTAGAGGCAAGGGCTGAGTGTGATGTGTGGGCCAGAAGTTGGTGCAGGAGGCCTGAGAATCCCTGGGAAGCCCAGTTACTGACCCTTACTGGCAAGGAAGAAGCAGGGGCTCAGGTTATCCCTCCAGCCCTGGAGGCCAGTGGGCGCTTAGAGCCCCTGCAGAGGAGAGGAGGGCCATGCTCCACGGCCACACAGAGGCCTGACTCTTTCCTGGGTGGGGGTAGCACCTCCTTTTCATCACGGGGACATTGTTTGGGGAGGGGAGGGTCCCCATGTTGCCCATCAGGCAGCGGCTGCTCCTATTTCCCCGAGGGCTCGGAGGTACTGAAGGTAGTCGCCATGGATGGAGACCGGGGCAAACCCAATCAAATTCTCTACAGCCTTGCGAATGGTGAGTCTGAGCAGCTTTGGGGGCTGCAACTTTGACTCTCTAGGTGACCTGAACAAGGTTCCCCAACCTCTCTAGATCCCAGCTCCCTCGCCTATAGGACCAGGAGTACAAGATATATGGAGAGGAAAGGCTGTGCCCAAGACAAGCAAGTGTCTGTGTTGTGTGCTTCGGCCCCTGCCTGTCATGATATCCAACAGCCAGGAGAGCATGGGCCAGGGGCGCTGAGAGCAACATGGAGGTGCTCACCCACGCTCCTCTCCCCCTGGATATTTGCTCCTTGATGGGAATGCATGGCAATATTTCTCACACTTTTTAAGTGGCTATGTATTTTCCTCATTCTTTTTAAATGTTATCCCACAGCATATAGATGAATTAAATGAATCAAATGCAGTGGTGATGTGGCATCTCCCTAGTGCTAGCCCTATATATGGACAAGAAAAATGAAGTTCAGAGAAGCTAAGTAGGCATCCCAAGTTTCCATCATTGTATTTGAACCTGAGCCTGCTAGCTCCACAGTCTGTGCTCTTCCCACAGCTGGGCAGCAACTGAGCCAGAGGAGCTGTCCCTGGGCTAGGCCAGGGCATTGCACCTGGTGCCTGGTCCCAGACGTGTGCATGTCTATATGCCCCAGCCTTTCTCTAGGACATGCCTGTGCATACTCACCTTCCAGCAGCTCACATGTGGGCAAACCTGCCAGCCTCCTTTCCCCAGCCTCACAGGACCTCAGCTGCCTTCCCTCCCATCACCACTGCAAACCTTTACCCAGTCCCTTAGCACCCACCCCATCTCCTGCCCGTCCCACTCCACACCCTCCCTCTCCTCTCTTTATTCCCTCCCTCCTATCCCTTCTTTCCCCACTCCCCTTCCATGACCCTGTCTCACTGTATGTCCTCCTGATTCCTTTCTCTTTTCTTCACACGCACACACACACACAAACACACACGTGCACACATGCACACAGGCACACATATTATTATGCATAAGAGAAGGGATGCAGTATGGAACCTGGGAGCTGGACAGAATTGAGTTCAAGTCCCTGATCTGCACTAACTGTGTAGCCTTAGACAAGTTACTAAGCCCCTCTGAAACTGTTTCCATGTTGACAAGACACAGATGACAGGATTTCATTCTATGAAGACTTCGCTAGGCAATGCAGGAGGAGCCTGCGGCATGACTCCCCTGCGCCTCCCTGTGGTCCTGTGCAGAACTTCAGGGTGCATCTCTCTGTGACAGGGAGCGATGGAGCCTTTGAAATTAATGAGACATCTGGAGCCATCTCCATCACTCAGAGCCCGGCCCAGCTGCAGAGAGAGGTGTATGAGCTGCATGTACAGGTACCCTCCCTCTAGCTTTGTCTTCCCTGCCCACCTTTGACCCTGGAAGGCTATAAAGGTGATGAGACCCAGGCCCTCTTTCCTGGCACCCATAGTCTGGGGAGTGGGCTAGATGTTGTTCTAAAAAGCACCTGCGCCAGACATGAACTCACAAACAGGGAGTCACAGAAAGGCAGGAGAAGGTGCAACTGAAGCAGCAATGCCTGAGCGTGGGTGGGATCCTGCAGGTGCATGCTGCCAGAGATTGGCACTGGGTGGGTCAGGGTGGAGTGAAAGCATTCCAAGCCAGGAAAGTGCAGCAAGCCCAGGCTGGAGGGGAGAGCACTGATATATTGGGGGAACAACAAGGAGTCAGGTGAGGCCAGAGCAGAGAAGCATGGGCAGCCTGGAGAAGGAGGAAAGGTGGACTCCCAGGCTGGGGTCAGAGGAGCAAAGGTCCTGAATGGGAGGTATGGATCTGTCGCTAGAGCTGGGCATGTGACCTGTGAAGTCACACAGGGACTATACTTAGGAGGATCCCACACTAAGCTTAATGCTCGCTGTTTGCTGTCTTGGAATTCTTAATAATTTCACCAAGGGACCCTATATTTTTATTTTTCACTGGGCTTGCAAATTATGTAGCTTGTCCTACTCAAGAGCAATAAGGAGCCATTGGAAGGTTTTCAGCAGGATTACAGTCACTTGGAAAGTTCACTTGGCTACTCACCAGACCAGTGGGGTTCCCACATTTGGAGAGTTGGGCCAACCAAGATTTTCAGGATCCACTCCTGGGCATAGGAATTCAGTGTGTTTGGGGCAAACCCAGAAATCTGCATATTATAAGCACCCAGGTAATTCTGGCACCAGTCCCAGCCAGAATTTGAGGACTCTGGTCTCAACTTGGGTTCAGAGGGAACTGGATGAGAGGTAGAGCCATTGGCCAAGGTAACAGAGGAAGAGAGCCTGTGAGGCTGAGGGGAGGTGGGATGGAAGAAAGGGACAAATTGAAAAGTATGCATGAGGCAGATTGCACAGAAAGAGGAAACTGGCGGATCTTGAGGGAAAGGGATGGGAGAGGGGTAGATGAAGCCCAGGTGGTCCCGTGCCATCAGCAGTACAGGACAGCACACAAGTGAAGTAAGTGAGGAAGGATGCATTTGAATGCTTGAGGGACATGCAAGTTCAAACATCGAAACTTGGGCACACAGGTTTGGAATTGTGGGAGAGAATGTCAACCTACAGGTAGCTGTGGAAGGCATGGGAGGGAATAAAAGCACCCAGAGGAAGAAGAAGAGAGAGAACAATCGACCAAGCACAGCTGTGGAAGCTGTGTGAAGAGACTGAGAGTGAGGAGGAGGAGAGGGGCAGGTAAAGGAAACTCAGGAGGGATCAGAGAGGTTGAGGAGATGATGTAGAGAGCAGAGTCATATTGCTGCGAGAATAGAGCACTTGAGAAGGAGAAAGAGTAGCAGTGCCAGATGCAGTGTGGAAGTCAGAGTGAAGTATCTGAATGAGGGGTGGGGTGAGAAACAAGAGGGATAGCAGTGAAAGTGTGAAGGAGTGGAGTACAGGGATGGTTATTTTAGGATACATAAGACCAGAGCATGCTTACAGAACAAGGGAAAGGAGGTCCTGAAGAGGTTTGTAGGATATCTGCCACGTGGTTCACAAGGTGCCTATGGGCTGTTGGCCCTAGCTTTGTAGGCTGTATTAGTTATCAGTTGTGTAACTACCCCGAACTTAGCGGCTTAAAACAATACACATTCATGTCTCATAGTTTCTGTGGTTCAAGACTCCAGGCTTAGCTTGGCTGGGTCCTTGGTCTCCAGGACCCTCACATGGTTGCAATCAGATTGTCAGCCAGGACTGGGGTCTCATCTGCAGACTTGACTGGGAAAGGATTGATTTCCATGCCCACCCAATTATTGGCAAAACTCAGTTCCCTGTGGGCTGTTGGACTAAGAGCTTCAGCTCCTTGCTGGCTGTTGGCTAGAGGTCACCATTAGTCTCTGTCAACCACAGCTGCCTGCTTCATCAAAACCGGCAAGAGAGAGTTCACAAGACAGAAATTGCAATCTCTTATCATTTAATCATGAAGTGATAGCTTGCCATCTTTGTCATATGTTATCAGTTAGATCTAAGTTGCTAAGCTAGGACACACTGAAACAGCGGGGATTATACATTCTACAAGGGAGGTAGGACCTGGACCATCTGAAGGGTCCACCTGCCACACAGGCCATAGCCACTTGTGCCCGTCCCAGGTGACTGAGATGAGCCCTGTGGGGAGCCCAGTTGCCCAGGCCACTGTCCCAGTCACCATCAGGATTGTGGACCTCAACAACCACCCGCCAACATTCTATGGAGAGAGTGGACCCCAAAACAGGTTTGAGCTGTCCATGAATGAGCACCCGCCCCAGGGAGAGATCCTGCGGGGCCTCAAGATCACCGTCAATGACTCCGACCAGGTATGTGGTCCTGCCCCCGACTCTGCTTTCCCACAAACGGTATGGAGCCAGGGTCCCAAAGCTAAGTGGGTCTGCATCAAACTGCCCTGCGTATGTAGCAGGGGCCAGGTGGGCCACAAAATGAATGAAACAGGAAGTTGTAACCAAGGGGGAGAGGAGGGAGAGTAACAAATCAAAGACTATCTGCTTAGCCTAAAGGCACTCACAGTCCATTCAGAAGGAAAAGTCAGATGCAGAAACTCTCTTAATAATATCTCCCAAGGTTAAGGGCGCGTGAAGACTTCTATATAGTATGAATATAAATTTCTATCATCATTCATCTTCCTTGTTTCCACTCTCCAAATTCTCTAGGGAGCCAATGCCAAATTCAACTTGCAGCTGGTGGGGCCCAGGGGCATCTTCCGAGTGGTTCCACAGACAGTCCTGAATGAAGCCCAAGTCACGATCATTGTGGAGAACTCAGCTGCCATTGACTTTGAAAAGTCTAAAGTATTAACCTTCAAGGTAGGTGGTGCCCTGAATTCACTGCCCTGAATGGGAGGGTCCCAGGAATTCATACCAGCATCTTGGTTCATTCCTGAGGGGGTCTCTTGTTACTCTCTGCCCTTCCTGGCCCTACTCTTTTCTTCTCCAACCCTCTGCCCCTCCTGCAGATTGCTCACAGCCTCAGCCTCACTGAGCTTCCTGGTTTCCACACCACAACCAGCCCCAGGAATGCAGGTGGTGGTGTGGGATCAAAGGATAACTACCAGTATAATTTGCCGTGTTAATAGATTGAATGAACTATTTTATTATCACGATAGATGTTTTATCTTATGCCTTGACATTTGTCATCTCTTCTGATAACAATCTTAGCTGAAAAGGAAAAAAATACTTCTGTGATATCATTTGTAATTACGTAAAATCATAAATGTATTATGAAATGCATATTATATATGAACATTACTTTCCTATTATATTGTATATTATATATGAAAATATATAATATGTTAATAGGAAAAGTAAATACTTCATTGACACTATTAAAATTATCTTATTTATAATTATACACATATATGCACACTCTCCTATAGCCTGCATCATGCTTAAAAGTGAAATACTATTATAAAAGCAATCCATGAAATTAGGAAAAAAACACGGATGCCTGCTAACACCACCATTATTTAGCACAATTCCTGAAATAACATTGTTCCTGGATAAGGAAAGGAAATAAGAAGTTCAAACTTTAGAAAGGAGGAGACAAGACAGTCATTATTTGCAGGTGATGATTTCTTGCTTAGAGAATCTGAGAGAAAAGCCAAAAAAAAAAAAAAAAAAAAACAACTCTTGGAAACTCAGCCACATGGCTGATTACAAAGTTAATGCACAAAATCCAGTAGTTTTCCTACATACAAAAAATAATAAGAAAATATGGGATAAAAATTATCTTTTACAATAACAACCAACACATAAAATTTATAGGAGTTACCACAAGAAATATGCATCATGCAATGATGAAAAATGCTAAATTTTACAAAGAGGCATAAAGAAAGAGATGTAAAGGCACACCTTGTTTAAAAAGTTCAAATTCTCCTTAGGTTAATAAAGAATTTGGTTGGGCATGGTGGCTCACGCCTGTAATCTCAGCACTTTGGGAGGCTGAGGGGGGCAGATCACTTGAGCCCAAGAGTTCGAGATCAGCCTGGGCAACAAGGCAAAACCCCATCTTTACAAAAACTGCAAAAATTAGCCAGGCATTGTGGCGCATGCCTGTAGTTTCAGCTACTCAGAAGGCTGAGATGGGAGGATGGCTTGAGCCTGGGAGACAGAGGTTGCATGAGCTGAGATAGCACAACTGCACTCCAGCCTAGGCAATAGAGCCAGGACTCGTTTTCTTTGTTTTGTTTTCGAGACAAGAGTCTCACTCTTTCTCCCAGGTTGGAGTGCAGTGGCGCGATATTGGCTCACTGCAACCTCCGCCTCCCAGGTTCAAGTGATTCTCGTGCCTCAGCCTCCTGAGTCACTGGGATTACAGGCACACACCATCATGCCGGCTAATTTTTTGTATTTTTAGTAGAGATGGGGTTTCACCATGTTAGCCAGGCTGGTCTCGAACTCCCGACCTCAGGTGATCCACCTGCCTCAGCTTCCCAGAGTGTTAGGATTACAGGCGTGAGCCACCGTGCCTGACCCGTTTTTTTGTTTGTTTGTTTTTATTTATTTTTAAAAAGAATTTAGTGTCCCCAATTAACTCTTCCCTGGAATTTCATTTGGACAGGTGGCAACAAGGCTTGACAAAATGAAACTGGTTTTTATATGGGGCAATAAACTTATGAGAATAGTTAAGACAACTGGAACTGGAAAGGATATGCAACTCAGTGGAACAAAATAAACTGACCCCAATACAGATGGGAATGATAAGAAAGCTGGCATTACAAGCCAATTGATGGAGTAGGGGGTGATGCCAGGCCTTAGAGGTGACCCTTGCATGAGTAGCTAGTCGGCAGCTGCGAGGAAGATTGGGAGACATGGCAGATAGATGCCAGATCAGTCCTGAGGAGATGAGGTGGGAAGGCCCTCCACAGGGTGAGTGCCCACCCAGACAAGTCCTCATTTTCCTCCCTTCCCAGCTCCTGGCTGTTGAAGTGAACACCCCGGAGAAGTTCAGTTCCACAGCGGATGTTGTGATCCAGCTCCTGGACACCAATGACAATGTCCCCAAGTTCGACTCCCTCTACTACGTTGCCAGGATTCCTGAGAATGCCCCAGGGGGTTCCAGCGTGGTGGCTGTCACAGTGGGTTGGGAACTGGCCCAGGGACTGGGTGGGATAGGAGGCCTTGTGAAGCCAGACAAATCTGGAAGGTCATTCCAGTTTGAGTGGCAGAGCCCACACTCATTAGCTGTCCTTGGACAAGCTACTTGCCCTCTCTTAGCCTCAGTTTCTTCATCCATACAATGGGTATTACAACACCTCACAGAATGCAATGAGGATATGCATGTAAACAATAATTACAGGGCATGGGACCCATCCCCTCTTCCTCATTTATAAAGGAGGGATGAATGTTTTCCAGATCTAAATCTCTTGGCTGTTTCAATACTTAAAGCTTCTTGGAGGAAAACTAGGACTCCCGGGCAGGTCTCTCCATCAGTTTTTCCCCAGTTGGGCAAACCTCAAATCCCCTTGCTTTGTGGTTGAAAGCAACCCTCAGGGCATGGGAGCTGCCAACATACCCTGACAAAGAGGCGAGTGCCACCTGGGGCTCTTTCTCTTCCAGGCTGTGGATCCAGACACAGGACCCTGGGGTGAAGTGAAATATTCCATCTACGGGACTGGGGCAGACCTGTAAGTAGATCCAGAATCCAGGACAGGGACTTGGGCAAGGGGGTTGGAAGGCTGAGGGTGGAGGAGGTCTGTGGCAGAGGCAGGAGGGGCCTGGGAGGGACAGGAGCCTGGGTGAAGAGGAGTGGAGAGAGGCAGTGGAAAGCTGAGGCAGAGGGTGAGGAAGGTCAGGGCCCAGAGCCTCAGGAGCCAGGCAAGCAGGGCTGGCTGGGGAAGGAGCAGGCCATAGGAAGAAAGAAAGACTATAAATGGAGTTGTTAAGCTGGATAGTGACAGATAGGTGAGTGCACGGGTGGATCTACCTCACTTAGACTGCAAGGATAGGAGGGAGCAGGTGGGATACTTTGGAGGAGCTGCATGACACCTCACTGCTGCTTCGGGAGGCAGCTCATTGTTGCAGGCATGTGCGTATATGCACATATGTGTGTATGCGTGCACACCCATGCCTATGTGCTCTGCCTGGCAGCTTCCTGATCCACCCATCCACTGGGCTTATCTACACCCAGCCCTGGGCTAGCCTGGATGCTGAGGCCACTGCCAGGTACAACTTCTATGTGAAGGCAGAGGACATGGAGGGCAAGTACAGCGTAGCTGAGGTGTTTATCACACTGCTGGATGTCAATGACCACCCCCCTCAGTTTGGAAAGAGCGTTCAGAAGAAGACGATGGTGCTAGGGACCCCAGTGAAAATTGAGGTGAGTTTCAGAGGCAGCTGAGCTCCCCTAAAAGCCTGGGTCCAGCAGCTGCAAGAGATACTGGGGCATAAGAATTTCATTGAAGATAAAATGTATTGGCTTCCCACCATGGACAAGGGACTTTAAGACATTTTATGTATCCCCATCCCCACCTCAACACGGAATTCAACTCTGAGAAGGAAGACGTTGCTACTCAATAAATGAAAAAAGGCCGGGCGCGGTGGCTCAAGCCTGTAATCCCAGCACTTTGGGAGGCCGAGACGGGCGGATCACGAGGTCAGGAGATCGAGACCATCCTGGCTAACACGGTGAAACCCCGTCTCTACTAAAAAATACAAAAAACTAGCCGGGCGCGGTGGCGGGCGCCTGTAGTCCCAACTACTCGGGAGGCTGAGGCAGGAGAATGGCGTGAACCCGGGAGGCGGAGCTTGCAGTGAGCTGAGATCCGGCCACTGCACTCCAGCCTGGGCGGCAGAGCGAGACTCCGTCTCAAAAAAAAAAAAAAAAAAAAAAAAATAAATGAAAAAAACAGGCCATGTGGATTAAGTGTTTGGCTTGCCTTCACATAGCTGGTCTGCCTGCTTTCGAAAGAGTGGTTTTCTCACTGCACTTTGTCATCTTGCCAATGTGGCAAAAAGGATGAACTCTGAAACCCAGCAGACTTGACTTTGAATCCTGACTCCCTTTCTTATACCTCTGTATCCATGGACAAGCCACTTTGCATCTAAGCTTTCATTTCTGCATCCGTAATCTGGATTCACCAATATTTGCTTCCTAGTCTTGTTCTGAGAATGGAACTGGGTAGCACATGTGTAAGGCCTACGTAGACCCTGGCTTATAGGAGGGCACGCATTCTATTCCTTTCCCAACTCAATCCTCTCAAAATAGGATCAGGACCATTTCCCATCAACCCAGCAAGCCCCATACGACATGCTGATTTAGCCAGTGTACACAAGGATGGTCCCTAAAGCTCAGCTCTGTCTGTTTCTCCCTGTGCACAGGCCATAGATGAGGATGCAGAGGAACCTAACAACCTGGTGGATTATTCCATCACCCATGCAGAGCCGGCCAATGTGTTTGACATCAATGCCCACACGGGGGAGATCTGGCTCAAGAATTCCATCCGCTCCCTGGATGCCCTGCACAACATCACACCTGGAAGGGACTGTATATGGTCCCTAGAGGTGCAGGCCAAGGACCGGGGCTCCCCATCCTTCAGCACCACAGCCTTACTCAAGATTGACATCACAGATGCTGAGGTGAGTACAAAGCCATGGTCAGGAAAAAGGGGTCTGAGGGCCAGCTCCGACCTCTCTGCAACGTGGGCAGACAGAGAAGGACCATCTCCAGGCTTCCTTCAAAAGACACTCAGTGTTATCAAAGGCAGCCTGTGCCATCAAACACAGGCTTTGGAAGGGGGCTGAGCTTCTAGTTTAATACTTATTAATGGTGTGACTTTGGGCTTTGCTAAGCCTCTGTTACCTTTCCTGTGAAACGGAGGTAACGATGGCTTCTTCACATGGGTGTTGAAAAGCAGAGTGAAATCATTATGTGTAGCTCTCAGCTCAGTGTCTGGCAGAAAAGTAGCCACTTAAGAGGTTTCTGATATATCTGGGCAAATGGGCCCCCCAGCCTTTGCCACAATCAAAGGCAGGTGATCTCTTACTATCTCAAGGACAGAGTCCAGCTAAAGCAGGAGTTCTGAATCCAAAAGAGGCTGTTCGCATTGCAGTCTGTCTGAGCTTATTGTACTAGAGAGTGGTCTGCACCATGCTGTGTCTGCGTGCATTTTTCTGGAGAGCTGCATGCATCATGCTCTCTCTGGGTCCATTTTCCTGGACAAAAGCCCATAGTGCCTATCAGATTCTCAAAGGGACTCCTGACTCCAGAAAGTTTAAAAACCATTAGGCTTAAGGAAGCACAAGCCTACTCTGTACTCCAAGGACCAGGTGGGAACTGCTGAGTGCAGGGGCTGGCTCTCTCTTTCAGACCCTTTCCCGGAGCCCCATGGCTGCCTTCCTGATACAGACCAAGGACAACCCCATGAAGGCCGTGGGTGTGCTGGCCGGCACCATGGCCACCGTCGTGGCCATCACTGTCCTCATCTCTACCGCCACCTTCTGGCGCAACAAGAAGTCTAACAAGGTCCTGCCAGTGCGGCGGGTGGTCCGCAAGCGGCCCAGCCCTGCGCCCCGCACCATCCGCATCGAGTGGCTCAAGTCCAAGAGCGCCAAAGCCGCTACCAAGTTCATGCTCAAAGAGAAACCTCCCAATGAGAACTGCAACAACAACAGCCCAGAAAGCTCCCTGCCCCCGAGAGCTCCAGCTCTCCCTCCACCACCCAGCGTCGCGCCCAGCACTGGCGCAGCCCACTGGACCGTGCCTACTGTCTCTGGCTCTCTCACCCCCCAGCCGACCCAACCCCCACCAAAACCCAAAACTATGGGAAGCCCCATCCAGTCAACTCTGATCTCTGAGCTCAAGCAAAAGTTTGAGAAGAAGAGTGTGCACAACAAAGCTTACTTCTAGTGCATGCCCTATGGTCCCCACTCTTTCCTCCACCCCTGACCCACACCACCCTGCTGCTCAGACAATGCTGCCCTTCCTCTCCTCCTTAAGGTCACCCCTGTTTTTTACAATGGTGTAATCCCCACTGTCCTCATCTCTACCTCCACCTTCTGGCACAACAAGAAGTTGCGCTGTGACAGGGCTCTGGTCAGGGCCTTGGGCAAGACATTGGGCTATAGGATGCAATTGGCAAATACTTCCCCATTACTCAAATCCTTGGCACTGCTACAATGCTCCCCATTCTTCAGGGCTGGGAATTGATGAGAAGACAGCTCTATATGTCTTCTACTCACCAACCCCAGACCTCACAGTCCCTCAGGTCCTACTGGGAGCTCATCATCCTTAGTCAAGCAGCAGGGCCCTGGCCATGTGGAGCAACGTGGACTGGAATCTGGATCCTGATGCCTGCAGCTGACAGCAGAGCAGGAAAAAGAGGCTTAGCATTGTTTCAGGCTGGAGGTCAGCGAACCTCGTGAGCTATAGGAAAGCAAATGTAGGTAAGGGGAGGGCAAATGTGTGCTGAAAACACACTGACTGCGGGACTGTGCTGGGATGCATTTGGAAAGATAGAGCATTCTGTCTGGGCAGAGACTGTGGTCCCTGGTATGCCCATGTGGGACAAGGGACACAGAGGTGGAAGACGGGCCTTGCCAAGAGTGAGGGCAGATGTCTCCAGCCAGAACTGCCATGAACCCAAAATTGTCAAAGCTGGAGTTATCGAGGTAGCCCTAAAGGCATCTAGAAGAGCATCAGGGCCCCTCTCTGAGGAGCTGCCCTACCGGCCATCCTTGAAGAGACAATTCAGGGCAGTCGATGAATATCAGGGCTGAGATGCGGGGAGACTTCCATTTTTATCCAGCTCTTCTGCTCACATCACGTGACCTTGGGAAAGCTGTTTAAAGTCACTGATCATCTTCTTCCTCATCTGTAAATGAAGAGAGAAAGCCCTGTCTGCCTCACTTGCAAGTCTAGGGTGAGGATTGAAGAAAATGGTGGTGATGAGGGCTTTAACCAAAGAGGCATGAATGCAAAGTATTTTTCTGCAGCCCAGTTCTCTGGGTGCAGCTCTTGCAGAAAGTATTAGGAGCCTCACAGCTACTCTGCCAAGCGCCCCAGCAGGCACTGTGCTGGGCTTAGGAGCTACCACTGGATGATGTCATTGCCGTGACTCACACACCTCTCCTTCCATTCTTCCCTCACCCCATCCCCACTGTGGTCCTGGCCAGCTACTGTCAGAGAGAACCAGAGCTCCAAGTCTCCAGTTTGCCAAGATGAAGAAAATGAGTTCCCAAGAACGGAATGCTTTGCCTGAGGCCACACAACAGGCTGATAGCAAGGATCTGGTCTAGCCAGGGCAGACCTCATCAGCTTGTGACAACCTTCCCCAGGACAGAAGTCGTACCAGGCCTCTGGGATTAATACAAAGAGGTTGTGCCCTGCTTTAAGGAACCTGCTATCAGGAAATCTAGATGTGTGCACAGAGAGAGAAAAGTAGAACAGTCTGCATTTGACTCCACTCACTAACAACCCCTCTAGAATACAGTGATGATTTTATTTAAAGAGATTGTATGCACATGTGGCTTTCCTGATTTCTGAGTCTATTTGGAGGTGTTACTGAGATGTGCCAGTGTGCAGAATCCTTGCTGGAGTTTCTATAGTCCCTGGCTTGAACGGTATTAAGTAAGAGGTGGACTCTAGCAATCCAGGAGCCCAGAATGAGCAAACAGGTACTTTCCAGCCCGTGTTTCAGGAGAGGGCTGTGCTGGATCATGCTTGGCCTCCACAGGGAATACAGCATCCTTAAAGCTTGCGTGCAATCAACCTCTTTTATAAATGGAAAATAAAGTCTGTTACCCAAAGGCCATGCTGATCCCCTGCTCCCTGCTTTCATTTGTGTTTGCTGACCTGTGGAGACCAGTCTTACTGACACACAGCCAAGCTCAACTTGCTTCCTGGCTCCTTCAGCAGGTGGATCCATTCTTTCACCCCAGATCTGACTCTAAAGAAGGCTGAAAAGTTTTGTCCAAATTGCCATGCATATATCTTGAATAGGACATTTGTGGGCCTTGTCTACTGGACTTTTCTCCCAAACAGGACAAGCCCAGGCAGGGCTGCATGGAGAGGAATGGAACCTGGAGCTAAAATTAATTGCCCACTCTCCCACCCTACCAGTGCAGCCCAGCAAGGGCAGGAATTGGGAGGCCTAGGGTGGGCGTGAAAGCTTGGGAAGCACTGTCATCTCTCAGACAGGGGTCATAAAGACCTCTGGACTGGAAGCTCAGGCTTGCAAGTGGATCCGAGACCGAGAGTATTCTCTTGGACAACCCCAGGAACTTGAACCAAGGCAGAGCCAATCTTGCAAACTGGCCACAGATGGGGAAATGCCCAGTAGCCAGCATGAGCCACACTGGGAAAGAGGAGGAGGGTGCAGCCAAACCTAAGGCACCCGCAAATGTGGTCAGCACTGGAGGAGGCCCTGCCAGTGGGGTGAGGCCAGTCAAGTCCCTGTGTTACGAATGGTGGGCCACGGGGCTGCCTGCTCAGTCCCAGTAGGACAAGCAGAGTTCCAGGCTGGCACCATGGTAGGCCTCCAGGGAAAGAGCGGGGAGGCAGGAAAGGCACACTGGGCAGGCTTGCCCATTCCTGGCCCTAAGAATGGAGCTGTAGCCTCATGGACAATAAACAGATGTGACTCCAAGGACTCTGTAGAGTCATTTTCCTCCTGCGCCTGAGCTCAGATATTCCGATCACATGATATAACAAAGAGCTTTACACTTTGACAGCCGTAGGTCTGAATTCTGGTTCTGCCATTAATTGTGACTTTGGGCAAGAGGTCAAGTCTCTCTGGGCCTCACTTTCCTCAATAACACAGGTGCAAAGTATGGTTGCAGAGAGGATGACAAGAGCTAATACATGTAAAGTGCCTAGCACCAGCTTTGTACCTACTCACACAAGCTCAGTAGACACTTGCTGTGACTGTGGCCCACATGCTAGAACACCATGTCTTGAAAGAGAGGACCCCCTCCATGCATCCTCACCCCCTGGGATGTTTCCACCCACCTATAGGTCCAGAAGCTTTTACTTCATGCTAGGAGAAGGGAGGAGAGTGGGTCTGGAGGGAAGTGGAGAACAGGGCAGTTGCCACAGCATCTGTGGCTTGTGCAGCCGGCAGCCTGCACTGAGATTCCAGGGGGTTAGGAACAATGAGATGTCTGTAAGAACCTGTGGAACTCTGTCCTCAAGCAGGTCTCACTCAGAATCCAGCTGGAGAAGTGTGTTCAGAGATGGGAAGGAACTACCATGCTCTGCTTCTCTAAGGATTTCGGCGATTCTGTCTTTAGGAACTAAAGGCTTTGAGGGAATCCAAGGCCAGTCCACCTGCCAGGGGTGTTGGCATCTGTTGACAGGCAGTGGCACATCCTGACAGTCTTCAAGGGCCTTGGCCACCAAGGGGTGGAGAGGGAGAATGGAGAAGATGCCACATGAGGAATGAGGCAGGAGACTGGCATGTGCCACATGGAGGACCCCTTAGGAGACTCACAAACAACCTGGGGAGGGGTTCTCTGAAGGTCCTAGTTTCCAGAATGAGGCGGTCATGGCTTAAGCTACCATCATTTGATCAGTAAAGGAGAGTAACAACAGGCTGATGTTGTGGACATCGGTTTGATGTTATAAAATCGTGCACACGCACTTCTTTTAAGGCCTGAATGAGGTTTGGTTATTTATTCATTTCTCAATAATTTACTCAGCCATTCCTAGGGTGACACATTTGGAGTATATCATCTGTGCCAGGCTCTCTTCTAGGTGTTAAGTGTACATCTCTAACAAGATAGAAGGAAAGAAGAAAAGAAAAAGAACAACATTCCTCTCTTAAATTGCCTGGGACTAGAGAGGCTTCATTTTAAAAGCAAGTAGCTCTGCTTACAAATGTTTCCTCAATCAAAGGCATTTACCTTGAACATGTATGCTCTAAGCTCTAAATAAATAAGCTTCTCAAGGGCATGACAACTACATCTGAAACTGTAGCATCTTTTCAACATGAATTAAACAGAATATGTGAAGGATATTAGCCTAGATATCATGTTATTACATATATATATTTATAAATATACACATGTGTGTAGTCCTACTAAGATCTAATATTCCAAATGGCCCTATGTGCTGAGTCACATTCAAAGAAAGCACAAACTGACGTAGATGCCTGAAATGATGGTAACATTTATTACTGTGACATTTACTGAGGGTTTACTATGTGCCAGCTATTGTTCTGAGAACTTTACATGTTTTTTTAAAAAAAGCCTTGTATACTTATCAGAATAACCCTATGAGGTAAGGACTGTTATTATCCCCATTTTACAGGTGAGAAAACTAAGGTACTATTATTACTCTATTTTATAGGTGAGAAGACTAAGGTACATGAAAAGAGAGTAACTTCCCTGGTACAACAAAGCCAGTAAGAAAGCCAAAATTTAAGCCCAAGAAACCACATTCAAGTCAGGGTCTATTCTTGCATCGCCACTATGAAATTGCCTTATTCTTTTTTTTTTTTTTTTTTTTTTTTTTGAGACGGAGTCTCGCTCTGTAGCCCAGGCTGGAGTGCGGTGGCCGGATCTCAGCTCACTGCAAGCTCCGCCTCCCGGGTTCACGCCATTCTCCGGCCTCAGCCTCCCGAGTAGCTGGGACTACAGGCGCCCGCCACCTCGCCCAGCTAGTTTTTTGTATTTCTTAGTAGAGACGGGGTTTCACCGTGTTAGCCAGGATGGTCTCGATCTCCTGACCTCGTGATCCACCCGTCTCGGCCTCCCAAAGTGCTGGGATTACAGGCTTGAGCCACCGCGCCCGGCCGAAATTGCCTTATTCAATCTGAGTAACATGAATCTTTACTTTAGGGTTTTTCAAGGGGCAGCGCAAGCATCTTAAAAAGTATCAGATTCTCAGAAATCCTCCCTACTTAAAAAGTATCAGATTCTCAGAAATCCTCCCTAGACCATTTTCCCTCTCCCTAAATTTCCATGTTTACAGAAGCAGCTGAATACTGCCCTGCCCACCAACATGCTGCTGGCTCTCCCCCTGCACTGCTTTCTCCTCTTCCACAGCCCTTCCCTGCTCCTGACTCCTCTGTCTCATGTATACCACCAAGCCTCTTTTGCTTGGCATGAAGGTCGGAACATCCACTCTCACCTTCATGGTAGCCCAGGCCATTTCATGATGGCTGCACCCTCAAGATCCATAGACCACTGTATTAGTTCATTCTCATGCTGCTAATAAAGACATACCTGAGACTGGGTAATTTATAAAGGAAACAGGTTTAATTGACTCACAGTTCAGCATGACTGGGGAAAACTTAGGAAAGTTACAATCATGGTGGAAGGGGAAGCAAACATGTCCTTCTTCACACGGCGGCAGGAGAGAGAAGAATGAGAACTGATTGAAAGGGGAAGCCCCTTATAAAACCATCAGATCTTGTGAGAACTTACTCACTATCATGAAAATGGCATGGGGGAAATGGCATGATATGTACAGATTATGGAAACTACAGTTGAAGATGAGATTTGGGCAGGGACACAGCCAAACCATATCAACCCCCCTTGATGCTATGGAAGGAAGTACACAGAGGTTATGAGAAGTACAAGTTCTTTTCTTGCTCCAACCACTTTTCTTCAAAAATTTATCATAGCAAATTCCACATAAATAAATTCTCCACTACATTACATGTATGTGTGTGTTGTACACATGTGCATATCTAAATATATATATGTCCATATAATTTAAAAATATATGTTCTTAAGAGTGATAATAACATTTTGGTTATTTTTTTTAAAACTTCATCTGTTAGACCTCAAACTAGAACATTTACAGGTAAACTGGTGTGAAGCTTTGTATTTGTTTTAAAACACTCCAGTTAAGAAAACTGTTGAGGGCAAGGACAAGATTAAAAAAAGCTTGGAAAATATTAAAACTTGCTGAAGCTGACAGAAGAGGAGGAATGAGATTCTCTCTACTTTTGGCATGATTAAAAAATTTCTTTTAAAAGTGATTTTTGCCAGGTGTAATCCCAGTACTTGGGAGACTGAGATGGGAGGATAGCTTGAGGCCAGGAGTTTGGGACCAGCCCAGGCAACATAGTGAGACTCTGTCCTGAATTTTTTTTTAATTTAGAGTTTTTTTTTTTCTAGTGCCCAGAAGAAAACAAATGAGTAGAACCTGAAGAAATGAGTGGACAATTAGTCTGAAAATGAGAGCCGTCTTCAATTTTTAAAAATTTATTGGAACTAACATTGATTATGAACACAATCCAGGTATTAGACGAGTGCAGTGGCCACAGTGAGGAAGGTCAGTCTTTGCCTGTAAATGTCTCACAACCGAGGGACACACTGTGCATACTCTCCTTTTCACCAGAGGTGTGAAGTCAAGGAAGGCTCTGTGGAAGACGTAATGTACACACTTAAGAGAGGCCTAAAAGGATGATGAGGAATGGGTAAAAGTCATGGGAAGGAGGAAACGTGTGATGTCACAACGAGGCTAGTTCATGTTTACACTCTTCGAAAGGCTTCCATGTGGCCAGTGAGGGAAACTGCAGGGAGACAGATGTGGATTAAATCCTGGGAATGGTCTCCCCTAGAAGGGCTGTTCAGAGGGACAACGAGCTGATGCTGGGGTTCTTGCGGCCCCTCCATTCCACATAGGTCCAGCTAAGAGGAAATGACCTCGTCTTATGGATTTCATAGGAGGGCTTGAGACATTCACTAGGGGAAAGCAGTGGACATATGTGTGCTCTTCTTTCTGGGTATGGCCCTGCAGAGTCTGCTTTCTACCAGACCCAGGGCTACAGCCAATCCCCTGCACTTCCTTGGTGCTGATGGCACCAGCCTGCCCAGCAGCACCAAGGGCTGCTCACAGGGGAACAGATACCCACAAAAAGAGACTCCCATTACCCAACAGCTCTCATCACCCTGATGGGCAGCTCTTTTGAACATTTATGTGATCTCATTGGGAGTTTGTCATGAAGAGAGAGGGTCACACTTTATAAACAATGAAAGACATAAGAATACTGCAAAACAGACATTCAAGGAAACAACGGAATTGGAACCTCTTTTGAGTGGGGCTTCTGCCTCCTGCCAGATGCAGACTCTGGGCATATCATTGAACTGTCCAGGCTGCAGTTTCTTCATCTATAAAAAGTGGGTAGACGTCTACCTTCCTTTACAGGATAATATATGTAAAATGTTATACGTCGATGTTACGTGTAAACATGCAAATGTTATAAGGCTATGTATATGCAAAGAGTAATATTTAGCGGTTTCTAATCACCATGTATAATAAAATGATTAATTTGATAGGACAAATCTTCAATGACTTTAACTTTATGAAGATAATGACTATGTCCCCTTTATCATGAAGATAAAGACTGTGTTTCCCTTTTTACTCTTGAACCCCCTGTGTCAAGTTCAGTGCTTGGAACACAGTGGGTGCTCAATATATACTTGTTGGATAAATGGATGGAGCTGCTGCAGAGGGTTAGTTTCAGAGGCTTGAAGCCCAAGCCGTTTCCACCCCATGGCCTGGGTTGTTCAGCTGTTTTCTTCCATTCCTTCTTTCTCCTTGTCCCCCTCAGTGTCTATGTGCCCTTCACCATCATCACAGACAGCTGGATGTTCTCTAAAGGAGCCATCCCTGCACTGCGGGGCTGCAGGGGGGCAGCTGGGGGCTTTCCTGCAATGAAGACAGTAGCACAGGACCCACTTGCTGCAGCTGCAGGGGCCCTGGGCTGCCCAGGCATAGGCGCCCACAGGCACTGCAAGCAGTACCACACACAGGACCACTGTGACATGCAGGAGGCGCTCACGTGCCTCTAGCCCACCACCATCTCTGCCTGTTACAAAAACTACACACTGGCCCTGGTGTGGAGGCTGGTCCTCTAGGCTGAGGCAGGCTTTATATTTTGTGCCAGGAAGGAGGTTGTCCACAGCATAAGTATTGATTCCGGGGCCGATGTGAACCACCTCCTTCCTGAAGGCTTCATCTGATGCAATGTGGAGGGTGAACCACTCCTCCTCAGAGGTGTCAGCCACTGCAAGCCACTCCAGCAAAATCCCATGCACTGTCTGTTTGACAACCCGCAGGTCAATGTAGGCATTGCCCTCTGAGGGGATGGAAAGAGAATCAGGTGCATGTAGGGCCTGGGCAGGCTGGACATGGAGAGAGATTACAAGGGTGCTCTTGCCAATGGAGTTGGAGGCCATGCAGGTGTAATTACCACTGTCTACCAGGTGGGCAGCAGGTATGGCCAGCTCCGACAGAGCAGTGTCTTCTCCAGTAGAAGATGTCAACACTGGGTGGAAAGAAAAGGAAAACAGCTGTGCATTTATCTGATAGACTGCTGCAAAGTATCTAGCAATGCTAGTTTTTGTTTTGTTTTGCTTTGGTTTTTGTTGTTGTTGTTGTTGTTAAAAGATGGTGGTAACCTCTTATGAACCTTGTACCTGGTGTCAGGTGTTTGCCTCCCAGCAATCCTGTAAGATAAGTAACTGATTTTTACACATAGGATGTTGAGGATTGGAGCAATCCATCAACTTGCCCATAGTGAGAGGTGTTCAGAAGCAACAATTCGTCTGGGACCTGGCTCTTCAATCTATGAAGACCATACTCTTTCAACTTCACTAACTGCACCCACCAAACCACCTTTGCCTTCCTGAGCCATGGCTTTCAGGAGAGTTCTTGCAACTATGTGATTGTGTAATATTATGAGCTTCAAGAAGTACCTTCTTACCTTCCAAATGCACAGTTTCTCAGAACCTGGAGCCACATGCCTGGGCTCCTATCCCTAATGGAGCTCCTATCCTATCTGGTCCTGGGCAAGTTGCTTAAATTTTCTTGACATCAGTTTTCTTGTCAATAAAATGGGATGATAAGCAATCAACTACCTCATTAGTTTGAAGGTAAGTGTTCAGTCTTAGCTTATATTTTTATGGAGAGATTATATATAACATGTTGCCAAAGAGTGATTATAGAGCACCACAAAACACAACACCTGGATGCATTTCTTGGTTTTCAAAGAGAATACAACAATAAATCCCATATTTTTCTTTCATCGATATTGAATGTAAAACCAATAAGGTATCATCAAAACAATATAAAAATGCGAAAATTCAGTTAATTGGGTAGTTTTTGAACCATTCAGAGGTTTGTCATAATGTATAACAAATGTCTGGGCAAACGACTATATTTCCCAAGTTTTACCCAGCTATTCCTAGTTGTCTTCTAGACAGAGAACAGAAGACAGGACACGAGGAATGTACAAAGATTTTTCTTTTCAGCTTCGGAATACCCCCAAGGAGGTCATCCTTGGCTTTGTGATGTGCCCAACCCTACAGAGTAGCATGAAAGGTAATCCCAGCTGAGGTATGAAAACAGAGCACAGGGTTCCAGGAAAGAAGAGGCAGGTTTGAATTCCAGCCCTGGGGCCCACAGAAGTCACTTCCTTTCCCTGGGTCCCAGTATTACAAATTCAAGCCAATAAGGTCTGAACAATTTTATGTCAATGTTATTTCAAACAAGCACCCCAGGTGATTCAGTTCAGGCAAGTTAAGGAAATAAGTAATAGATCATCTCTAGAATCAGTCCTAATAAAAAATTCTAGAATTCTAAAATACATGGTCCAGTGTTTTGCATCTAGAAGATTCCCAAAGACTATATCTGCTCATGTAAAATTTTATATTATTTACATAAGATATTAAATTAGCCCTGAAATGTGTATTTACATAGGTGTATGTGTTCTAGAGAGATCTGTATGCAAACATTTAAAATAATGCCAATAATGGAACACTACCTTGGAATCTTTTCTGTTCTAGTGAGCATAATTCAGGGCTATCCCAGTCTTACTTGCACCCATCCTTCGTGATTGACCCAGCTTTGAACCTCTCTAATGAGGATGGGATTGCTACAGACCTCTCCATTCCCTCCAGATACACTGAGAGAGTGCATGTGGCTTACCATCAAATTCTCTCCACATACTCAGGGGATAAGTCCATGCAATGGATGGTGAGGGGCTGGCCTGTGCCAAGCATCGCAGGGTTACATTCTGTCCCACCCGGATGGTGACATTGGCACTGGGGGTTGAGATCTGTGGCTTCATGCAAGTACTAAGCTCAGTTTCATGAAAAAGCTGCCCTGCCTTGGAGAGAGGGCCCCGGCATATCAGGTAGGAATTCACCAGGATGACTGGGAGGGTAATGGACTTGACAAACTGGACAAGCCCCCTTAGGCGACAGTCACATACCCAGGGGTTGTCATGAAGCGCCACCACCAGGCTGGAGAGAATCCCGGCCCCACAGTCAGGTTGCCGGCGTTTCAGGTAGGCTGGCCAATTCAGGAAGACACTTCTGGATACAACTGTAAGCCTATTGGAGGATAGGTCAAGGTAGGTCAGGCTGACCAAGAATTGAAGAGCCAGCTCAGGGAGTGCATCAATCTTATTGCGTTTGAGATCCAAGACCCTCAGGAGAGGGGTGGCACGGAACGCTGTCCATGGTACTGAGCAGAGCCTATTCCCTTCGAGTCTCAGCTCCCTCAGTTCTGGCAGATGCTCCAGGGCTCCCAGGTGGATCACACTAATATTGTTAAAGTTGAGCCAAAGGTATTCCAAGGTGCTCATGTTGATGAAAGACCCTTGGGGCATCTCAAATAAGGGTGAGTTTTCAATTCTCACTTGCTTGAACTCTTCAGAAAGGTTCCCAGGGATCTTTCCCAAGGAGACAGATATGCACTGCAGAGTCCTGTATAAGAAACCAGAACAACTTTAAGACAAACAACAAGGAACTGGAAAGTGGGGTCAGGCTGATCCTGGCATTAGACATGTGAATCAGAATAAAAATATTATTATTCATTGAAATAAAAGGGTTAGACTCATTTTGGTAAAAATGCACAGTTCAGCAAAGTTCAGTCCCAACTAGAATGAGTCTCATAGAGATTTGCTGATTTCCTGCCAATTCTAAGCCTGCTTCCACTCCACATCATCCCCAAAGAAAACCCATTCCCCATAACCCTCTAACATCTGGCCAGCAGAGCGCACCTGCCAAAACTCTCCTCTGAACAAGTGCATCCTGGCAGACAGAAAGGCTGAGCTGCGTGTGTATCCAGAAAGACCAGAACTAACAGGAAGTGATGAAAAACTGAAGCCATATTTCTCTGTAAGAAAATACGTTGTGAGTTTTGAATAAGTATCGCCCCAGCTTCCGAGTGGCAAATCCTATTATTGGTAATCCATGGTGATGTAGGTCGCACAGCAGCAGGAAAGCTCCTGGGAGCTCTGAGGTCTGTTACAGCCCAGATCACAGGTTCAGTCAGAACACACGAAGGGGGATCAATGTCTCTTAACTAGCATCAGGAAATTCAACATTTGTGTGATTCTTGAGTCTGAAAAGTAAACTCCAAGTCAGATGTCCAATTCCATACAGATTCTACATTTCTCAGTGTCTTAAAAAGAAGTCTGAGAAACAAGCACGCAGTGCTATTCTGAGCACCACTGTTCAGGGGATTTGGCCAGAATCCATCTAATGCTTCATCATTTGCAGTTGATTCCTGAAACCTAGAATTTCCAATCATTTTCTCAAAGTGAAAATAGGTAATGAGTAACAAAGTAATTCTGTGTTCATTTCCATCATTTGTTCTCTTCCCAACCCCACGGGTGGTGTAGTCATGCTTCTACTGCATCAAGACAGCTGCCTCTGCAGCTTGTATCACCAGTTTCAAATACAAGATGGTATTTTCTGATTAAACCAAAATATTATTTTCTTGGACTTCACAACCTTTCCTTAATACTGTGTATTTCTCTTGGTCAGAATGAACAACCTACATTTTAAAAAGAGATATATGCAATTTTACATGCTTGCTCTTTCACTCTTCATTTATTCCACAAATATTTATTGGTCATTTGCTTTAAGCTATACTCTTGCTCAATGAAAGGAACAGGGTCGAGGGCAAACCTATTATAGACCCTGTCCCAAGGAGTCTTATCTCTTGCTTGTGCTTCTGAGTCTTGAGATCTTTGGAATGTAAAGTAATTTCTGTGATTCTCCTCTGCATAGTGAGAATAGTAACAAATACCTCATTATACTTCCAGGAATTTATTTTTCATTATTTTTTAATTTTTATATTTTTTCAGAGACGGGGGTCTCACTCTGTTGCCCAGGCTGTTCTCAAACTTCTCAGTCTCCCAAGTAACTGGGATTACAGGTGCAAGCCACTATATCCAGCCATATTTTTAGAAAATTTTGAGATTATGTTAAATGCAACACCTAGCACACAGTTGGTGCCCATGAATCCTCCTCCCACCGACAAACTCTTTAAGATCTGAAAAGTCTACATCCCTATTAACTAGGGCACTTCCAGTTGAATATTGAAATTCCATCAGTTCCTTTGAGACTCATGATATACATCGTACCCTACAAAAGGCCTCAGCAAAGAAAATCCGCTTAGCTAACCAGTGAGGGGGGAAATGGGTCACCAACTAAGCTGATTACACTCCAAGCTTTCCATCCAAGCCAGATATATTTGCAGGAGTTTCCAAAGAGTCTAACTCTAAAACCTGGCTGGATCACTGGAGTTTGTCTCAAGGTAAAAATCCAAAACAAAACGAGAGCTATCGGCACAAAGTTTGTCATACATATGGCGATGTGCTGCCTAGATCCCCCTTCAAGGGATGAGTGGATGCTTAGCTGCAAGGAGTGGTTGCATGAGGTCATGTTCTTCCCAAGGCAGCCACATCCCACATCCAGTGACTGAGGGTGGTGAGGGCCTGGCCAGTTTGCCCTGATGGGGGAAAACTCTGATGAGCAATTATCACTCCAAAGTACCCTACCAGATTTGCTAAGGCTTTGCCAGGCTTGTTTCATGGAAATATGTGATTTAATTCATGACTATTCTAAACCACTAGTGGATTCTTTTCTCTCCCCTTACCCCAAAGCATAAAGATCTTAAGAGTTCTCCATTCCCCACAGTTTCCTGTCTTTCCTTCTCATGCCAGCCTTTCCAAATGAATCCAGCTCCATCCGACTTCCCAGAAGTCTGCAGGAAGCTCGTGAAGCACACCCACTGGCATGCTATCTCTAGAATCATCTAGGCCACTTCTCTACTGCCCCCTACTCCTTTCCTGACCCCCTTATTCTCTGGTTTCCTTATTTGGCATATGAACACAGGGAGTGGCTCTCTTGGAAACGGAGGCAGGAGACCAGGACAATTAAAGTTAGCGTGGGTCAAGTTATTTATGTTAAACAACCTGTGGTTAAGTGTAGTCTCTAAACTCAAGAGACCCTAACAAAAATGGCAAGAGGGTCTGGGAATATTATAACCCATCTTCCCTCTTGCAGGATGCTTTTCAGAACTAGGCTCTTAAAATTCTCCATAGAGACAGAGTCATGGGGGAGGAATTACTCTGTGCTCGTGAATTGCTTAGATATAAATGGCTTCAGGAAGGCAGCTCCCTGGCTTGTCTTAATAGAATCTTAATAGGAGAGTGTCCTGTCTATTCAATTGGAAAATGCCACTCACCTTCCCAATATTAGTAAAACACTGGGATACCTCAGACAGAGAACTGGGCATCCTATCAGGGAGCAGACATGCTGTACTCCCTTTCTCTAAAGCTAGGACTCTTTCCCACCCCCATCCTCTGCTGCTAGCATGTCTGAGATGCTGCCTCAGCTACCCACATTCTGAGGTATGCCTGTGGCAGACATACAAAAGATGACCTTTCAAAGCCTCCTTGAAATAGGTGGGCTACAAGACTCTTGATCTGGCTAATGAAATGTTACAAGAAATGAGGTTTGAAAAGCCCTAACCCGATCTTCCAATTTATCTTTTTCCTTATTGTGGCAATCACTGACATTCCAAATGGTAGAGCCTTCCCAGCCGTGTCCTTGAGTAAATAAGTGAAGCAGAGCCCTCCCTCCTTCTGCATTTCCCAAACTTAAGTAGAGTCTGTGGAACAGGAATACATTTTTCTGTGTTAAGCCGGGGACATTTGGGAATGGTTGC
This sequence comes from Macaca fascicularis, assembly GCF_037993035.2. Lineage (NCBI taxonomy): Eukaryota > Metazoa > Chordata > Mammalia > Primates > Cercopithecidae > Macaca > Macaca fascicularis. The sequence continues at coordinate 62,441,396 of NC_088383.1, read as the reverse complement.
CTAAGCATAAATCTAACCTATCTTAACTACAATGCCCTTGTGAATAAATATGCTCAGGTACTTGTATGTTGATTTTTGTCCTTGTTAGATTATATGATAATCAAGAAAAAAATTTCCAGCTCTTGTCCTCTAGACAAACTGCTCACTGAATCCCTTGATTGATAGTCTAGGTTTGATAGGCCACATTCACTGTCCAGAGCACAATTTCTGTATTTGCCTTTTTGTGCCCAGCAACTACAATGGGCAAGTGACCTTGGACATATTCTCTGCTTAATCATGAAGACTATAACCTTGTTGCAGTCATAAAAAGAAATCATGAGGATGCTATGATTCCAACCAACCTCCAAATCAGGCTTCCAAGGCCAGCTATGCTGCGGCCTCACCATGGCCCAAATTGGTCTTCAGCATTGGAAGGCCAGAAATTCTTTTGCCAGGATACTCAGAGGGCATTCAATTTTCAGGGACTAACTCATACTCATCAGACTCACATACTAAAAGACTAAGGTAAGCCAGACATCGTTTTATTTTTTACAATAAGAATGTGTTTCTTCCCATGACTTGAATATTCATGGGCATAATCCAGGATGATTCTTCTCTACAAGAGCAAACCAGGGATGACAGGATACACAAAGGAAGGTTGACAGATGAGTATTGGGAGGCTTATCATCTTGGAGGCTGTATTAGTCCATTTTCATGCTGCTGGTAAAGACATACCCAAGAATGGGTAATTTATAAAGAAAAAGAGGTTTAGGGGACTCACAGTTCCACATGGCTGGAGAGACCTCACAATCATGGCAGAAGGCAAGGAGGAGCAAAGGCATGTCTTACATGGTGTCAGGCAAAAGGACTTGTGCAGAGGTACTTCCAGTTATAAAACCATCAAATCGCATGAGACTTATTCATTACCATGAGAACAGTATGGGGGAAACTGCCCCCATGATTCAATGATCTCCACCTGGCCCCACCCTTGATTCGTGGGGATTATTACAATTCAAGGTGAGATTTGGGTGGGGACACAGTCAAACCATATCAGAGGCCTTTCCGTACAGACCATGAAAATAGGTCCCAATAAACCATTGGATTGTTGGCAAGATTGAACTCTCTCTTTCTCTCTCTCTGTTAACATCAGATAAATACTACAGATTTCTTGCTTTTAAGTTCCTGATTTTTCTTCAAACAAGACTCAGTAAAACTGGCTACATGTTACTTGTCTTTAGGTCAATAACTATTCCATCATGATTGTTCACACAATCATTTAAAGGCAACGCCCTGATCACTTCAACAGACGACTGCTTTCATCTACTGTGTTTACATTTGTCCTAATTTTGGGGGTGTCTATCACTCTCATTTATCAAACAGTCAGAACTGAGTCTTGGGTCTCCAAAAACTCACCAGAAATGCCTTTCTAAATCTTCATAAGGGGTAAACAAACTACAGTCTCAGGGTCAAATCCAGCCTGTCAACTGTTTTTGTAAAAAGCGTCCTATTGGAAGACATCCATAACTACTAATTTACATATTGTCTATGGCTGCTTTTGCATCCCATCAGCAGAGTTAAGTAGTAGCAACAGAGCCTAAAATATTTACTATTTGCCTTTCTTTGCAGGAAAAAAGTTTGCTGGCTCCCAATGTATACAGTGTCTTTGTCATCTTTCAACAAAACCGCCTCTCTTACCAATGTCTATGGCCCACAAGTTATAGTCAGGTGCACCCTCCAGGTGGTGGCAGAAGATATCCAAGAATGGAAATTCCATGCTCATGTGCATAGGTGCTCTCATGGTTCTGATCCCAGGTTTCGGCGATTTTTAAAAAGTTAATTTCTGTAGTGAACCTGCTGTGGACCACACTGCAGCGACTGATACTGAATAAAGACCCTCAGCCTGATGAGAAAGTTGTCAGAGAACTGGATTCTGAAAGAGAATTCATCACTTCCTTGTATAAATCATTCAACTCTTTGGTCCTCGTCTGTAAAATCAAACAGCCCCACCTCCATAGTGGGTTGTCATGAGTATCACATGTGAGAAAACTGAGTGAAATATGTGGTAAGGTCTTTTGTAAATGTGAGGGGGAGTACAGTAATTTTAGGAAGCACTGCATCACACTGGCTTATATCTAATAAATCACGTGACATAATACTTGCAAATACTTGGAGTTTCTTGCATAATAGTAGCAAAACACTTTTCTTTGATCACTTGCCGTCCCAAAATTTCTTCAGTTGCTACCCAAAGGACTTGGCACAGGTACCCTGGATGCTCCTCATGCCAGAGATCAGCTCTATAAACAAGAAACAAATTGAGCCTTCTGCTGGGAACATTCACTTTCCCCAGTGCACAGAGATAACATCTCAGTGGTTTCCTAGCTCTAAGAAAAAGCAAACAGGAATTTTCCTTTGAAACAACTTGAGCAACCAGGAAGGCTCTGAGACACTCTCAAGAACCCAGGTAGGTTTTGGTAAGAATCACAAAGGCTGCTGCATGGGGGCAGAAGTGAGTGTGCCAGACAGCATAGAGTGTAATGAGATCTCTTGGATCCCTCCAGCCTGACATTCTGAAAGCAAATGAGCAATGTTCTCTTGGGCATTGTCTCAAACTCTAGCATTTATCGAAAAATCAAATGATTGTCTCTAGGCAGAATAGCACTCTGAGAATAAATATTAGAATTCAGTGAGGGCACAGTGGGTTATGAGTGTGGTGTGTGTGTTAGTGAGGATGGGTAACTACCAGTATGGCTAATGCATAGAGAGATGGTGTGTGTGAGTGCCTATGAATTAGCATTAATGTAATCAAGGTGCAGTATATGAGAATGGTAAGGACTTTTAACCGTGGATCCCAACTGCGTGGTCCAAATCTCAGAGTTAGCTAAATTTGCCTAGCTGTGTAATCCTGGTCAATGAAGGATTAAATCACTGTTTAGCACATATTCCGTGCTCTACCATCACCTCCAGGGGAGAAGTGTCCTTACTTGCCCCGTTAAACTTGGGTTTGGCCATGAGACTTGCTTTGGCAGATAGAATATGGACAGAAGTGGCAGTATACCAATTCTGAACTAAGAACTTAACAGGCATTGCATGAAAAATCATTCCTCTATTATCATTCAACTGCACCATGAGAGAAACCTGCCCCAGGTACCCACTGCTACTCTCCAGCCCAGGCTCCAAATGAAACACACAGAGCAGAGCCATCCTAATCAACCCACAGGCCTGTGAGTGTGAAAATAAGTGTTCACTGCTATATATCACTAAGATTTTGCTTTCATTTGTTATACAGCAAAAGCTGACTGAAACAGGCAAGTTTCTTAACCCCCCACCCCAGGGAAATGGAGAGAATAGTGGTGCCTGCTGCAAATGATTGTTACAAGAATTTAGCACTTAGAACACTTTCTAGCCTGTAGTAAGTGCTTAACAAGTGTTAGTGGTTGTTGCAGTAGCTGCTGCTGCTGTTGTTGTGTGTAAGTATCTGTGTAAGTAGGTACCCGCGCAGGTAAGAGTGGGTGATCATGTACTCAGGTGTCAGAGTTAAAGAAGGAGAGTGGGCGGGCAGGTGTGTGAATTGTGGAGGCACGTCCCTCAGCAGAAGTACTCATTGATCCTCCTGCCCCCTTTGACTCCAAAGGCCTGAAAGTCCACACTGGAACGAGCTGAGAGAAGCCTGTCGGCCTCGCTGACACTGTGCCGGGACAGCTCCTCCAAGCCATCCTCGCTGTGGCCTAGTCTCTCTAGGTTGATGTAGGTAACTGTGGCCTCAGTGGAGTCCCTGTTGAAGCACTTTCGGCAGCGCCTCTGAAGAGCACCGCAGCAGACAAGCAGCGTGAGAGGCAGGGCAATGACGACAGCCACACTGATCACCACCACATTGATGAGCTGCTGAGTGTTCTCAGCATCCACCACTTCGTTGGTGGAGAAGATAACACACTGCTCCTTCCGGGGCACCAGGCCCTGCACGCAGACACACGCCACATACTTGGTCTTGGGCAACAGCCCAGTAATAGTCACTCTGGTCTTCCCAGGCTGCACAATCACCCGCCGCATGCTGTGCTGCCCAAAGACCGCATAGAGGACATTGAAGGCAGTTGTGTTCTTAGCCTTGGGTGCCTTCCACACCAAGGACACGCTGTGGTAAGTGTCTCCCACCACCTTCACAGACCTCACCACTCGTGCCTCTGAGGGTCCCACCCGCCCATCAGAGAGCTCTCCCAGGGCATCCATCTGGAAGTGCTGGAGGGTCAGCTCCTCCTTTGAGCTGGGCACAGAGGGTCCAGTGGCCAGGACAGCAGGTTTGGGAATCTGGGGGACATGCCTGGCCACCAGCTTGTTGTTGTAAGCAGCGGCTTCCCCTCCACCACCTGTCCTTGCCCATAGTGCCCCTGGGCTCCCGCTGTGTTCTGTGGAAGTCTGCGGCTCAGTGACAATCAGGGAGATAACAGTCTCAGAGGCTCCCAGGAAGTTCTTGGCTTGGCAGATGTAGTCTCCGGAGTCAAGGTGGGACACTGCAGGCAGGCCCAGCAGAGTCCAGCTCGTGCCGTCACTGGAGACTTCCTCATGCACTAGGAGGAAAACAGGCATGTGAGGGAGAACAAATGGGCCCATCTGCCCCAAGCTGCCTTTCAGGGCCAAGTTCACAGCCCCAGCTGGTGCACACTCAGGTGTCATCCTGAGAAAACACTGGTAGTCATTCAACTTTTCTTAGACTAGTCAAGGGGATCAGTATTACTTTGGGCTCATAGGTGGGGAGCCTCTGGAGCCCCAGGCTGAGGCAGAGCCTAAGAATGATGCCTTCTAAATCTGACAAGCTCACACTATGGGTTTTTTTGTTGTTGTTAGCTTTTTTCAGATAGTGTCTTGCTCTGTCATCCAGGTTGGAGTGCAGCAGTGTGACCATGGCTCACTCCAGCCTGGAACTCCCAGGCTCAAGTGATCCTCCCACCTCAGCCTCCTGAGTAGCTGGGACCACAGGCACATGCCACCATGCTCAGCAGTTTTTTGTTTGTTTGCTTTTTGTGACAAGGTCTCACTATGGTGCCCATGCTGGTAACTCCTAGACTCCAGCGATCCTCCTGTCTCATCCTCCCAAACTGCGAGGACTGGGTGTGAGCCACCACGCCCAGCCAACCCACTATGTTCTTAAGGGCCCTGGAATTTTGCAAAGGTGACCAGCTAGATTGTGCTAGAACCGCAGCTCCTCCATATATGACCTGTGTAATGTAGCATTTAGCCTCTCAGAGCCTCAGTATACTTACATGCAAAATAAGAAGGAAAACTGGGTTGCTCTCTGAAGTTCAATGTCATTATGTACATAATACACTTAGCACTGTGCTAGAACCACACGAAGAGCTCGATAGATGGTAGCTCACATCATTAATTACTCCAGGTAATTCTGGCTTAATATTTACAACTGGTAAACTTATTATAAAATTAATACACTAAAAGAGGATCTTCCACCAAAAAGTCAGCTTTTTGTTCTCTCAGTGTGGGCCCCCAGTCTCTATAGAGTGGCTGATGGGATATGATAGGACAGGTCAAGAGCCATTGTCATTGTTGAATCTGTTGTCACAGTGACTTGCCTCTGGGAAGCCCCCCATCAAACTCAACTCAGACAGGTGGAAGCGAGCTTTGCTTAGACAACTTCCCTCTGGCCCTGCCAAACCCCCATTTGGGGCACTGCTTTGCTCTCCCCAGTCTGGGGTCTCAGTGCAGCATCCCTGTAGCTCACATACCTGTACCATTAAGGGGCCTGCCATTGGCCCTCCTCCAGCTCATCTCGGGCCCAGGGACTCCAGTAGCTCCACAGCGTAGCAATGCTGTGCCACCCAAAGGGGACCTGATGTTGGCCACTCCTGGATGGAGCTCTGGGCCCTGGCACTTCCTCAGTTCAAGCTGGCTGAAGGCCACTCCGGCCAGGCTGCGTGGGCTGGCACATCTCAGTTCGGTCTCAATGAAGGCCAAGTTTGGGGCCCAGCCATCCAAAAGATGAACCAGGTCATAGAGTTGGCAGTCACATGCCCAGGGGTTGTCCTGTAGCCCTGCAGGGGTGAAAAAGAAGACAAGATATTCGGATAGATATTCAAGGTCCTCAAGCCCAGCACCCTTTCCCCTCTGGGAGGACAGGCAGGTCCTCATTCAGAGTCAGCAGAACTGGCCTCCGGGCCCAGTTCCTTGCCTTGCTAGTAATATGACCTGAAATTTGATTTTTTGTGTTAAATAATAGCATTACTTTCTTTTCAGCCTTGCTTTAAACATAATAAAAAATAAATCTTTGTGGTTTTTTTTTTTTTTTTTGAGACAGAGTCTCGCTCTGTCGCCCAGGCTGGAGTGCAATGGCCGGATCTCAGCTCACTGCAAGCTCCGCCTCCCAGGTTTACGCCATTCTCCTGCCTCAGTCTCCCATGTAGCTGGGACTACAGGCGCCCGCCACCTCGCCCAGCTAGTTTTTTGTATTTTTTGGTAGAGATGGGGTTTCACCGTGTTAGCCAGGATGGTCTCGATCTCCTGACCTCGTGATCCGCCCGTCTCGGCCTCCCAAAGTGCTGGGATTACAGGCTTGAGGCACCGCGCCCGGCCAAAAATAAATCATTTTAAGTACTGGGTAGATATACAGCATCCTGACAGAACTGGCAGTTACTGTTGCCATTCTCGGACTCATCCTTTCAGGCCACTGGCCAGGTAGTATTTCCACAATAATCGCAATATGACAAAATCAATTTCTAGGAATGCATCACTGACCCCTGATCCTTAATGCCAGTTCTCCCAGTATCAATGGTATTTTCAGCATCATCCCAGCAATGAAGGCGGCTGCTCTGAGCCACGGACCCTTTGACATGGCTCAAATGGGCGTAAACAGCAGGGTGAAAGGGCCAGAAAATCAAATCCTGGGATATATCCCCCACTGTCTTTACTCTAAAATTGAGCATTCTTACAGAGCCGAAAGCAGGTCATTGTACCCACTCTGTCAAAGAACATTATAGAGATAGAGGGGTACCATGTGCATATAAATGAGGTACCCTGTGTCCTCAATTCTAAGGCACAATTCCTTCTTACAGGGTTACATTACTGAAATGCAAGATAAATGCACTTGATATTATCTCCTTTTAGTCCCCAAAGACTTATTGAATTTAATAGTCTATCTAATAATCAATGATATCTTATACATTCACATAGATATATTTAATACATGTGTCAAAGGGTTGGGGTGGGTGCATTCAGATCTGACTGGATATTCATGTTTCTCAGGTCTCTTTGAGCACAACCCATGGGTGCCAGTTCCTTTTCCCACCTCCCCCTTACCCTGTCTCACCAGAGGTTGCTGCCTTGTGTCATTGGTTAAATGCACTTAATGATACATCTGCAACCCAAGATTCATCAATGCCTGGCTCCAGTGGTGTGCTACCTGGCTTTCATTTTACTACAATAGGGCCAGAAAGAATGAATGTAAAAGGCAAAGTTAAACAACAGTGAAACTTTCACTTGCCAGACTGGCAAAAGTTAAACATTTTGGCCATTTTAATTGTTAGTTCCATGAGTATATACATTTTCATCTCTTTTGTTCTCTGCTGTATTCCCAGCACCTAGAATTGGAAGGCATTCAAAAATATGGAGTCTCACTCATTGCCCAGGCTGGAGTGCAGTGGAGCAACCTCGGCTCACTGCAACCTCCGCCTTCCAGGTTCAAGCAATTCTTCTGCGTTAGCCTCCCAAGTAACTGGGATTACAGGTGCCCACCACCACATCTGGCTAATTTTTGTATTTTTTTTTTTTTTTTTTTTGAGACAGAGTCTCGCTCTGTCGCCCAGGCTGGAGTGCAGTGGCCGGATCTCAGCTCACTGCAAGCTCCGCCTCCCGGGTTCACGCCATTCTCCTGCCTCAGCCTCCGGAGTAGCTGGGACTATAGGCGCCCGCCACCTGGCCCGGCTAGTTTTTTGTATTTTTTAGTAGAGATGGGGTTTCACCGTGTTAGCCAGGATGGTCTCGATCTCCTGACCTCGTGATCCACCCGTCTCAGCCTCCCAAAGTGCTGGGATTACAGGCTTGAACCACCGCGCCCGGCCGGTAATTTTTGTATTTTTAGCAGAGACAGAGTGTCACCATATTGGCCAGGCTGGTCTCAAACTCCTGACCTCAAGTGATCCACCCGCCTCGGCCTCCCAAAGTGCTGAGATTACAGGTGAAAGCCACCAAACCCAGACCAGATGGGTTTTTAAATGTCTAATATGCACACTCTGTGACCTAATAATTCCACTTCTCAGTTCCTATTCTAGAGAAACATTGATGTGCACAAGAACGTATTGCCAAGAATGTTCTCTGTTGCATCATAGGTGTTAACAACATAATGGAAACAATTTAAAAGTCCACTAAAGGGGGAATGGCTAAATAAACTATAGTATAAATATGTTTATAACATAGTGCAGATATGGTATACTATAGAATGTTGTGCAGTAGTTTTAAAAATGAACTTGATCCATTTGTAGAAATTTAGAAAGATCTACAAGATATAGTGTTGGGTCAAAAAGTTAGTGTTGGTTAGTATGTATGACAAAATTTTATGTAAAACCCACACATAACTTTTCTTAATCCATGTATGTATGTGTATATATACGTACATACATATGCATATGAAATGTATCTGAACAGATAGGGAGCTTGCATATAAATATGATAATAGTAACTACTTTTGGGAAGGGGTTGGAATAGGGAGAGAGGACAGAAGGGTCTTTAACCTCTTCTGCAATATTTTAAACGTTTGTATTTATTCATGTATGAGTTGTATAATTCAGATCAATTTTCCAGAATGAATTATGCCCCTTCTGTCATTCTCAGGACCAGGCAGGTGCCTTGGGCAGGAAAGGAGATCTAGCTCACATGGTAAGCTGTTGGTTTGTTAGGAACAGGAAGGAACCGAAGAAATAGCAGGTCCAGCTGGTGTAGTGTACTAACCCATCCAGCTCTGAGTTGGGAAATTGAGTCTCAGGGGCCTTCTCCTGGTTGTGTGACCTGGAAAGACCTCTCTTATGACTGGGATGCGAACTGCCACAGTCTGGCTTGTGGATTGAGCTCCTAAACCCGCCGCTCTTGTGGATCTCACTGTCTTTGCTTAAACCTGGAAGGCAGGTATGATTTCAATTTTCTAAATAAAGAATCGAAACTCAGAGAAGCCTGGTAACTTGCCTAAGACCCCAGGTGAAGGATGCCACCTCTTACCTAGGACCAGCCTGGGGTGGTGGCTGTGAGGGAAGATACCGGTCTTCAGGTGAGCCCAGGAGATGATCAGCTCCTGCGGGAGCCTCATCAGCTGGTTGCTGGAGAGATCCAGGAAGGTGAGGTTCTCCAGGAAGCGCGCGGCCTCAGGGGGCACAGCCGAAAGGCGGTTGGCCTGCAGGTCCAGCAGCCGCAGCTCGGGGGCGTCCCTGAGCGCGGCCCAGGGGAAGGTGGCCAGGCGGTTCCCAGGCAGCCGCAGCTCCCGCAGGCGTCGCAGGCCACGCAGCATGAGGGCGTTGAGCTCGCTGAGGGCGTTGTAAGGCAGCCACAGCTGCTCCAGGCGGCCCAGGGGCCTGAAGGCCTCGGCAGGAACCCTGCGGATGGCCGTCCGCTCCAGGCGCAGTCTGGAGGTGTCCGGAGGGATGGACGCCGGAGGCAGGGTCATGTCGGGGTCGTTGCACACCACCGTCCTGCTGGCAGAAATGGGGGATAGTTGAGCAAGGATCCTGCCTGGTCTGGGACCTCCCACCGCTTCCTCCCTTTGCGAGGCCTCCAGTTCTGCCTGTTATCACCGGACACCCACACCCGAGTCCAGGCCATGGCTGGGACCTGGAGAGGGGCCCGGAGCAAGCCAGCTCCACTTTTCCTTTTTGCAGAGGTCTTGCTCTGAGAGCCTTTCACAAGGGTCCCAGGAAGGTCATTTGGTCTTCACGGTCCTGCAAGTCTTCACCTTTACACTGTTACGACCCATAACAGCCCACAGCACCCACAGTGCACTAAGAATGAACAGTATTAATAAACCCCGTGATCACGTTGTGCACTGTTGCTTTGCAAATATGTGTTAAAAGTGTTCGTTTGGCCAGGCACGGTGGTTCACGCCTGTAATCCCAGCACTTTGGGAGGTGGAGGCGGGTGGATCATCTGAGGTCAGGAGCTCAAGACTAGCCTGGCCAACATGGTGAAACCTTGTCTCTACTAAAAAATACAAAAATTAGCCAGGCATGGTGGCACACGCCTGTAGTCCCAGCTACTCGGGAGGCTGAGGCAGGACAATCGCTTGAACCCAGGAGGCACAGGTTGCAGTGAGCGGAGATCACCCCACTGCACTCCCACCTGGGTGACAGAGCAAGACTTGGTCTAAAAATAAATAAATAAATAAAAATGTTCGTTTGTTAAATTTTCCCTTAATTTTTGTAACTGTTTTGGTTTATCATTTAACAAAAAATGTACCAAGGACATAAAAAATGAAAGCACCTCAAGTCTCTCCACCTCTGGTGAGCCATGTGATGATCAAGGTGTTCAAGAGCCAGGACTTGGCAGCGTCACACCTGGATTCACACCTGGGCTCTTTGCGTGCTGGCTATGTGTCCTTGAGTATACTAGGTAATGTCTCGTTTCCTCAGTTTTGCCATCAAATAGACTCCACAGGTGGTTATGGGGTTAAAGAGATAATGCATGTAGAAGCCCAGCACATTGCCTGCCACCCTGCATGAGCCCAAGGGTATGGATCACTGTCATCATTGTTTGCATCTCAGCACTGCAAGTAGATCGGGTCAGTCTTATCAACTCTTCTACCCAAACCACGACTTCTTAAACCTTATTCTGTTATGACTGGGACTAAAGCAGAGGATAGAGAGATAATAGGAAGCAGTCCCTGCCCTCAAGGAGCCTACATTTCAGGGTTATGTTTTACAGTACGTAAACCGAAAATAAAATCCTAAGCCCCTCAACCACTGAACAGGCCTGTCTAAGGGAGGTTGTTCTCTTGTAATAGCATAACCTACTGGTCATATCAGGCTTTCCTGGAGGTACACACACATATCACCAGCATCCCTCAGAATAACTCATATACTCCACTTAAAGGCGGCTGGGCTGGGCTTGTTTTTTCTTGTAAACAGTGCCCACAAACAGCACGGATATTCTTATTCACTCCTTTTGAGCAAATATACGTGGAACTCCTACTGAGTGATGGGCAGTTCAGAAGAGAATCAGCCTCATAGCCCCTGTCTCCATACAGTGTGTAATCTAGCTCAGGAAGAAAGAGCATTTACAGCAACGGTATTTCCAGATAATAAAATAGGTTTGATTAGGTGTGATGGCTCATGCTTATAGTCCCAGCTACTCAGAAGGCTGAGGTGGGAAGGTGGCTTGTGCCCAGGAGTTGGAAGTTGCAGTGAGCTATGATTGTGCCATTGCACTCCAGCCTGGGTGACAGAGCAAGATCCTGTCTCAAAAAAAAAAAAAAAAAAAAAAATACAGGTTTGGGTATTGCAAGGAGGAAGGTCTGGATGTAGGTGAGAGAAAGACAGGTGATTGGAAAACTTATCTTGGGAGAGAAAATGGCAAAAGGGGGATTTAAAGGAAACTGTAAGAACCCAATGCAAGCCTACACCACAGCTCAAACTTACAGCACAACTCAAACCTCCAGCACAACTCCTGGTGGGGTAAAACCAGAGGCAAACTGGGACAAACAGCATGGGCACAAATCCATTCAGGTGCACAGTCCAGCTCTTCCCAGGTAATCCCAGTGACCACAGCACACACTTCATGATACAACAGCTCAGACATAAAGGCTGGGCTCTCTGAGAGGCCCAGGTGAGACAGGGATCCGAGGAAGGCTTCTGAGATGCAGAAGGAGCTTTGGTCTAACTGCACCGTCTGTGCCCATAGCCACAGGGGACCTCAGGGCCCGCTACCATCTTTCCTGATCTCATAGGACCCTCCATGCAGATGGGCTGGTGCATGTTAGCCATGGGATGGTCAAGCGGGTAGAACCAAGAGCTCTGGCTTCAGAGGAAGGAATGCCCACTGACTTACATTAGCGGCCCTAGAAACTCATTTTCCATCTTAAGGCTAACTCTGCTGCCTGGAACTTATCACTGGTCCCTGCCCATGGCAGCATCACCAGAAAAGTGTTCTGAAAACTGAATCGGAATGCCTGGGTTCCAGGACCGGTTTCATCAAGGATGTTGTGTGTCTTTCAGCCCTATGCCTCCTATGGGCGATGGGAGGCTTTTTGTCACTCCAGTGACACTCTCCAGGCTGGAAACAGCCTGTTCAGGGCTCAGCCTGGCTTCTCTTGGGGACAGGATCCCTACCCTCCATATGAGTTGATGCGTTGGACACTTGGGCTACAGTGGAGTTCGTTCTGGTTCTCAGATCATTTGAAGGGTCTTTTCTTAGTGGTTCTTCTCCATTCTCTGCCTCCTCTCCTCCCCCAATCAACTCGACATTCATTACCAAGATTATTAAAAGGGTAGCTCCGATAACATTGTTCCCTGGATCAGAAACCATCAGTGGCTCAGAAACCATGCAGAGGTCTTTAATGGATAAGCTAAAGAAGTCGGAGAAAAGATGTTTTAAAGGTTGCTAAAGAAAAGAAGAAAATGAGCAGTAGTGGAAGAACAAGGGTCCACAAGCCACGGTGGCATGGGAATGGTCATGGAAGGAGAGGAGGAGCGATTGGAAGTGCTCTGAGGGATCAGACAGAGGGTGGGGAAAGTCAAGGAAAAGGCTGGGGATGGAAGGAAGCATGCTTGTCATGGGATGGGCACTCCTGGCTTTTGGAGCACCCATAAAAAGGGATTGAGGCTGAGGCTCCTGGGATCTGGCCAGCGAAGATTGAGAGGAGGAAGAGAATGAGAGGCAAGTGGTCCCATCATGGATGAGGTCATAGGAAATATGATTGGGCATTGTAGAGAGGTCAGGCAAGAGAGTGCAAGAGCCTGGGAAAGAAGGGGCTGGGGAAATATAGAAAAGAAGAAGGAATAGAAAAAATCAAGGAGAAGAAAAGAAAGCAGTAAGGGAAGGGATTTCCTGGACGTTTAAGGAGGGCTCTTCTCCTCCAGGAGCCTGGAGGAGGACTCAGGAAGGACTTCCTAGAACTGACACACTTGTGCTTCACCCTCGGGCCCATGTGTATAGATACCTGGTACCTCTCGGACAGAGTCACCCCTTTGCTTGCTGGAAAATAATGCAGCACAGACCACCCCATAAGACCCCTGGTCCTCAGGGGCCAGGGGAGATGAAGATCTCACCCAGGGCCCCAGCTCCAACTCCTCCCAACCCAGCCTAGCTGGCAGAGCAATGGAGGCTGGGCTGCCCATCCCACACACCCAGTACCATACCTGGCCTTGCTGCCATCACCCATGATATGGAGGCTGCAGCTGCATTGAGAGGGGCAGAACCCCCGGGCCTGGGGGGGGCACCCAAGGGCCAAGAGCCAGAGCATGCCTAATGCCACCCTCATGGCTCCTGGCTCCTCTCTGGCCCAGGCAGGGGCCTGTCCCTGGACCGCTCCGTCCCACCGGCCCAGCAAGCCCAGCAAGCCCAGCAGCTGCCCACTTGCTCGCCAGCCCCTTACACCCCCTCCTGAGGCCATCGGATAAACACTGACAGGCTGGGGATTAGGGAGGGGAGTCCCAGCCCCAGCACTCAGCGGCTTATTGCTTTCTGAATCACTCAGTCCTGAGGGTGGGGGCGGGGGACCCCCCTCCATAGCAATAGCGACAGGCCCAGAGAGGCCAGGGCACAGCAAAGCAAGACAAGTAGGCAGCTTCCCAGAGGCAAACAGCCATGGGACTGTCATCTGCAAAGCACCCCATCCCAACAAGGCCACGGACAACAGAGACTCCAGTGGAGTGCCAGGGAAGATGGAGACAGAACCCCCGCCTCAATAAGGGCCTTTGGAAATTCTTTCCTCTGACACTGTCTTCCAGCAAAAAGCAGTGAAATGAAGCAACGCTTCTTGACGGTGCTAAAGGCATTGGAAGGAGGCTAAGCTCTGGACCCAGGCTTCCTGGGGTCAAATCCCAGCTGTTTCATTAATGGGCTGTGACCTTGGGTGAGTCACATTCTCTCTTGGCCTCTGTGTCCTTATCCGACAAAGAGAAATAAAGCTACTCCATGCAGGGTGTTTGTGAAAATTAAACTCAAATTCCAAGGTCTTGATAGCCTGTGGGAACAGAAGCTCCCTCATAAGTTGTAAGTGCCCAGTTTCACTGGTTCTTTTAAGTCCCTGCTTACAGAGGAACTGGACAGATTCAGATATTTTGGGGAGATATCAGAGGTGTCTCTCATGAGCCTGCAAATGGTCCCAGGCTGCCAGGCAAACAGCTGCCTGCCTTGAGTGCCCCATGGATATGGACTCAGCACACTGCTATTTCAGCTGGCCCCTCCTGGGCATTACTATGAATGCCAAAGGTGGGGATGTCTCCACATGAGGGACAAGGGCACCCCTCTCCTCAATGGATGGTACTCCAGCGACGGCCCCAGAGAGGTAGCTCAGAGAGTTCTTAGAGAAGGCACTTCAGGTTTTTTTGGAGACAGAACCCAACCTCTAATAAGGACTTTTGGAAATTCTCCATTCATAAAGCTTTCTTTTGCTTTATAGTGACAGGGTTGCTCTGTCACTCAGAATGGAGTGCAGTGGTGTAATCATAGCTCACTGTAGCCTCGAACTCCTGAGCTCAAGCCATCCTCCTACCTCAGCCTCCTGAGTAACTGGAACTGCAGGCAACCACCACCATGTTTGGCTATTTTTTAAAAAATTAGTTTTTGTAGAGACAGGGTCTTGCTGTGTTGCCCAGGATGGTCTCAAACTCCTGGCCTCAAGTGATCCTCCTGCCTCAGTTTCCCAAAGTACTGGGATTACAGGCCTGAGCCACCGCACCCAGCCTAATTTCAATTTTTACCTATTCTCTCCTAACCCTATCTCACTTTACCATATCTACTCAAGATGCCGGTGGGCACTGACCAGGGATGATTCCTAATAGTAGACACTCAGTTGACTCGCTCATTTATTCTTCACATTTGACCCCGAGGCATTGTTCTCTAGTCCAGCATGCCCTACCTATATTGTTTGACTTTTCTAGAGGGTTCCCCAGTCCTTCATGCCTGTGATTCCAGGCAGGCCTAGACCAGTGAGGTATATGACCTGCAAAGATCTCTGGGGCCCCAGCGCACACATAAAATGCCTAGCTCGGTGCCAGGTCAGTTTTGACAATACTGGTTTCTCATTCTTTCCTTCCAGTGCAGCCAGTAGGATTTTCCCAGTGTTTCCCAGCTATATTTCCTCCTCCCCAAGCCCAGCCACCAGATGTGCCTGTTTCCACATCTCTGCTTCTTCCTCTTTGTGTCTTTTGCCCAAATGAACTTTACCGTTTAATCTTGGCCTTGCCCTGCTTTATCTTCTCTCATGAAGGCTTTTGTGACCTTGAAGGCATGAAAAAAGGACTGACATATGTATTAACCAACACCATAAGGTAGAAACTGAGAAAGAAGGCCGGGCGCGGTGGCTCATGCCTGTTATCCCAGCACTTTCCGAGGCCGAGGCGGGCCTGAGGTCGGGAGTTTGAGACCAGTCTGACCAACATAGAGAAACCCTGTCTCTACTAAAAATACAAAATTAGCCGAGCATGGTGGCACATGCCTGTAATCCCAGCTACTCAGGAGGCTGAGGCAGGAGAATGGCTTGAACCTGAGAGGCGGAGGTTGCGGTGAGCCGAGATTGCACCATTACACTCCAGCCTGGGCGACAGAGCGAGACTGCATCCCAAAACAAACAAACAAACAAATAAACAAACAAACAAAAAAAAAAGAAATTGAGAAAGAACAGGGAACGCTCTGGAGGGTGCAAAAATAAGCTCAGCCCTGCAGAGGGATTAGGCTTAGATGGAAGTGAGGACTCATGAAAGGAAAGGCCTGGGAAGTGGGCATTCCTGGAACAGAGTGGGTTGCTCTACCAGAGTGCGTCAAAGATGCCATTGAAAAGTGCCTAAGCCTGAGGAATAGGAGATTGGCTTTTGTTCCAGCTCCATCCATAAATTACTGCATGGCCTCAGGCAGATTTTAATTGTTTTTAGCCACGGTTTCCTTGTCTGAAATGGAAAGGATAATGGTATCCAATTCAAGGAGTTGTTTGTAGGACTCATCAGAAGATCCCTTAGCACAGTGCCTGACCTGGCTCAATATTAGCTATGTTGCCAATAGTGCTCTGGAGCTTGGTTTCTTAATCTGAAAATGAATTAAGTTGCCCTAGATCAGTGTTTCCTGGTGTAAATTTTATCACGAGCCAGAGCATAACAATGCATAAAGAGCCAGTGTGTCAGGAAGTCATTTGTAGCAGCCAAAGCTCTTAGCGGGGCCAGCAAGGCTGGGCGGGTTGGGAGGCGGAGACTGACAAGACGGCAGCCCCTCTGTTCTAAAACAGTGTCCTAGGAGATTTTTTATGCTCATGTGGCTCAAGTGCTCTATGGGAGACAGGAAATGCAGCTCTGAGGTTTATATTCATGATATCTAACCGGGACTTATACAGAGGCCGCAGACAAAAGACACTGACATTGCAGAAAAGTAAACGAAGAGTCTAGTGGTCCCACTCCAGGCACATAACTAGTTAGTGACAGATTCAGAACCAGAAACCCATTCTCTGGTCCCATTTGGGGTTCTTCCTCTGACAACAGGTGACTTCCCAAACTTCATCCTTTCCCCAGCGCTTTGGAGTACACACATGTGAGCCTGAGGACACACGCGCCCAGGCACCGGGCTTGTCAGGAACAGCTGCGGCTCAGATCCCTCCTCCTGCTCCCCTCCCTTGGTTATGCAATTCTTTTCCAATAAGGCTCTCAGTCTCACACCATTTGGATTCCCCGACCTTAATCCTGTGCAATGGGGCTGAAATGAATGAGACAGGGCTCCATTCTGGCTTCACAAAGGCTGCATTGTCCAACTCGTGAATGGGTTCCTTCTGCTTGGACCAAGAGGACCATTTGCAGGGGGGAGGCATCCAGAAAGAGCCCAAGGTCCAGCATAATAACGTGCATGTGCCTCCACGCACATGGGATGGCCCTTTAAAAGGGAGGGCCTGGCTGCGGGAAGCCAGAGACAGCTGGGCCACTGGCAGGAGGGAGAGTGAGGATGGCAGAGACCAGTGCCCTGCCCACCGGCTTTGGGGAGCTCGAGGTGCTGGCTGTGGGGATGGTGCTGCTGGTGGAAGGTGAGCCAGGCAGAACCTGGGGTGCAGCGGGGGCCCAGTGGGTTCTGAGGACCCAGGCCACCAATATGGAGCTGGCAAGGAGAGGCGAGGTCCCCAAATCCAGCTGGGTGTCAGGTCCCCTTGACTGCCTTCCCCTCTGTGCCTGGACTCAGGGGGTGTTCTGACAGCTGAACCTGTGAGGTGCAGCACACTGCCTGCCAAGCAGAGAGTAAGCCAGGCAAGGGTCAGGGAGGGAGGGACTTTGAGAGGGGACATCTGCCCAGGAGATGATCAAGAGCCAGGCTTTAGGACTTTTCATGTCCCTCCAGTCGGGAGGAAATTTAATCCACTCCTTAGAAATCCTGCTAAGAATCCCACATAAGATCAGTCCCCTGAAAGGCTCTGGGGACAGACAGCTCTGCCACCTGCTCTTGTGTGACTGGAACCAAGTCCCTTCAGCTCTCTGCCCTCAATGCCTTGACATTCCGAATGGGTGGTTGTAAAGATTAAATTGGATAATGGGTATAAAGTGCTAGCCTAAATAGACTCCAGGGTATTTAAATTCATTCTCTCCCATCCTCTCCAGCCCCACCACTATTTTCACTGTGTCTACTCCTATGAGCCTAAGCACTTCGCCTCTAGGTCCGCAAGGGACCTACCTACCTCCACCTAGAATCCCTAAGATGCTCGCTGAGGCCAGAGCTAGAGACAGTGTCAATCCTGAATCTGCGCCAGCCTGAGCTAAGTTGAGGGAGAATGCAGCTTTGGTTCAAAGCATACCCAGAGAAATCATCAGTCTCTAATGAGAACTGACAATGGAGAGGAAGTGACAGTCATTTGATTGGTCCTGAAGGCTCTGGACATGACTTGCTGGTGGCCCCAGCCGGTGTCTCCCTTTCCTGAGAACCCTGCAATCTAGCATCCCTCCAGGTCCTCAAATATGCCATAAAATTTTACCACTTTATTTTTTGGAAGGGGTTTAAATTTACATTTTTATTTCATGTTTGATAATTAGAAATGTCATTGTATACATAATGCTTTGGTTTTTATCTTATTTTATTTTAAAAATATTTTTAAAATTTCAATAGCTTTGGGGGTACAAGTGACTTTTGTTTACATCGATGAATTACATCATGGCAAATTCTGAGATTTCAGTGCACCCATCACCCGAGTAGTGTACATTGTACCTAATATGTAGGTTTTTTAAAAAAAATTATACTTTAAGTTCTAGGGTACATGTGCATAACGTGCAGGTTTGTTACTTATGTATACTTGTGCCATGTTGGCGTGCTGCACCCATCAACTCGTCAGCAGCCATCAACTCGTCATTTACATCAGGTATAACTCCCAATGCAATCCCTCCCCCCTCCCATATGTAGGTTTTTTTAATCCCACCCCGTCTCCCACACTTGCCGTTCTCCAGTCTCCAAAGTCCATTATGTCCTCTGAATGCCTTTGCATACTCACGGTTTAGCTCCCACTTGTAACTGAGAACAATCAGTATTTGATTTTCCATTCCTGAGTTACTTCACTTAGAATAATGGCCTCCAGCTCCATCCAAGTTGCTGTAATAAGACATTATTTCATTCCTTTTTATGGCTGAGTATTATTCCATGATGTATATATACCACATTTTCTTTGTCCATTCATTGGTCAGTGGGCACTCGCATTGATTTCGTATCTTTGCAATTGTGAATTGTGCCACAATAAACATAGATGTGCATGTGTGTTTTTGGCTGGATTAAATGGCAGATCTACTTTTAGTTATTTACAGAATCTCTATACTCTTTTCCATAGAGGTTGTATTAATTTACATTCCCAGCAGCAGTGTATAAGCATTCCCTTTTTACCACATCCATGCCATCGATCTATTGTTTTTTGACTTTTTATTGATGGCCATTCTTGTAGGAGTAAGGTGGCATCTCATTGTACCACAGCATGTCTTTGCACATGCTATTCCCTCCTGGAATAGCATGCTCTTCCATGCATTGTCCTGCAGGTAAGTGCTTCTCACAGTTTTGAAGGCGGGATTTTTTTCCTGTTCCTCACTTTAGATGGGGGAAGCTGAGGTTCAGAGAGCTTAAGAAGCAGCAAGCGAGGCAACCGAGCCAAAATTCAAGGTCGGGTCTGTCTGCTTCCAGAGTACGCCCCCTTCACGCTCACTTCCCTGCCTGGCGTCCTGGGCAGCTCCCAGCTCTAACATCAACTCTTCTCCTTGGAGGCTCTCTGACTTTGCTCTACAGTCCTTGGAGAAGGCATTTTGAAATGCAAAAGGCCTGAATTCAAGTTCCAGCTCCACCACTTACTAGCTGTGTACTTAGGGCAAGTTAGCTAGTGTCTCTGAACCTCAGTTTCCCAGCTACAAATGGAGAAGAGCGTATCCAAGTGAAGACTGAATGAGATGACTCATATTAAGTGCTTATCCTGGTGCCTAGTGTGCGCTAAGTGCCCGGCAGGTGTCAGTGATTATGATCGTTATAGCATGAAGCATGCTACGCTATATTGGTTGTCTTTCTTGTCTGTCTGGGAGGTTGCTGATGCTCCATCCACCCCACGCACCCTGTTCTGTCCCCAGCTGGGCTTCAGCAGCCCCAATGCCAGCCCCAACCCTTCGTTTCAGCTCTCTCCGGTCTCAGCCTCAATACCCTGACCATCTTCTCTTTCTGCAAGACCCCGGAGCTGCGGACTCCCTGCCACCTGCTGGTGCTGAGCTTGGCTCTTGCGGACAGTGGGATCAGCCTGAATGCCCTCATTGCAGCCACATCCAGCCTTCTCCGGTACCAGCCCCCTCCCCAGTCCACAGGCCCTGAGGTCCTGCCTGGGGCCTAACCTCTGGGTCCCGGGCAGCCAAGCCAAGGGCATTTTTACTACTTACAGAAAATTGGCCAAGGGCGGAGGGTGGGCAAGCTAAAATGGGCTGAATTCCAGATTGATTCTGAAGAATGACCGCTGATTTCTGGAAGACAGGGATTGCTGAAACCTGATGAAAGAGATGGCAGGCTGTAGAGATCAATGGTATAGGTTCTGTAACCAAACAACCTAGGTTTGCATTCTGGTTTCATTCAGCATTTCTAGTTCTGGGCTTCTTCCATAAATCGGATATTATTTCCTAACTCATATAGTTCGTTGGAAGTATTTACTTCTATTATGTGTAAATAACTTAAAATAATGCTTGATACCTAGGACTCTAAGTAAGTGTGAAAACAAACAGGGTTTTAGCTAGCGTCTAACACCTCCTTATACACAAACCAGGGTCTTCCATCACAGCTTCAGAAGGTGTTTATAAAATTGTTTTCTGAAGCAGACTGGACATTCTCATTCTGATTTTGGACACTGCAGATGGAGGCTGGAGCCCACCTGGATGCGCATGCTCCGTGCTGACCAGCCTGGGGGGTCTGCATCAGTGAGAATTCTTCCTCCCACAGTGAATTGAAGCTTCCACCTTTGTTTGGCCCTTTAGGCTGGGGAGGCCTGGGATCTCCCCCTCTGACTTTGCCTTCATCTTCTGTGTGACCTTGGCCTCAGTATCTTTGCCTCTTTGAACCTCAGTTTCCCCACCTATCAATTACAGGCATGAGCTCTCCTGTGACAGTGGGATCTGATCACACAGAGAGAGCCTATGGCCCAACCGTGGTGCAAAGTCACCGAGCATAGAGAGTGTGCATCGGGCTCTACCCCTTCAGCCCAGTTACTTAAGCTCTAACACCTCATAGGAAAGACACCGATATTAAGGCCGTCTTTGGAGAAGCAGGGCAAGATTCAGGAACGCACACTCCAGGCTGTACTTGGCAGGTGTGGGAGGTGGAAAGGGTTGGAGGAGAGGGGTCACTGGTGCCCAGTGTCTCCCACAGGCGCTGGCCCTACGGCTCGGACGGCTGCCAGGCTCACGGCTTCCAGGGCTTTGTGACAGCGTTGGCCAGCATCTGCAGCAGTGCAGCTATCGCCTGGGGGCGCTATCACCACTACTGCACCCGTATGTATCTGGGCTTCTCCAGTGGAGGGACACCGATGCAGTGTGGAGAGGATAAGAGGCAGGGCGGGGCAGTCAGAACTAGCTACAGCTCCTTGTTTTCCAGGGCAGGGAAGTGTGGGTGGGTGTGAGTGTGCATGCCTATCATGTGTAGGCACTCATTTCAGGAAAGGAGGGAGGGTGGGAGAGTGTGCAGGAGAGCTATTGAGGCTATCTTGCCATCACTGCAACCTTGGGCAAGTCAGGGATCCTCTCTGAACCTTAGTCTCCTCCTATATGAAATGATTTTTTTTTTTTCTTTTTGAGACGGAATTGCTCTATTGCCCAGGATGGAGTGCAGTGGCTTGATCTTGGCTAACTGCAACCTCTGCCTCCTGGTTTCAAGCGATTCTTCTGCCTCAGCCTGCCGAGTAGCTGGGACTACAGGCGCACGCCACCACGCCCAGCTAATTTTTGTATTTTTAGTAGACATGGGGTTTCACCATATTGGCCAGGCTGGTCTTGAACTCCTGACCTCGTGATCTACCTGTCTCAGCCTCCCAAAGTGCTGGGATTACAGGTGTGAGCCACTGCGCCTGGCTGAGATGATTTTATTTTATTTTATTTTATTTTATTTTATTTTATTTTTGAGACGGAGTCTCGCTCTGTCGCCCGGGTTGGAGTGCAGTGGCCGGATCTCAGCTCACTGCAAGCTCCGCCTCCTGGGTTCACGCCATTCTCCTGCCTCAGCCTCCGGAGTAGCTGGGACTACAGGCGCCCGCCGCCTCGCCCGGCTAGTTTTTTGTGTTTTTTAGTAGAGACGGGGTTTCACCGTGTTAGCCAGGATGGTCTCGATCTCCTGACCTCGTGATCCGCCTGCCTCAGCCTCCCAAAGTGCTGGGATTACAGGCTTGAGCCACCGCGCCCGGCAGCTGAGATGATTTTAATAACCAATCTCAGTTTTATTTTGAAAATCAAATGAGATCAGGGTTACAGAAAATGCCCTTGCAGATAGGTACTACGGAGGTGCAGAGAGGCTGGGTGTATGTGTGTAGCTGGGCATGTGGCCTGGCACCCAACCATTCCATGAGGCTTCATGAAAACTGTCCAGCTCTAGATTTCCCAATCTGCATGGTCAAATACCATCTTCATAATTGGCCATATCAGTGTACAAACTGCTCTGTTTCTCCTTGATTTTTTTTTTCTTAAAAGTGACTCATTTTTTAAAATGTAAACACCTGCTTCAAGCTCATTCTAAACAACATCTGGGAAATCACAGGTTTAATGTTCTTATAATTTTAATACAATTAAAATAAAAACCTGTTCACCCAGAGACCATCCAGAACCCTATTCACCACCATGGGTACATAAACATGTTTTGGGGAGCTGTGGCTCAGCTAACCCTCCTAGCAAACCCTCAGCTCACAGCCTTGGAAGCAGAGGCACAGAGAAGTTAAGCAGCTTGCCTAGGGTCACACAGCTACTAAGGGCAGAGCTGACACTGGGCATGACCTGGTACCTCCAAGTCCTGAGCTATGAATTTGCTCAGCACAGAGGCTGCTGTGAGGTCTATGGCCAGCACAGCTCAAGCCGTGGCATGGCCTCTTTGGAATCCACAGAACTTCCCTTGCCATAGTCACATGTACAGCCGCCTTCCCTGCAAAGTCACTGCCCGTCATGGGTCTCTCCAGGCCAAAATGCTTCCATCGGTCTCATCATTTTGAGTGGCAATAGTTTAGCCTTCCTGTCCACCTGGTCTCAGAGTGCTTCTCCCACTACTTCCATCCCAGCCCCCGCCCCAGTGATCCCTTGGACCATCTTACACACACACACACACACACACACACACACACACACACACACACACCACCTTCTCAGACAGCAACAGGCTTCTCTGCCTCAATATAGAACAGTTAATCCCTATGCCAGAGGCCTTAGATCAAAGCCCTTTCTATACTGAGAGCACGGCAGAGCAGTGTGAAGGCAGGCAAAGGGGAATGAGGAGGTCTGAATTCATCTACTCCATCCCTGGGAGGTTGTAGGCATGTCACCTTGGCCATCTGTTTCTAAAGCTGAAAGTCTGAGGCAGCACAAGGGTCCAGGTAGGTATTCATTATTGTGCCCACAGAGAATTGCTTGAACCTGGAAGGCAGAGGTTGCAGTGAGCCGAGATGGCACCACTGCACTCCAGCCTGGGCAACAGAATGAGACCATGCTTCAATAAAACAAAAACACAAAAACAAACAAACAAACAAACAAAAACAGGAAGAAGAAAAGGCCAAGCACCGTGGCTCATGCCTGTAATCCCAACACTTTGGGAGGCTGAGGTGGGCAAATCACTTGAGGTCAGGAGTTCGAGACCAGCCTGGCCAACATGGTGAAGCCCCATCTCTACTAAAAATACAAAAATTAGCTGGGCATGGTGGCATGAGCCTGTAATTCCAGCTACTTGAGAGGCTGAGGAAGGAGAATTGCTTGAACCTGGGAGGCAGAAGTTGCAGTGAGCCGAGATCATGCCACTGCACTCCAGCCTGAGTGACAGAGCAAGACTCTGCCTCAAAAAAAATTTTTTTAAAAGATTGGCAGAACTGACCTCTTGACTATATCGAGTCTTCCTATCCATGCACATATTTATTGTGCCCACGGTTGGGGTGGGAGGTATCTTAGTCTGCCCAGGCTCCTATAATAGAATGTTATAGACTGAGTGGCTTGAACAATAGAAATTTATTTCTCAGTTATTCAGGTTGGGAAGTCCAAATTCAAGGTGTCAGCATGGACAGGTTCGTTGAGGACTTGCTTCTTTATTTATAGATGTTCATCTTCTTGCCATGTCCTCACATAAAAAGAGAGATTGTCACTTTTGTGTTCCTTCTTTTATTTTTTTGAAACAGAGTCTCACTCTATTGCCCAGGCTAGAATGTAGTGGCACCATCTCAGTACACTGCAGCCTCCACCTTCTGGGTTCAAGTGATTCTCTACCTCAACCTCTTGAGTAGCTGGGACTACAGGCGCATGCACCACGTCCAGTTAATTGTGTCCCTTCTTATAAGGGCACTAATCGCATCATGGGGGCTCCACCCTCATGGACTAGTTATAACCCAAAGGCCCCACCTCCAAATGCCATCACACTGGGGATTAGGGCTTCAACATATAAATTTGAGGGGACCCGAACATTCAGTTCATATCAGAAGGTCACATCCAAGCAAACTCCATCTGGAACCATATCAGTACAAGCAAAGTGTAGATGAGGGAGGTTGTAGATGTGCTCTTCTCTCCTGATCAAAGCCCACCTAGAGACCTGTCCTCTGCCCTGGGATCTTAGACACAAAGGAGTATGACAAATAAACAGTAGACAGAGGAGGGCACCTGTGAAGTGCATCCTGAAGCCAGATCCAGGAGGAACCACTGGATGGAAAGGACCCAATGACACTGCAGCAGAGAGGGGGCTTCAGGGAAGGGATCAGAGGAGGTCAAATCAGCATGGCTGGTTCACATCAAAAGATGCTGCTGGGACCCAGCCTCTGCCTTTGGCACTGAGATTGAGCCCCAACCCCCGAGTCAAGCATTCTCAGAGGGTATCCTCGAAGCAGGGGCAGTGGCCTGATTCTGAGCAAGTGCTGAGGATGGTGGTAAGTCCAGACTTCTGCCTCCATCCCCTATGACCCTCACCTGAACCCCTGCCCATGCTTCTTCCTGAACTCTGGCTTTGAAAACACATCTGTCTCTTTGCCATTCCCTCCTTGTCTCTGTCCTCTGAAGAAGATGGTATAGTGTGTCTATTTGGAGACCTTCACCATCCATTATCTATTTCATTCTTCATAACAATCCTCTGAGCAACTCATTATCATTCCCCTTGTGGCAAGGATTATCATTCCCCTTGTGGGCGAGAACACTGGGGCTCAGAGAAGCTTTTCACTTGCCTGAGGCAGAGCTGTGGTTCTCATTTTGGTGACTTGCTTAGTTAATCCCCTTCTCAGCCTCAATTTTTTAGACCATGACACAGGGATAAGAAAACCTCCTTCTGGCAGGATGTGGTGACTCAATCCTGTAATCCCAGCACTATGGGAGACTGAGGCGGGTGGATCACTCGAGGGGACACTCTTCAAGATAGGGAAGTCCATTCTTTCTCACTCTACCAGGCCATCTCCCCCTCACAACCTCCTCTTCGTCCTCTGTCCTGGGCAGGCAGCCAGCTGGCCTGGAACTCGGCCATCTCTCTGGTGCTCTTCGTGTGGCTGTCTTCTACCTTCTGGGCAGCCTTGCCCCTCCTGGGCTGGGGCCACTATGACTATGAGCCACTGGGGACATGCTGCACCCTGGACTACTCCAAAGGGGACAGGTGAGGTGGGAGGAGCAGCTTCGAGGCTCCTATCCATGGGAATCTTGGCTTCGAACTCCTATTACAAGGGTGCCCCAGCTGAAAATCCAAATGGGGAAATGTGAATGTTTGCCAGATAATCTCAACTCCTTGGTCATGATACCCACATGTAGGCAGACATTGGGACTGGAAAAAGCCTGTTCTGAAAACTGGCCGGGTGATGGGAATGCTATGAAAATTGGGACCCAGAGTTGAACCCAAAAAGAGATATCATACAGGGAGCCATTGGCTTGTGTCAGTGATAACAGTCACCAAGCCACACCACCTCTTTGCCGTCTTCAGCACAGTCGGCCATCATGGCTCTGACCTCATCAGTTTCTAGAGGGTGCCATACCCTTGGCACAATAGATTCAAAGAACATTATGGTCCTTCCACTGGGAGGGAATGCCCTGAGCATACGCTATGAGGCAATCCCTGGAGAAATAGAACTGAATGCATGAGGGTCCCCACCCTCATGGGGCTCGTGTTCTGGTACTGCCCCATCAGGCGGCTCTAGGGAGACAAGGGCTTAGGGGGATCCTTTAGAAACTGCCTTGAGGAATGCTCACATGGGCTCCAGCCCCTCTTGCTTCCACTAGAGCCACGTTGCATTCATCTGCTTTACCCATGGTGTTTAATCATGAGGCATCTGCACTGGACGACAGGCTTTCCAGGTGATGCCTTTTTGAGAATGCTGGGCCTGGTCCAAGTGTCCCTGCATGGCTCTCCCCAGCCAGGGTCCAGTCCTTCCAGCTGCCCTTCCCTGGTGTACAGCTCCAAGGTGACATAGTCTCCCCTTCTAATGGGAATCTGCCTCCCTGGGACTCCCACCATTCCCTTCACCTCCCCATGACCACTACCTGGGAACCCAGGCTCTTCTGTGGTCCCTTCAACCATTTCTTCAGTGACGTAGTATCCAATCTTCTTGTTATCCAGTCTCCTTTTAAAACCTTTGGGCCTAGAATGCTCCTTGAGTGTTCCTTCCTCTTGGTCCACTGACATCCCCACCATTGGGTGAACATGTTTCCCAAACTAAAATTTCCCATTCTTCATGCTTGGGGGACAAACAGGAAAGCAGGGCTAAGCACTTGAACAAGAAAGAGGCCTCGGCCGGGCGCGGTGGCTCAAGCCTGTAATCCCAGCACTTTGGGAGGCCGAGACGGGCGGATCACGAGGTCGGGAGATCGAGACCATCCTGGCTAACACGGTGAAACCCCGTCTCTACTAAAAAAATACAAAAAACTAGCCGGGCGAGGTGGCGGGCGCCTGTAGTCCCAGCTACTCCGGAGGCTGAGGCAGGAGAATGGCGTGAACCCGGGAGGCGGAGCTTGCAGTGAGCTGAGATCCGGCCACTGCACTCCAGCCTGGGCGACAGAGCGAGACTCCGTCTCAAAAAAAAAAAAAAAAAAAAGAAAGAGGCCTCTTCCTCCTCGGAGCTCCCTGGCTTCTAAAGGCAAGTTCTAGGGGGACCTCGTAGCTCCCAAAGGGAATTTACCTGGGACCCGGGAGCAATCACACTGAGTACTTGTGTGAATGGAGCATTTTCCCACATCCGATCATCGGGAGCAGAGCTGGTGGGTCCTTGAGGGCAGCTGACCATCCCTGAGAGCTGACCCCAGTCCTCCATCCGCTCTCCCTGTAGAAACTTCACCAGCTTCCTCTTCACCATGTCCTTCTTCAACTTTGCCATGCCCCTCTTCATCACGATCACGTCCTACAGTCTCATGGAGCAGAAACTGGGGAAGAGCGGTCATCTCCAGGTAAGGACCCCTCCCGGAGTGTTATCTGATGGTGCAGCGCAGCCCCAGGCTCTTGGTGTCCCGAATGAAGAATTGGATGTGACACACACAAATAGCAAAGCAAATATTCATTGCTTTTGCAGCAAAGCAAAGCAGCAAAAGTTTATTCAGCACAGTATTACACTCTCAGAGAGGGGAGGGCGGACCGATCTCTGCCAAGTGAGATCAGCACCAGTTTGGTGTATTTTGGGTTCTTTTATGTGTTTATTTTTCTTCTTCCCAAGGCTGCCTAATCTCTAGCCAGCGTCTGCCTTTTGATTGATAGGTTACTTAGTCGCTTTGGCCCTTGTGTGATTGCCTGTCACCTCCATCCCATAATCTTAAGTACATGCATGATACGCAGTCCATATGCATGAGCCTTAATGAGCTTATTATCATACAGGGTCATTTTAAGGATACTTTTTCTCTCTAATGCGCATGCCCATCTCTGAGGAACTGCTCCTGACAGGTTTGGTCCAGATGTAGCCGGCCATGGGAGCTTCTTACTCACTTTTTAATCTTATTTTTGTTTTGGTTGCTCAACTTCTGTTTCTTGTCTTGCTTCTTGCTCACCGCCTCTTCACCTTGCTTCTGCTTCTACTTATTCTGCCCTTTAACCTCCAATTCCCTCTGCTAGTCTACTGCCTCAAGAGCAGCAGAAAGTTCTCGGTTCCACTCAGGGACACCAGGGAATATGAACAATGTGACAGACAGCAACCAGGGGTTTTCTGCGTTTTCAATGATCAAGAGAAAACCCAGCTTGTGCACAGCATAGGATGTTAGAACTGGAAACTACCCTCTGTTTGCTCAGATCGCTAAGGCCTGGGGAGCAAGGATCAGGACTGCTCAGATTCACCCAGACCTGGTAACTCTGGCGACCAGGGCTCCCTGCCGGACACCATCCCTGCTGTTCCACTTAATTCTTGCCAAAGATCTGAGGTTTGGCACAAAGTTACAGTCTTTTTAAATGCTGCTTTTAAAGTGCTTTGAGATGTTTAATTTAATCACAGTCACAGGGTAGTGTCCAAAAGATAAAAATCAAACCTATAAGCACATTTGTCCAAGAAATATAGTACTTCAAAATAAGCCCTCCTAGCCATTTTTAAATTTCTGCGTTACTATTCCCTTGCCACGGTTTTATTTTAACTTGGTCACCTGGATGACCTCTAACAAAGGAGTCCTAACAAGCAACAAAGATTAGAACAAATTCAGATCTTAGTATTATTTCATCTTTGCAACCACTCTATGAGGAAGGAGGTTTTCTCTTTTTTTTTTTTTTTTTAGTTTTTTTTTTTTTTTTTTTGAGTGGGAGTCTCGCTCTGTCGCCCAGGCTGGAGTGCAGTGGCCGGATCTCAGCTCATTGCAAGCTCTGCCTCCCAGGTTTACGCCGTTCTCCTGCCTCAGCCTCCCGAGTAGCTGGGACTACAGGCGCCCGCCACCTCGCCCGGCTAGTTTTTTTTTTTTTTTTTTTTGTATTTTTTAGTAGAGATGGGGTTTCACCGTGTTAGCCAGGATGGTCTCGATCTCCTGACCTCGTGATCCGCCCGTCTCGGCCTCCCCAAGTGCTGGGATTACAGGCTTGAGCCACCGTGCCCGGCCTTTTTTTTAGTTTTTTGAGACGGAGTTTTGCTCTTGTCCCCCAGGCTGGAGCGCAATGGCGCAATCTCGGCTCACCACAACTTCCACCTCCCGGGTTCAAGCGATTCTCCTTCCTCAGCTTCCCGAGTACCTGGGATTATAGGCATGTGCCACCACACCCAGCTAATTTTGTATTTTTGGTAGAGACGGGGTTTCTCCATGTTGGTAAGGCTGGTTTCAAAATTCCGATCTCAGGTGATCCGCCTGCCTCTGCCTCCTAAAGTGTTGGGATTATAGGCATAAGCCGCTGTGCCCAGCCTTCTCTTTTCTTTTCTTTTCTTTTTTTCTTTTGAGACAAGGTCTTACTCTGTTGCCCAGGCTGGCGTGCAATGGCAATCTCGGCTCACTGCAACCTCCGTCTCCCGGGTTCAAGCGATTCTCCTGACTCAGCCTCCCTAGTAGCTGGGATTACAGGCACCCGCCACCATGCCTGGCTAATTTTTGTATCTTTTGTATCTGTTGGCCAGGCTGGTCTTGAACTCCTGACCTCAGGTGATCCACCCATTTCGGCCTCCCAAAGTGCTGGGATTACAAGCTTGAGCCACCGCGCCCGGCCAGAAGGAGGTTTTCTTATCCCTGTGTCGTGGACTGAAAAATTGAGGTTGAGATGGGCGTTAACTAAGCAACTCACCAAAAGCCACACACCTGGATTCAAACTTAGGTCTGGGACTCCACCACCCACGTGGTCAATCACAGTGCATGAAAGAAACTCTTTTTTTTTTTTTTTAAGTCACTTCATCTGCCACTTTATTTATTTATTGTAAATTGGAAAAGGACTGTGCAAATCTATTTTAGCTGCAGCCCCGATGCTCCCCCGAGGTCAGAAGGAGAGAAAGGACTTTGCTGGGACCAGAATCCAGTCCCCTGGCTCCCAGCTGGCAGCTAGCATAGGCGCCCCTCCAGGCTGTCCTCCGCGATGCCCGTCCCAAACCCTGTCTGGAGGCGCAAAGTTCACATTTATTGGAGGCACAGGCAGCCGGGAGACAAGGCTGCCACCATGATCTCCTCATTTTTCTGGGTTGACTTTAAACCATTGTCTCTGGTGGGCATCGTCAAGGTCACACGCAGGGGTCCGGGGACCTTATCCCAAGCTAAGCGGCTTCCGGAGACCGCACAGCCTCTCCAGGGGATTCCAATTCTCACGGCCTCGGCTCCCGGGAGGGCCCCGCAGTGCTGAGCTCCCTTCCCCCCACCCCCAAATAAGGGACAATTAAGAGAGAAAAAAAAGTCTCTCGGTCAACATATTTTAAAAATCCAAGATGGAAGAAAATATGTTCTCTTCCAACTTAATCACCCTCTTTGTTAAAGAAAGTCATGTCAGGGAGAAAACAGGCAAGAACTTTAGCGTCAGAATTTGCACGTTCGCGTGTGTGTGTGTGGGGGGGGGGGGCGGGGGGCAGGAATCCGGCCGCTCCCGCTGAAATTAAAGCGCAAGTCTTGCGCCCTCTCATGGCGCCACGCGGCACCCCAGCGTCTCCCGCTCTCCGGACAAGCCCCGTGCCCGCTGATTATATTTCACATTGGGAGCCCAGACAGGGTGGTCTCGCCAGGTGGCTGTAGCTGTGGATGACCAGTTGGTTCTAGGACTGAGGCCTGAGGGCAGCTCAGCCTGGGGCCCCTTGAGCACGCAGTCACAGAGCCCAGGATTCCTCTTAAAGAGCACAGACCCGGGCCAGGCACAGTGGCTCATGCCTGGAATCCCAGCACGTTGGAAGGCCGAAGGAGGAGGATCCCTTGAGCCCAGGAATTCGAGACCAGCCTAGGAAATATAGTGAGACCCTGTCTGTATTTGACAAACAAACAAAGAGTACAACCCAGGAGGAAGCTCATTATCCACCCAGTCTCGACCTCCAGCCACGTCAGGTATTATCAGGCCATTTTACAGACACAGCAACTGAGGTCAGGCAAGCTTAAATAAAAGGCTTAAGGTCACACAGTCTTAAACAACGGAGAGGCCCATCTGGTCCCAAGTTCCCCTGCAGACTCAGCTCCCTCCTGAAGCCTGGTTCATGCTGCCCAGCCCTGCTGAGTGCTGACCTGGTCTTCTCGGCCGCATGGGGCTGTGGGCCACCTGGAGCAAGCTGACATCTCCTGCCACAATTTCTCCCCAGGTAAACACCACTCTGCCAGCAAGGACGCTGCTGCTCGGCTGGGGCCCCTATGCCATCCTGTATCTATACGCAGTCATCGCAGACGTGACTTCCATCTCCCCCAAACTGCAGATGGTACAGATACTTCTAGTACCCAAAGCTAGACCCCTCTCAGTCTTTGTGTCTCTGTCTCACCTCATCTCACTTTCTGGATTTATGGCCTCTGTGTCAGTCTCTTCCTCTCTGTGTTTCTTCCTTTGGATACTCACAATGCATAGAGCATTAGTTTGCCTCCCTAATCCCCTACCTCGTCCCTGAGTCATACCAGGCTGCGACTTGACATTGCCCAAACCTCATGTGAGATGACAGGGACAGCCAGCCAGATGGTGCAGATAAGGACTCTGTGACTAGGGGTTGAGATTGGTACCCAGGCTGGGAGCAGGTGGGTCTGGACAAGAGTATGACTCCATGGGCTCCATGAGCCATGAATCTCTGCCAACTAGTCAGGGAAGGCTCCAAGGCTGCAGAACTAAATGATTGGCAGCTGCAGGTGGGGGTGACTGGGGTCGCCAGGTGGGACCAGAGAGAGGAGCAGTGGCTTTGAAGCTTCTTTTCTGGACTTTTCTGCCACAACAGGTGCCCGCCCTCATTGCCAAAATGGTGCCTACAATCAATGCCATCAACTATGCCCTGGGCAATGAAATGGTCTGCAGGGGGATCTGGCAGTGCCTCTCACCACAGAAGAGCGAGAAGGACCGAGCCAAGTGAGCCTACCATCCTGGACTGAGCCCCAGGCCGGGAGGCTGCCCCAGGAGTCCTGCCCAGCAGCCTCAGCGGCCAAGCCCAGACACTCACCCACCTTCCCTAATGGCCCCGTGGAGCCTGGCCCTAGGCTGGACACAAGGATTCAGAAAGACACCAGGCTGCACAGAAAGAGCCAGATGGACCTGAGTGTTGGTCATAGCCTTCTACACTCGAGGCTGAGAGGCTTCAGGAAAGTCACTCCTTTTTAAAAATAATAATAAATTTAAGGGGGTACATTGCAGTTTTGCTACGTGGATAGATTGCCTAGTGGTGAAGTCTGGGCTTTTAGTGTAACCATCACCCTAATAATATACATCATACTCATTAAGTAATTTCTCATCCCTCACCCCCTGCCACCTTGTCACCCTTCTGAGTCTCCGATGTCTATTATTCTACACTCTGTGTCCATGTGTATACATTATTTAGCTCCCACTTACAAGTGAGAACATGTGGTATTTGACTTTCTGTTTTAGAGTTATTTCACTTAAAAGAATGACCTCCAGTTTCATCCATGTTGCTGCAAAAGACATGATCTCATTCTTTTTTATGGCAGTGTAGTGTTCCATTCCATACACACACACACACACACACACACACACACATTTTCTTTAACCAATCATCTGTTGATGGATTGATTCCATATCTTTGCTACTGTAAACAGTGCTGTGATAAGCATACAAGTGCAGGTTTCTTTTTGATATACTGATTTCTTTTCCTTTGTGTAGATACCAATAGTAGGACTGCTGGATCAAATGGTAGCTCTATTTTTAAGACAGTATGGAGAACTCACCATACTGTTTTCCATAGGGGCTGTACTAATTTACAGTCCCACCAACAGTGTATAGGTGTTCTCTTTTCTCTGCATCCTTACCAATATCTGTTATTTTTTGACTTTTTAATAATAGCCATTCTCACTGGTGTGAGATAAGATCTCACTGTGGTTTTAATTTCCATTTCTCTGATGACTTTTGATGTTGAGCATTTTTTCATATGCCTCTTAGCCACCTGGCATGTATTCTTTTTGAAAAAAAAATCTATTCATATCTTTTGCCCACTTTTTAATGACATTATTTGGATTTTTTTTGTTGTTGCGTTGTTTGAGTTTCTTATATATTCTGGATAACAGTCCCTTACTGGATACATAGTTTGCAAATATTTTCTCCTGTTCTGCAGGTTGTTCATTCTGTTGATGGTTTATTTTGCTGTGCAAAAACTTTTTTAGTTTAATTAAGTCCCATTTGTCTATTTTTTGTTTTGTTGCTTGTGCTTTTAAGGTTTCTGTCATGAATTCTTTGCCTAGGTCAATGCCCAGAAGAGTTTTTCCTAGATTTTTTTCTAAGATTTTTATAGTGTCAGTTCTTACACTTAAGTCTTTAACCCATCTTGAGTTGATTTTTTTTTTTAAGTCGGAGTCCTGCTCTGTCGCCCAGGCTGAAGTACAGTAGTGCTATCATAGCTCACTGCAACCCTTGCCTTCCAGGTTCAAGCAGTTCTCATGCCTCAGCCTCCTGAGTAGCTGGGATTACAGGCATGCGCCACTATGCCTGGCTAATTTTTTGTGTTTTTAGTAGAGACAGGGTTTCACCATGTTGGACAGGCTGTTCTCAAATTCCTGACCTCGAGTGATCCACCCGCCTCAGCCTCCCAAAGTGATGGGATTACAAGCATGAGCCAGTGTGTCTATCCTTGAGTTGATTTTTATATATGGTGAGAGATATGTGTCCAGTTTCATTCTTCTGCATATGGCAATTTAATTTTCCCAGCACCGTTTATTGAAAAGGGTGTCCTAACATCACTCCTTCTAAACCTTCTAACCCTTAACATAAGGATGTTAATACGGACTTCACAGGGTTGTTGTGAGGCTTGAAGATAACGTGTACTCACTAAGCATATAGAAAATACTCATTAAAACAGAGCTGTTCGTTAAGTCTTGGCCATGCCCTCCAGGGACTCAGTCTTACATAGAAAGGGGTAAAAGCCCCAGGGTTTGCTTGTGGGAGCTCAAGTCAGGCTGCCAGCATCCAAACACCACGTATTAAATCGTGATCTGCTGCCTGTCACTTCCTCTGCCTGTGCATCGTTTCCCAAGTTGGGAGGTAAGATGACGGCAATGGCAACTTGACTACACAGAAAGGACCAGAACATTCCCTGGCATGGTAAGTGCTCACGGAGTATCAGCCACCAGCACATGCCAGTCAAAGACAGCCTCTGGTAATATGGGGCTTGGCCTGCACATTGTTTTAAAATGTTTTGAGGTTTGTTGCCAACATTTAAAAATCAGGAAAATTTATTTAAATCCAGATGTCAGAAGGTGAGGCTACCTTCCTACATGGTTACAGTTTGCAGAGCTCAGGGCAGCTCGGCCCTCTGCCCAGGACACATGCCCTTCTGTCAACTGCAGTGCCTGTGTCCCCTGTGGATCCTGTGAGCCTCTGGGTTTGTGACAAGAGCCATCCCGGGTCCCCAAGAGAAGGAGACGAGGCCAAATACATCAGCATCCTCATCTGTGCTCAGGGGAGAGGCAGGGAGGAAGGTGGTTTGGTCAGGCTGCTTTCAGGGATGGCTTAAGCTCAAGCCCTGCATTCCCAAGGCTTCCTGCAGGAGGGAAAGGAGGGCTTGGGGATGGCCACCCCGGCCTGGGTTGGCAAGAGATGGGAACGGCTGAAGCAGCACCTGATGGGGAATGACCACAGTCCTGCCTGAAGCTACTCACTTCAGAAGCCCCATGTCTGCCCACACCCCCAATTCCCACTCATGGAGTGGGCTTGGGGACACTCATCACCTTCAGGCTCTTCTGCCCATGTTCCCAAGCACTGTTAGGATCTTTGTCCCCTGTGACAGACACTGTGTGCAGGGCCTCTCCTCTGCCCTCCTTCCCAGCCAGCCCACAGCCTCCCCGGCACCCCTGCCTTCTTTTAAGCAGCTCAGCTGCATCTGGGAGAAGAGGACAAAGGAGGTGGCTGAATCCTGTCTGAAGTCCACCTCCCCATGGGCCCTTGGCACAGTCACTGAGCTGGCATAGGAATCAAAGTCCGCCCATCCCTGGCACTTGGCCGGGCAGAAGTCAGACCACAGCCCTCAAAGGCCTAAATCCTTCTCAGGCTCGCTTTGCTCTGCCCGACCCCTACGGTGATGGATTCACAGCCCTCAAGCTCTCTGCTGATTTTCTACAATGAATATGTACCACTTTTGCAATCACAGAAACATGTAAAGAGAAATGTTACTTCCATCTCCTTCAAGTGTTTTATCCCTGGCTGTAGTTGTATGTTCCCTGCAGAGCCTGTGGGCCTCTGGGTTTGTGAAAGTAATGCAGGAGTCCCCATCCCTGAATGTATATCTGTATATCTGGTGAGACCCAGGGTCCTGCAGGGAAATGGAGATGGTGGGCAAGGTGACTGAGGAAGTCTGATGATGAAGGCGCAGCTGACCCAGGACCATGGAGGCAGGTCTGTCCCACAGAGTGGAGGGGAG
Organism: Macaca fascicularis; assembly: GCF_037993035.2. Taxonomy (NCBI): domain Eukaryota; kingdom Metazoa; phylum Chordata; class Mammalia; order Primates; family Cercopithecidae; genus Macaca; species Macaca fascicularis. The sequence continues at coordinate 62,406,151 of NC_088383.1, read as the reverse complement.
GAATAGATAAGCCCCATCAGTCTGAGTCTGTTGAACATCACTCCCCACCAGCCTTCCTCTCCTGCCTCCCTCCCAGGCTCCTCTGGAGCAACTGCTCACCCTTTCCTGGGCACCCCTAGGTCTTTTTTCTCCATTCACTTGTGTCCCCTTAATGCCACCCCCTGCAGACACAATGAGTTTAAGGGGGGCACATCAACAAGGTCCCCCCACCTGCATTAGTCATCACTAGCACCACAATGCTCTCTCCAAGTTCCGTACAGCCCTGGAGAACTGGGGCCACATTGTGGAAAGGTGAACAAGAGCAAGGTGAGAAGACTGAGTCTGGAGAATTCAGGAAGGAAGAAAGAAGGGTGAAAATAGCAGAGAATGTGCTAGAACCTCATCTACAGAGCTCAAGGGCTCAGGGCATCTTCATTGGAGGCCCGGGGAACCAGCCTAACCTTCCCCTGCCCTGGCCTCTAGCCACACTCTACACCAAAGACCACACTGATACACAGACACACAGACTGGACTTGGAAGAGGCCGCCAGGAGGCAGGTGGACATCCAGAATCAGCAAGCACCAAGTACCAGAAAATTCCACCTCCAGCAATCACTTCCTCGTTTGTAAGCCAGCATCCATTTGACCCCCTGAATTCCTGTCTGTCACTTAGTTCTGACATATTCACCTATCCATCCAATACATATCTACTGAACAGCTGCTGTGTGTCAGACACGCGCTCGATGTGACGACGCACCAAGATCCTTTCCAGATACTGCCAGAAAATGTCCACTGTCTCTTTGTCTCTTCATTACATTTGTGAGGAAAACACAGTTGTTAACAATAGCTAGGAAATCAAATACAGAAATTACGGTACAGCCATGTCCAAGTAAGTGGAATCAGGTATAATAATAAGGGTGATCAAGATAGCCCAGAAATTTCCTTCAGAATCTCCGCAAGTCATTGTCACAAAACTAAACACTTATCCCTGGCTCTAGATAAATTAAGCGTGCACTATGTGCTTCATTGTGTACTTGGTTTAATTGTATTTCAAGAGAATTATCCCCCACTGAATTTCAATGTGTAGCCAATTTTAGCCCCATTCTGGATTTTTAAAATTTTCTGTTTGACTTGGAAATCATCGTGTTTTTTTTCTTTTCTTTCTCTCTCTCTTTTTTTAAACTATGTAGTCCTCTGTAAGAAAACCACCATTATTTCTAAGAACAGTTTTCCCTAAATTGTCATCCACAGAGGAAGGCCCCATAATATGCACTCCTGTAGTGTGATCAGGCCCTGCCTTCCCCTCGCTGGGTAAACTTGGGAGTCAAGACCCCCTCTGGCCCATCCCCTCCATCATCTCAGTCCCCCGGGGCTCTGACACAGGCAGAAGATTCTCAAACACTATCGAAATTTTTTTCTCCAAACTAGATGTTTGTGGTGGACTGAATGTTTGTGTCCCCTGAAATACCTATGTTGAAACCCAGTACAGTTAAATGAAGTAATAAGAGCGGCGCCCTGATCCCATAGGATTGTGTGCTTATGGGAAGAGACACCGGAGAGCCTGAGCTCCCTCTTCCCCCACCCCACACATACGTCCAGGAAGGACCATGTAAGGTCACTGTGAAAAGTTGGCCCAGCCCAAGGAGAGAGCCCTCACCAGACACCAACACTGCCGGCACCTTGATCTCGGACTTCCAGCCTCCAGAAATGTGCAAAATAAATTTGTGTTGCTTGAGCCACCCAGTCTATGTATTTTGTTACAGCAGCTTTAACAAACTAATACAATGTTACATCAAAGCTCATCATTGAAACAGATGATAGTGGAGGGGACCAAGAGCCTAGCTGGTGTCCCCAGCCCAGGAACACGCAGTGCCACCTCTGCAGAACCTGGGGATTGTAAAAATCCAGTTTAAAAGTTGTAAAATTTGGCTTCTAAGATCTCCTCCCACTCTAAGATCCATTGATTTTAGAATGTATTTAAGTTCTTTTGCAAAGAAATGTAAGTACAGTAGAATATTATCACCCACCTCATCCTCTTGCTGGGAAAGATGGCTCTGCCTATTGCCAAATGGACTTGACATCACAAATAAAGTAGAAAGTTGTAACCAAAGTAAAGGATTGGCCTCTTCTGGAGACCTTCACTGGCACAGTTTTCCTGGGGAAGGAAAGGGCTGTGCATTTGACTGGCTAGCAAGAAAGTAGATACCAACTAGATACTGCCTGAACTATACAGTATCTATATTCCCTCTTAAAGGGAAAAGGGATTCTGCAAATATTCTACATAGATAAATAAATTAATTGGCAAAGAAGTTAGCCTAATTTATTCATATCTTTCTTTTTGCCACAAAATTAATAGAATTTCTGCTGTTCTCCCTATCAGAGATACTCCTGGTCCAATTCTCTCAAATACAAGCTCACTCTCCTTCCCACCACAACCGCCTCCCTTCTTCTTGTGTTCCCTATGTATGTAAATATCACTATTATCTGTCCTGTCATCTAAGGTAAATGAAGAGAGAAGAAGGGAAAAGCAGAGCTCTGACATGCATAAATACCACACTAGGTAGAATGTGAGGGTGGCGCAGTGCTCAGCAGGTACCACAAGGTGGCAATGCCCTCTACATGATCAATGCATCCTGAGCTGCCAGATCTGATTCCTGCAGTTTCCAACACGCTTTCCTGTGGCTGCTCGTGGTACAAGAAGCCTGACGCTTAGCTGTTTCTACCTCAAATGATGACATGATTCTACATCTCTCTCTTTCTTAAAGGAAACAGAGTGTCATGCCCATTGGCCAGAGGAGTCTTTGATGGCCCCGAGGAATCAGTCTCTTTTCTCTGCCTATAGAACAGCCATTGAATGTCTAGCCAAATGGAGGCCTCCAAAGCCCCGCACACCACAGCATTTTGATAAGAGTTCTGGGCCTGGGTTTTGTCTTTGTCTGACTGATAAGTCAGGGCAGTCCCTAGATTTCTCCGACCTGGGATTGTTCATCTGAAAAGGGGTGGTAATTACCTCTCATGCTGTGATCATAGGTGGAAGCCCACTGAAAACTATGGGGTGTGCTGCAGGAGGGTTCAGAGAAGCACCCCACGCCTCAGGCAGAGGCACAACAAATGACATTTGGCAATTGTGGGCAATGTTTCTAAGGTAAAGAGGGCTGGAAAGGCCCTGGGTGAAGGCCAGAGACATAATCCTTAAGTCTGCCCTCTGTTCTCGCTTGAGGTAACTTGCTGCTCCCCTCTTAAGCTGCTCCTTGGCCCCAACATCACACACCTGCTCTTCCCTCCATCCACCTGGCAGCTCTCACAATGGCCTCCATTGTCCCCTGCACAGCATCCTCAGCTCAGCTGCCCTGCCCTCTGCAGCTGTCCAACACATGCACCGCCTTCGTCTTCTAGATCACAGCCAGCTTGGCAGATTGGAAAGGACTCAGCTTTGGGTGTCGGAAATCCCTGGGCATGAATCCAGGATTTACCATTTATTCAATGTGACAAAGATTCTCTGCTTGACCAAACTTGAGTCAGGCTCTTGAACCTTCTTCTAGGCCCATCTCTGATCTTCCTTGTAACATCCAGTTGTAGCAAAGAACCCTATTAAGTTAGTTTAGCAAGAACCATCAGCCCCTCGACATCTGATCAGGTTCCTTAGCCTGCACCATCCCCCAGGTGATTTCTGATCACCCTGGCCTGTCTTCAGCAAGATTCTTGTTCGATAGGTTTAGCCAGAATCCCCTTTATTCTTGATATTTCATCTTTGTAATTTTCCATCCAGCAAACCACACCCTGCTTCTGGGCTATCATTTCCCATTTGTCCATCTCTCTCACCTGTTGCAATATTCCATTGCAGCTGTCCCTACACCTGAATAAAGTCTTTACCATGCTTTCACAAGTGTCATTGAATAGTATTTTTTAACAAATGTCTAAACAAGTTCGAGCAAATTTTTTTAATCTCTGAGTTTGTTCCACATCTACAAAAATGGACTCATTTGGGTGGCATACTTTAAAGCACATGGTACATGGTAAGTGCTCAATAGATATTAGACACGTTCCATCGCAGACTTCCTCATCTACTCCTTGCTGTACTCAAGAAAAGAGTGTGTAGGAGAATTATGATAATTGACTGGCAATTACACACCACAGGTGTCCCAACTACTCCCTCATTTGCTCTCCACAACATCCTCACAAGCACAGTTCTCAACTTTGTTTGCACATTTGAATCAGCTGGGGCCTGGTGACTCAATGTGTTGTCCCTGCACCGGAAACCCCAACGTCATTTGGGAGCTTGTTCAAAATGTCTCAGGGTTGGGTGTGGTGGCTCATGCCTGTAATCCCAGTACTTTGGGAGGCTAAGATGGGAGGATCACTTGAGTCCAACAGCTGGACACCAGCCGGGGCAACATAGCGGGACCTTGTCTCTGTAAATACATACATACACACCCACATACATACATACATAAAATAAAATAAAATTTTTAAAAAAGAAATGTCTCAGGACCTCAAGTCTCAGGGCCCAGCTCAGACCTCCTCAATCCAAATCTTCATTTTAACACCCCGCCCCCAGAGTTGGTTTGTGTGCACCTTATAACTTGAGAAGCATCAGAGAGCTTTACAGATTATAGCTGTCTAGGTCCCTGGCAGAGATTCTGATGTGGTAGGTTTAAAGGGCTGGCTGGCTTGGGCTTTTTAAGCTCCCAGGTGGTTCTAATATGCAGCCATGAGTGAGAACCACTTTTGGGGAGTGGTATGAACAGTTCTGTTTCATGAAGAGTGATTCAGCTGAGATCTACTCTGAGTTATCTCTGAGGCCATTGTTTGCTGTTTTATATGAACATATATTTCTCTCTAGGTGTTCATTCTTCTTCACTTGCTCTTGTTCTGTGGCTTGCTCTCATCTTTCTCTTATTAAGTCCCCTAAATTCCAAAGACCACAAGCCAGCAGGAGAGACTCAGCCCAAGGCTTTTTATTTTATTATCATGATATCATCTACAAGATAATAGGGCCAGGGCTTTTAGTGGAGACACTAAAGAATGAGAGGTTAACAATACTGCTTAAGGTCATATAGTAAATGAGAAAGCATGGTTAGTGCCTCCTGGCACAGGGATTTTTGGGTATCAGTGCAGGCAGTGCACATCCAAGGTGCTGTAGGGCAGCACTTCTCAACCTCTTCGGTGCACACAAATCACCTGGGATCTTGTTAAAGGCAGACTCTGGTTCAGTAGGCCTGGGTAGGGACTGAGGGTGCATTTCTAACAAACTCCCAAGTAGACCGATGTTACTGAAGTTGCAGTGTGTTAAGCCAAAGCAACCGATTATGATCCTAGCTTTGCCTCTGTCACTTCCCAGCCTCTGACTGGATGTTCATTGTCTCTCACCTGCCAGATGATTCAGATCAATGTTTCAGGTTGTGTCATTGGACTGAGCTCTGAAAACCTCCATGCCAGGCCTAAGATGCCACTGGGTGGCCCTCTGGTGCACCTCCCTATGGTATTTCCTGTTGCAGAGCAGCTGTTGGGTGTTCATTCAACAACAATTCAACAAATATTTATTGAGCCTAACTGTAAGTCAAGGACAAAGTTTAAACAAGACAGACAAGGTCCTCATGAGGGGCTTACATTGTACTGACAATAAACAAGCAAATGTATAAGAGATCGTTACAAATTTTGATAAGCACTTTGGAGGACATAAACTAGGGAACAGATAGGGAAGCTGGGAGAGGTGGTTGGAAAAGACCTCTCTGAAGAGGTGATATTCGAGCTGTGACTTAAAGGATAATAATAAGGCTGTCAGGTGAGGGCAAAAGAAAAATATTTCAGGCAGAGGGAACAGCAAGTGGGAAAGGGTGTGGCTGTTCGAGGAGCATAAAGAGGCATGAGGCTGGGGCAGAAAACCCAAAGAGAAGCAACAGGAGGCGCAGGGGCCATGTCCATCCAGTAGGGCTGGCTGGGACGGGGAAGGGGAACAGTGAGTTTTATTTTATTATTATTATTGTTATGATTTTTTGAGATGGAGTCTCGCTCTGTCGCCCAGCCTGGAGTGCAGTGGCACGATCTCGACTCACTGCAAGCTCCACCTCCCGGGTTCACGCCATTCTCCTGCCTCAGCCTCCCAAGTAGCTGGGACTACAGGTGCCCACCACCACGCCCGGTTAACTTTTTGTATTTTTAGTAGAGACAGGGTTTCACCGTGTGAGCCAGGATGGTCTCCATCTCCTGACCTCGTGATCCGCCCGCCTCAGCCTCCCAAAGTGCTGGGATTACAGGCGTGAGCCACTGCACCTGGCCAGTGAGTTTTATTTTAAGAGCAAATGAAACTCTTTGAAAGGTTTTCAGCAAGAAAGTAACCAGATCTGGTTTCCATTTTTAACTGATCTCTCTGGCTGCTGTTTGGGGGCTACATTGAACAGTAGAGGCTGAAAATTGAAGTAGGGATTGTTACAATAGTCCAGACCAAAGATGCTGCTGCCTTGAACTAGGTGGTGGTGACAATAACAGTGAGATATGGACAGATTTGGTATACAGTTTTGGAAACAGATATTACATGACTTGCTAGTGGTTTAAGTAAGTTTATCAGTTTGGGTGCTTTTGATTTCAGGTAACGGAAAATGTAAACATTAACTGTCTGAAAAATAAGTGCAACTTACAGATTCACACAAATGAAAAGTGGAAGAGTGGAGGCTTCAGGCAAGGTTTGATCAGGTCTCCAGGTTTATTTTTCTGTGATTGTCAGGCCTACCCTTTCTCTCTCCCATTCTCTATGTGTCCATTTATTCTTATGCTAACTTTATTAATAACTGCAAGATGGCTCCAAGAACAATATACGTACATGATTGTGAGTTAGTTCTGTTCACATATAGGAGGAAGCAAGTATCATTCCCAATAACCATAAAACAAAAATCTTGAGTTGGGGCTTGATTGGATTACTTCTAAACAAATCCCTGTTTCCAGGATAATTAACATGATAGTTGGCTTAATACTCCCATTAATCCCCAGCTGCCAATGGAATGATTAGCTTAGCTTAGATGGGGTTTACTGGAAACCATCACCATAGGTAAGGGGGTGAAATTATTTTAATTTGCTTGCACCAATAAAGGTAGGGGTGTAGTCAGTCCTACACAAATGATATAGTTGCTGAGTAGTGGGGGAGGGCAGAATGGATGCTGAAGAGAAAATTTCCATTTCCATTTGTAAATGAGGTGAGAATCGAGGACATGGGAGTACATAAGGATGGGACCTAGGGTTTTGGAGGTGCCATATACCAAGATGAGGAAGACAAATCAGGCTTGGGGGAGAGTAAATACAGATGCCTCTTAGATACTCAGGTATTTGAGTCTAGTGAGCATCTGGAAATATGAGTAAGAGCTAAAGGGAGTTGTCCTGGGTGGAGTCACCCACATCACCTGGCATCCTCTAGGTGTGGGACAGAGTGACAAACTTTCAGCCACTAGCACAGCCTCTCCCTGACAGCTCGGGAATCAGAAGAAAAACCCCATGATGAGAAGGTTAGAACTAGTGATTCTCTAAACCAAATAAAGCCATGAGCATCAATATTCTGCTACTAAAGGAATAAATGAAGATCTAAAGGAATACATTACAATTAAACATCTTGTTCATATCTTTTGTTTGAGCGATCCTCAGAACAATGAAAGAAAGGTAACAGGAAGATAATTTAGAATCCCATTTTTCAGATGAAAAAGGTGAGATGTGCACAGGTTAACTGGCACCCCAGATACATCAGAACCTAAGTTTGGAATCTATCCTCTTGATCCTAAATCTAGTCCCCACCCCCTGCAGATCCAAACATCTATGATCGGATAACTCTATTCCTGGAGACAATATATCTATGACCAAAGATATTCTATGACTCAAGTCAGCACATGCTAAGAATTTTTCAGATGCTGTGGGAGGTGACTTAACAGGGAGGCAGCAGGTGAGATAGAAAGAATCTTGGTCTCCTGGTCAGAACAGACACCTACTTGGGAGTTCCAGCTTTGCTGCTCCCTTCCTGTGTGACTTTGGGTGAGTCACTGAATTTTTCTGGGCTGCATTTTCATTTATGATGGGTTGGATTATATCAGTTGTTTTCAAACTTTTTTTAAAAAACTGAAGCAATCCTTAGGTCACTGGTACAATTCCGGCTGGAAGCAGGTGCCTTACACTTCGACTGGGAATGGTGGCTCACGCCTGTAATCCCCACACTTTGGGAGGCCGAGGCAGGCGGATCACTTGAGGTCAGGAGTTCAAGACCAGCCTAGCCAACATGATAAAAACCCATCTCCATTAAAAATACAAAAATTAGCCAGGAATGGTGGCAGTGCCTGTAATTCCAGCTACTTGGGAGGCTGAGGCAGGAGAATCGCTTGAACCTGGGAGGTGGAGGTTGTAGTGAGCCAAGATTGTGCCACTGTACTCCAGCCTGGCAACAGAGCAAGACTTCATCTCCCCCCGCAACCCCCACCCCCAAAAAACTAAAGCATTTTCTTTGAGAAAACACACACACACACCAGGAAATATAAATAAACTAAAGAAATCCCAGCATAACTTCTCCTATCAAATGTTTAAGATGGTGAATGGGGATAAGCCTCCTCTCCCATGACTACCATCTTAGAAATCTGCAATCCACTCTGCTTTGCTTTCTAGGAGTCTGTGGGTTGCATCTCTTTTTAGGTAAGTTCTGAGATTGCCTGCCTTCCCCCAGTTCTAATGCCACAACTACTCCAGGAAAACAGCCTCGCTTTCCCTCTCTTCACAGCTGGCCAGTACCACAGACAGCAGGTGTTCTCTGTTCACAGTGATGTTAGTGCATGAGCCCCATGGATAGAGCACCTTGTTGTTCAGCCTACTTGGGTTTAAAGAAGGTCTTTGTAGAAGCTCAGGCATTAGAAAGCTACATATACCATTGTTTATCAGTTGCTGTTAGCAGGTGTATTTGCCAACTCTTGCTCAAGTTAAACAGGAAGTAATTAAAGGACTCCTTGAAGTTAGGAAGGTAAGAAGAACAAACACTCATAATTATGAAACAGCAGAGTCTAACCCTTTATTATGGGCTTTCCATGTGTCAACATATCCAAGCCTCTGAACAATACTAAGATGACAGTATTATGATCTTAAGTTTTACTATCTGCATTGCATATGTGAGAAAACTGAGGCTAAATTGATAAAACTCTAGAAGAAAACATAGGCATAAATATTAATAACCTTGGATTAGGCAGTGGTTGCTTACATAGAGTAAGAAAAGCACAAGCCAAACAATAATAAAAATGGCTAAACTGGACTTTTTCAAAATTAAGAACATTTGTGCTTCAAAAAATGCTCAAGAACATGAAAATACAGTCCACAGACTGGGGGAAACATTTGCAAATTATATATCTTATAAGGCACTAGTATTCAGAATGTATTTTAAAACTCTTATAGTTCAACAGTAAAAGGACAAATAACTGATTTTTTAACGGTCTAAGCATTTATATAGATATTTCTCCAAATGGTTACACAAGTGACCAATAAGCCCATGAAAAATCCTCAACTTCGTTAGTTATTAGAGAAATGCAAATCAGAACCATAATGAGATGTCATTTCATATCTACTAGAATGGCTGAAATACAAAAGGTTAATAATAACAAGTGTTGGCAAGGATGTGAAGGCACTGGAAACTTTATACATTGCTAGTAAGAATGTTAAATGGTACAGCATTTTGGAAAACAATTTGCAAGTTCCTCGAAAAATTAAAAATACAATTATCATGTGCTTAGCAATTCTACTTCTAGGTACATGCCCAAGATAATTGAAAACATATTTCTACACAAAATATTGTATACCAGTATTCATAGCAACATTATTTACGTTAGACAAAATGTGGGAACAACCCAAATGTCAATCAACTGATGAATGAATAAGCAAAATGTAACTTATCCATACAAGGAAATACTATTCAGTCATAAAAAAAAAGTGCTGATGCATGTTGCAATATGAATAAACATTGAAACAAGCCAGACACAAAAGATCACACGTTGAATTATTTCATTTATACAAACTCTCCGGTATAGGAAAATTTATAGAGACAGAAAGTAAGTTAGTGGTTGCCAGGGGCTGGGAGAACAGGAGTTTGAGAGGTGATTGCTACTAGGTATGAGGTTTATTTTGGGGATATTGAAAACATTCTGAAATTAAATAGTGGTGATGATTTTATAACTTTTTGAATATACTGAAAACCACTGAATTGTACATTTTAAAAGAATGAATTCTAGGGTATATAAATTATATCTTAATAAAAATTAATAATTAATAAATTTAATTAATTAATGGAAAGTGCAACGGGAACTCAGAAAAGATGAAACTCAAAAGTAGCAGGAGGGATCCAGAAAGGCTTCCCTGAGGAGGTAACACAAGTTCTCCCCTTCTTAACTCTCAAGGCCCTGAAGCATAGTACATGCACAATTACTTTAGAAACTAATGTCTCAGCAGAGCAGAATGGTCCTACATCACATCCTGATACTCCTTCCCAGTGCCTTCCTCTCCTCTATACAGGCTTTACGTAATAATCACAAAATCCCCTAGCCCCATCTGTTCACCTATTTTTCAGTAGAAGCTTCTTCTACACCTAAATACATTTTTTATTGCCATTTTAAAATCAATTTCTAACAGACATCTTGCACAAAAATTCTCCTATTTTCCCTATGTTCAAGTTCAGAGCTGGGTGGGAAAGGCTGATCATGGGGACGTAAGGAAGGGGGCTACTAGAGGCTGAATGCCAGAGTGTAAGGGGCATTATTCTGTGACTTGTAGCATGGAAGCATAGTGACCAAGCACTATGCTTCAGCATAAAAGAACCACAGAAGCAATGCTGGTAAGGATGTCGTGGCCCAATGCCAGTATCCATTAGGAATGTATTCATCTGAATAGGAGACAGAAGACAGAAACAATCTAAAGGCAGTGGTGGAAGTCTCCAAGTGGATGGATGAAGGACAGATTTGGAAATGGGCAGGGCTGGGTGGAGCGGAATCGTAACTCAAAGTCCTGAAGCAGAGAATGTTCACATTTAGAACAGGAGGTGGCTTCCCCTCTGGCTTTCTGGACCTTCATATTGCTGAGGTTTGAGAAAATCGCACCCTTTTAGTTGGGATGTTTTTGAGATGAGGGTAAAGGCACTGATTGAAGGCCATGGAACTTAACTGATAAATGAAAGGGAGGGAATGATATGACATGAGACTAGACAAGAGACAAGGTCCAGAACACAGAAACCCTTACAGGCCAGGTTGAGGATTTGGGGCTGACCGGGTGCAGTGGCTTAAGTCTGTAATCCCAGCACTTTGGGAGGGCAAGGCAGGAGGACCCCTTGAGCCCAGGAGTTCGAGACTAGCTTGGGCAACATAGCAAGACTCTATATTTACAAATAATAAATTTTAAAAATTAGGTGGGCACGGTGATGCACACCTGTAACCTCAGCACTTTAAGAGGCCAAGGCGGCCGGGCGCGGTGGCTCAAGCCTGTAATCCCAGCACTTTGGGAGGCCGAGATGGGTGGATCACGAGGTCAGGAGATCGAGACCATCCTGGCTAACACGGTGAAACCCCATCTCTACTAAAAAATACAAAAAACTAGCCGGGCGAGGTGGCGGGCGCCTGTAGTCCCAGCTACTCAGGAGGCTGAGGCAGGAGAATGGCGTGAACCCAGGAGGCGGAGCTTGCAGTGAGCCGAGATCCGGCCACTGCACTCCAGCCTGGGCGACAGAGCGAGACTCCGTCTCAAAAAAAAAAAAAAAAAAAAAAAAAAAGGCCAAGGCAGATGGATTGCTTAAGCCCAGGAGTTCGAGGCTGTAGCGAGCTATTATTGTACCACTGTGCTCCAGACTGGGTGACGGAGAGAGAACTTGTCTCAGAAAAAAAAAGAAAAAAAAAAAGATTTGGGGCTTGATGCTAAATGCAATTGGAGGTATTAAAAGGGTTTAAGCAGAAGCTGATATAATCCAGTTTATATTTTGGCATTGTGGTACAAATAACCATCCATCCGTCTAGGTGGAGGGGATGTAGGGAGTCCAGTTGAGGCTATTTATGGACATCCAGGTGAAAGATGGTGATGGCTTGGACCATGGTGGTGGCAGTGGAAATGGAGAAAAGAGCAACAGAAGATGACTGGGCTTATGGGGGAAGGACATGAGTTCTGTCTGGCATTGTTTTGGCTGATGTGTCTTTGTGACAGCCAAGTGGAGATTTAGAGAAGGAGATTGAATATGAGAGTTTGCAGCTCAGAGAAGTCTGGGTGGGGATATAGATGTGCAAGTCTTTGCTATGGAGTTGGTAACTGAAGTGTTGGTGGTGGATGAGGTTTCCCAGGGAGCAGTTTTAGATGGAAGACAGAAAAGAGCCTGACTAAGCCTTGAGGAATCCACTATACTGAATAGCCTGGTGGGGAGGAAGAGTCTGCAAGGGGGACCAGAATGAGTATCCAGAGCACCAGGAAGAAAACGTGGAGTGAGAGTTTCCCAAAGTATAAGGAAGAGGGTATTTCAAGAAAAAAAGAATGGTCAAGTAAAGTAAGGGTGGATGAATGCCCTCCGGATTTGGTGATTTGGTGGCCTTCATTGACCTGAGCAAGAGGTGTTTCAGTGGGGGGGAAGAGAACAGAAACCAGACTGGAAAGATAAGTGCTTGTTTTGCCAGGCATGGAGGCACACACCTGTAATTCCAGCACTTTGGGCTGCAGCGGGAGGATCGTTGGAGATCAGGAGTTTGAGACCAGCCTAAGCAACATAGTAAGACACTGACTCTATTTAAAAAATTTTTTTTCATAGAAATGAAGTGTTTGTTTTGAGAAATTTTGACTGAGATAGAAGAGAGAAACAAAATAACACAACAGAGGGGAGGTCCTGTGTGCTTTTGTTTAACAAAGTGAAGCTTGAGCAGATTTAAATGTTCTTGGGAAAGGTTGATTGAGAAGTAATTGAATATATGGGAAAGATAAGCAATAATTAATGGCATAGGGTTCTGAGAAGAGAAAGAGGGTAGGACCCCAGGCAGCAGGAGAGAAAGGCTGAAGGGGGCAAATTTTGATTCATTTGTAGGATTGGTGTTAGAAATTTGAGGAAATTCCCATTTGATGACTTCAATTTTCTTTGAGAAGAGGAAAATGTGCTGTTAACAAAGCAGGAATTAAGATGATCAGAAGGTTGAGAGAATAAGAGCTTAAGACAATAGTTGAATTTCACGGAAGAGAATTGCAGATGTCACATAAGCACAAGAAGAGATGTTCAACATCATTTGGCATTAGAGAAATGCAGATTAAAACCACAATGAGAGAACTGCTTCCAGGAAAACGAAATAGAGGAATGCTTTCCTATTCTTCCTGCTAAGAGACACTAAACACCCTCAATATTTTATGTATAAAACAAATACAGGAAACTGAAAGACGCAGAGAAGGAAAAGCTGCCTAGAGATCTCAAGATGGGAGAATGACACAGTGATGAGTTCTCTAGGTTTTCTTTTTGCCTCATTTATCCAAGATTTGAAACTAAAGAAGAAGTCAGTGGCTCAGTCAAGATAATTAATGTAGCAAAAAAAAAAAAAAAATACAGTCCCAATAAAAGGGCTGTTTAGCCAAATAAATGGGAAAGGGGCAGCCTTTAGGCAATAGCTGTCCCACTCCAGCAAAACTCCTTGGAAAAGACCATGGCCCCCATCCCCACCAGCCCAACAAAGGTTGAATGAGGAGCCTAGACTTCCACTTTGGCAGGGCTGTAAAAAGGCAACAAAGACCCCTTTTGAGATGGTGTCAGGTAAGTCTAAGTAGGGAACTGAGACTTTTATTCTCAATAATCAGTAATGAGCCCACCCCAAATTGTCAGTGGAGACCACATGGGCAACCTGGACTTCCACTTCCATCTGGCAGTAATGAGGGGCCCTCCCCCAACCTCAGATGTCAACAGAGGCCAGGTGGAGAACCTGGACTTCTACTTCTACCTGGAAGTAACAAAGAGGTGATCCCTCCTTCCCTTGCCAGAAAAGTGCCAGGGAATATCAGCTAAAACAGAAAGTTTCAATAAGATCCACAGGCTCATATTATAGGAAAATATCCAGATTGCAAGTGAAAATTACTCATCATGTGAAGAACCAGGAAGATCTCAAACTAGATGAAAAACAAACAATTATAGATGCCAGTGCTAAGATGAGAAATTGATTAGGATTATCTGACAAATACTTCAAAGCAGCCCATATATAATATATATAATATATGCTTCAAAGCAGCCCTTATATAATATATATATTTATTATATATATATAGTTTGTGTGTGTGTGTGTTTTGAGACAGAGTCTCGCTCTGTTGCCCTGGCTGGAGTGCAGTGGCCCAGTCTCAGCTCACTGCAGCCACCACCTCCCGGGTTCAGGCAATCCTCGAGCCTCAGCCTCCCAATTAGCTGTGATTACAGGCACGCACCACCACGCCCAGCTAATTTTTTGTATTTTTAGTAGAGTGGGGGTTTCACCATGTTGGCCAGGCTGGTCTCAAACTCCTGGCCTCAAGCAGTTGGCCTGCCTTGACCTCCCAAAGTGTTGGGATTACAGGTGTAAGCCACTGCACCCGGCCAATATTTTTTTAACAAAAAATTTGGAACGTGCATGAAACAAATGAAAAGAACTAGAAAAACTCATCTAGGAAATAGATTATATAAAGAAAAAACTCTGGATGGGCTCAACAGCATAATGGAGGGGAGAGAAGAAATGTTAAACAAAATAAAGCAGGAGCAGCTACACTAATGTCAGACAAAGTAGATATCAGAGCAAAGAAAATTGCCAAAGAGAGAGAAGAACCCTATATATGATAAAGTGGAAATCCTCCAAGAAGACTTAATAATTCTGAATGTGTGTGCACCAAATGCCAGAACTGAAAAATATGTGAAGCAAAAAGTGATGGAATTGAAAGCAGAATTAAACAATGGAAACTTCAATAACTCCCTCTCAATAATTGTGAGAACAACTAGGCAGAAAATAAGCAAGGATGTACAAAGAACTCAACACACCATCAAGGAACAGTTTCTAATCAACATTTATAGAATGTTCCACTCATCAGTAGCAGAATACACATACTTTTCAAATGCCCATAAAACATATACCATGATAGGTAATATCTTGTGTCATGGAGTGTAGTGGCATGATCTCAGCTCACTGCAACCTCCACCTCCCAAGCTCAAGCAAATCTCATGCCTCAGCCTCCCTAGTAGCTGGGATTACAGGCATGTGCCACCACGCCCAGCTAATTTTTGTATTTTTAGTAGAGACAGGGTTTCGCCAGGTTGGCCAGGCTAGTCTTGGCCTCCCAAAGTGCTGGGATTACAGGTGTGAGCCACCACACCCAGCCAAAAAATTTAAAATAACTGAAATGATATAGAGTATGTTCTCTAATCACAATGAACCAAAATAGAAATCAACAACAGAAAGATAACAGGAAAATCTTCCCATACTTGCAAACTAAACAAAATACTTTTAAATGATTCACGAGTGAAAGGGAAAGCATCAAGGGAAATTTTTAAAATGCATTTAACTGAATGAAAATTTTAAAATATAACATATGAAAATGCATGAGGCACAGCTACAGTAGTGCTGAAAGGGAAATTAATAGCACTAAATACATTCATTAGAAAAGAGAAAAGATTTCAACTCAATTGTCTAAGCTCCCACCTCAAGAATCTACAAAAGAAGAGCAAAATAAGCCCAAAGCAAGCAGAATAAAGCAAATAATAAAGATAACAAAATTGACTGGACGCGGTGGCTCACGCCTATAATCCCAGCACTTTGGGAGGCCAAGGCAGTTGGATGACCTGAGGACAGGAGTTTGAGACCAACCTGGTCAACATGGTGAAACCCCATCTCAACTAATAATACAAGAAAATTTAGCCAGGCATGGTGGTGCACACCTGTAATCTCAGCTACTCCAGAGGCTAAGGCAGGAGAATCGCTTGAACCCAGGAGGCAGAGGTTGCAGTGAACCAAGATTGTGCCATTGCACTCCAGCCTGGGTGACAAGAGGGAAACTCTGTCTCAAAAATAAATAAATATATAAATAAATAACAGCAAAATCACTTGAATTAAAAACACAAAACTACAGAAAACCAGTAAAACAAAGAGCTTTTTTTTTTTTTTTGAAAAGGTAAATTCACAAAACTCTTGTAAGAATGACAAAGAATAAAAGAGAGAAGACTAAAATCTCAAATATCAAGAATGAAACTGGGATGTCTCTATAGATCCTGCAGACAGCAAAAGGATAATATGGAAATACTACAATCTACACTCATAAATCTCCGAGCCTAGATGAAATAGATCAATCCCTCAAAAAAGCACAAACTACCACAGTTCACCCAATATGAAACAGATAACTTAAGTAGCCTTTTAGCCTGGTGTTGTGGCGCGTGCCTGTAATCCCAGCTACTAGGGAGGTTGAGACACGAGAATCGTTTGAACTTGGTAGGCGGAAGTTGCAGTGAGCTGAGATCATGTTACTACACTCCAGCATGGGTGACAGAGCAACATTCCATCTAAAAAAAAAATAAAAAATAAAAACATAAGTAACTAAATAGCCCAACAACTAATAAGTAAAATGAATTTATAATTTCAAAACTCTAAAAAAAGAAATTCCAGACCCGGATGATTTTATTGGAGAATTCCATCAAATGTTTAAAGAAGAATGAATACCCATTCTATGCAATATTGTCTAGAAAATGGAAGCAGAGGAAACACTTCTCAATTCATTTTATGAAGTTAGTATTAACTTGATACCCAAACCAGACATGACAAGAAAATAAAACTACAGACCAATATCTCTCAAGAATATAGATGCAAAAACCTTCAACAGAATATCATAAAATAGAAATTAACAACTTACAAAAAGGATTATATACCATGATCAAATAGGGTTTATTCCCAGGGATACAAGGCTAATTTTAAAATGGGAAAATTTATCATTGTAACCCACCACACTAACATACTAAATAATTTAAAATCCCATGATCATATCAATAGATATAGAAAAGGTACTTGACAAAATTCAACACCCCATTCATAGCAAAAACTTTCAGAAATATAAGAATAGAGGAGAACTTCTTTAACTTGATACAAAATCTACAAAAACTTATAGCTAACATATTTAATGGTGAAAAACTGAATTCTTTCCTCCTGAGATCAGGAGCAAAGCAAGCTGTCTGCTCTGCTCTTGCCAATCTTATTCAACATAGTGCTAGAATTTCTAGCTAGTGCAATTAAGGCAAGAAAAGGAAATAAAGTGCATACAGGTTAGAAAGGAAGAAATCAAACTGCTTCAATTTGCAGATGACATGATTGTCTGCATAGAAAATCCCAAGGCATCTACAAATAAGCTCCCAGAATTAATTCATCATCAATGCAGGCTGCAGGATAAACATCTAAAAAGCAAATTTTTTCTGTATACTAGCAACACATGGAAACTGAAAATTAGAATACAATACCGCTTACAATTGCTCAAAGAAAATTAAATACTTAGGTGCAAATATAAAATAACATATGCAGGATTTGCATACTGAAAACTATGCAATGCTGATGAAAGAAATCAAAGAATATCTGGATGCACAGAAAGACGCATCATGTTCATGAACTGGACTACTCAGCACTGTTAAATATTAATTCTCCCCAAATTGATATACAGGTAGAAAGCAATGACTATTAAAATCCTAGCAAAATGTTTGTAGCTATAGATTATTCTCAAATTCATAACAAAGGCAAAAAAGCAAGATTACTTTAAAGTTTTTGGAAAAGAAAAAGAAGGAGAAATCTGTCTATTCGATTTTAATACACAGAGCTACAGTAACCAAAACTATGTAATTTGGTGGAAGGATAGTCACACAGATCAGTGGAACAGCACAGAGAACCCAGAAACAAACCCATACCAACATACCTAACTGATTTTGACAATGGTGCAGAAGCAATTCAACAGAAGGATAATCTTCCAACGAATGATACAATTGGACATCCACAGGCAAAAACAAATAAACAACAAACAAAAAGAAACCTGACATATGTCCTACATCTTACACAAAAATTAACTCAAAATAGATCACGGATATAGATATAAAATGTAAAACTATACAACTTTTAGTAAAAAACTTGGGAGAAAATCTACAGAATAGAGGGCCAGGCAGAGTGTTCTTAGAATTGATATCAAAAGGACAAGTCATAAAAGGAAAACCTGATAAATTTCTCTTCATAAAATTAAAAACTTTCGATCTGCAAAAGGACTCTGTTATGACGATGAAAAGAAAAGCTCCAGAATGGAAGAAAATATTTGGAAACGATGTCTGACAAAGTGCTACTGTCTAGAGTATATAAAGAACCTCAAGACTCAACAATTAAAAAATAATGCAACTCAAAGTGGGCAAATATATGTAGAGATATTGTACTGAAGAGAATATACAGATGGCAAATAAGCACATGAAAAGATGTTCAACCTTATTACCCACTAAGAAAATGCAAATGAAAACCAGAATGAGATAACCTCACATAGCTATCAAAATGACTGAAATTTAAAACAGGCCACACATGTTGGCTCATGCCTGTAATCTCAAAATTTTAGGAGGCTGAAGCAGAAGGATGACTTGAGCACAGGAGTTTGAGACCAGCCTGGGCAACATAGTGAGACCCCGTCATTATAAACAAATAAATAAATACAGAGACAACATCAATGCCAGTGAGAATTGCGGAAAATTCACCACTGACACATTGCTGCTGGGCATGTAAAATGGTACAGCCACTCTGAAAGACAGCTTGGTAGTTTTCTTAAAAACTGAACGTGCAACTACCATACCACCTAGTACACCTCCGGACATTTATTCCAGAGAAATGAAGGCTTTTGTTCACACAAAAAACCTATACCCAAATGTTGATATACCCAGCTTTTTGCCCCACAGTGGAATAAACATAGCTCTCCTTCAAAAGGTGAATGATTAAACAAACTGTAGTATGTACGTACATGGAATACTATTCAGTAATCAAAAAGAATGAACTCTTGGTGTACACAACTATCTGGATGAATCTCCAGAAACTTATACTGAGAAAAAAATCCCTGTAACAAAAGGTTACACACTGAATGAGCCCATCTATATAACATTTGTGAAATGACAAAATTTTAGAAATGGAAGACAGATTAGGATTTTTCTGGAGTTAGGGATGGGGCGGGGGTACGAGGAAGGTGGGGGTGACTATAAAAGAATACATGACGAATCCTTGTGCTGTTACAGTTGTTTAGTATCTTTGTTACGATAAAGAATACACGAACCTACACAGGTGATAAAATTGTATAGAATTTATAAACACACACACAAATGAGGACAAGAAAAATAGAAATTGGCATAAGAACAGTGAGTTATATCAATGTTAGTATTCTTGTTGTCATATTATGCTATAATTCTGCAAAATATTCCTGCTGGAGGAAACTGGGAAAGCTATGCAAAGGATCTCTGTATTATTTTTCTTTCTTTTTTTTTTGAGACAATTTTGCTCTGTCACCCAGGCTGAAGTGCAATGGTTCCATCTCGGCTCACTGCAACCTCTGCCTCCTGGATTCAGGCCTTTCTCCTGCCTCAGCATCCCAAGTAGCTGGGACTACAGGCACGTACCATCACGTTTGGCTAGTTTTTGTATTTTTAATAGAGACGGGGTTTTACCATGTTGGCCAGGATGATCTCGATCTCCCGACTTCAAGTGATTTGCCCACCTCGGCCTCCCAAAATGCTGGGATTGCAGGCATGAGCCACCGCACCCGGTCTGGATCTCTGTATTATTTCTTACAGCTGCATGTGTATCTATAATTGTTTTTCCATATATAAATTAATAAAATTATAGATTTTGTTTCATATAAAAATATAAGTTGACTGGAGAGTATAGTAGGAGAAGCTTGGGACAGTAACCATGATCATTTGAGGTAGGTGACTATAGTCCTGTTGTTGAAGTTCCTCTAGCACCTCTTGGCTGCTCAGGTAAGGCCTTGAGAGGAAACTATTTGGGTTCATCCAGAGGTGGGGTTTTGTTGATGACCATGAGAAAAAAAAAAAGATTTGGGGCCATTAAAGTGACAGTGTTGAGAATCTAGTCCTTCCGAGCAGTATAATGAAGAGAAAGAGGTGATGCTTTGGATGAAAGCAAAAGAGTCAACAGACTAGAAATCCTAATGAAGTAAAAACACAGAGTGGGTATGTGAGCATGCAAGCTGGTTGTAAAGGAGCAGTCAGAGAGAATGAAATTCTAATTAGACTATGAAGGCAGACCATCTTGGAGCGGACACAAGGTCAAGGATGACTATGCAAGTCATGGGTGAGGTAGAGTGGACAAGGAGTTCACTGGTAATAAGGACGTCAAGGAAACAAGAGTCGCAGATATTGGATGCTGAAGTCATCAGATTTATGGACAGCTGATAGAATGAATAGCAGGACTTTGCACCATGAACCTAATGCTTTAGCCTGCGAAGTGGTGTAGTGGCTTAGTAACACATCAGCTTGCCTAGGTGGAAGCAGGTTTCCTAGAATCCCTTCCCTGTTTGTTTCCGGTTAGGCTTGGCCACAAGAGACAAATTGCAAGGCATGGAGACATTTTTCTAACACTTGAAAAGCCTATGCAAGGGCACCAGGCAGCTCATGCACCTTGTTACTTATCTACTGGGTCCCCTCATTGGCATGGGACACCAGCCAGGCTTGCAGCTGCTCCATTCTCCCCTGAATTTGTACTTCAGCTTCTCCATTCATGGGTAAGATATGTGTTCATCTGCATGAAGAAAAGCACCAGCTTTATTTACAAGACACCATATATTTAAAATTGGAGGCAGTGCAATAGTAACATGGGTTCCAGTCCTTCTGTGTTCATTTCAGCTCATGTTTGTCACCTCCAGCTTGTCCTTGCTCTCTTCCACTTTGCAATCATCTTCCCTTCCCTTCCCAGCCTGCCCTGAGGACTTCATGGTTCAGCAACAGATATGAAGATGACAGCCCTATAGAGACTATTTAACCAGCTTCTAAGGTGGTTAAATATCTTACCAGCCTATGTAAGGTCAAATTCTACTAACAAATCACTAGCATATGTAATATCCCAGTGGTTTGCTTCTCTAATCAAACCCTGACTATTACAGGTAAGAATTTTGACAAGAATATATTAACAGCTTCTAGGAGGAAGAAAGGGAAACTCATTTCAGGTCAATAGAGATTGTCATTTGGGACCCCTTCAAGACAACCAAAACCAATTATGACTCTCTCTAAAATATCCAGCCTCCATTCCTCACTTTTGTCCTAGTGGTAATAAGGCATTCATCATGTATCTTTCAGAAGTCTAGATACCACTGTCTGAGTAGTTCTTTAATCTGCTTGTCTGGTTATTCCATCAAGAATGGCTCAAGTAAGTCTGGCACGCCTTGGGCTTGGTGTGATTTTCTACACAAAACACACGTTATAGGTGGACCCAACAATTAATCTAATTAATAAGAAATGCTACAGTCAAGGCATTTTATCCCAGACTCAGCTATCTCAGTTATAAGAAAAATATGTTTTCTATTTGAGAACCCGTGGATTTATGCATTCAATTTGGAGGTTAAAAGGAATAAGGATGACAGTTCGTAGTGTTTGCTGTATCCAAACATTTTTACAAGGTGAAGATGTGTTAACTAGTTACTATTCTGAGCTCTTCATACTAAAGTTTTGAGTGAAAAACGCAATCTGCTAAGTCAAGGCAACAATATTTTTCTTTTTTTGAACTTACTACACCATTTAAATTATGAAGAAATCAAATGTTAATAATCATAAACACTTTTCGTTGTAAAACTGCTTTCCCCTCTTTCCTTTCCTTCACTGTACACTGTACTGAAAACGTTTCAAATACTTCCAAAGACAATTGCCTTTAGGCCAGTCACACACATTCTCCTTTAGCCTGGACATTAACTCAGCGAGCAGCAGCTTCAGAATAATGCACCTGTGATCAGGCCAATTGGGATAGAGGCATCATCTGCCCTTATCTTCTCAGAGCCAAAGAACCTAACTTTCTTTTCCATATTAGCTTCATTTTCCCCCTTACTCACTGCCCAGAGATTAATTCTTGGTCTCAGCCCCACCCCCTGAAAAGGCTGTCTATTCAATGAGAGAGACACAAAGATGGCTTGTACAAACCAAGCAAAAAAGACACAAGAGGAATTTATTCTGGTTAATAAGCTGGGAGCAAACATGTACAGGCTAATTGTATGGTGAGTACAAGAAGAGTTTCTTATCTGGGGAGTCTATAATGTTGGAGTAGACACTGTCATTTGTTTTCTTATCCAATAGCCATCATTCTTCATTGCTTAGAAAAACCTTTGCGCTACAGCCATCAGGCAAGTGGCATGGGATTTAGGAGAAAATTATTTGCTGTCAGCCCTGAAGGATGAAGGAATCACAATTTCTCTGTACAATCATGGTAGTCAGCTTTCAAGATTCCTCAAATGATTCTCATCTCCTGCTATTCATGCCCTTGTGTAGTTATCTCTTGCATAGAATAGGGCTGATGTGTGACCAGTAGGATATTGTGGAAATGGTAGAATTTGATGTTCATAAAAGACATTGCAGCTTTTACCTTGCTCTCTCAGATTATTCACGCTGGAGAAGGTTGCTGCCAAGTTGTGAAAACATTCAAGTG
This sequence comes from Macaca fascicularis, assembly GCF_037993035.2. Classification (NCBI taxonomy): domain Eukaryota; kingdom Metazoa; phylum Chordata; class Mammalia; order Primates; family Cercopithecidae; genus Macaca; species Macaca fascicularis. The sequence goes on along the minus strand of NC_088383.1, from coordinate 62,383,518 downwards.
GCGCTCTGTGAAGTCCATGTGATCAGGACTTCAGGCTTCCTGACAACAGCCACCATGAATTTGCCGACCATGTGAGTGGCACAACTTTGTTCAGGTGACTGGAGGTCCAGCTGGCATTTTGCCTCTATTTCATAAGAGACTTCAAGCCAGAACCACCAAACAGAGCCAACTAAATCTCTTCCAAATTCCTGGCCTGAAGAAACTCTGAGATACAATACATATTTATTGTTGTTTAAGCCACTAAATTTCAGAGTAATTTGCTATGCAGAAAAAAATAACACCAATTGTGTTCAATCCCATTTCTCTCTCATGGTATATATGTAGTCAGAAAACCATAGACTAAAATCCACAGGCATATATGATAGTCCTTGATATTACCCATGCCTTATTTTAATAATCTGGGCTAGTTAAGTACTGCTAAGCCATATATCTAGAAAAATTTAGAAAGCCCTAATTTGCAGTGTTTACCTAGTTGTGTGGTGCAAATATTCCCACTGGTTGACATCATACTACCAACACAGAGTTGGGAAGAAATGCCCACAGTTGGTTCTTGCAAGCTTATATGAGCCCCAAAGCACCACTGAATTGAGCTCAGAAGAAACAGATTGGGTCAAGTAATCATACCTCTGCCTAGTTGGCCAGAAGGATCTTCAGATGTAGTGTAATGTTTTGACAATAGCTTTAGGACCAAATGACCAGGAGCCTAATTTTGCCTCTGCTGTTTCCTGGCTGAGTGACCTCAACAGGTACTGCTTATTGGCAATAAGTGTCAGATTCTTCATCTGTAAAATGAGGATGGCAATTTCTGCTTATCAGAGATTTGAGAGAATTAAATGAAAATAACAATAGCAAAACAACAGTTATAAGTACTTACTATATATCAGGCCAGAGTTGCTTATAAGATATCATTACTTAATTTAATAATACAGGCAAAGCAGTAGGGACTAAATGAATGTTAATTATCAGTGTTGTTATTACCTTTCTGAGCAGGGAGCTGTTCATTAGAATGAACTGAATCAGAAATTGTTGGAACTGACCTGTCTCCTATTTTCCAACCTCGATTCATCGTCTTCCTATGTTGGGCAAAAGACTCCAGTGAAGAGCTGTGAAGCTTATCTATGGGGACTCACCAGGGGTCAGCCCAGGCTGCCCACAAGACCATGAGCCACTCTGTGACTGAAGGAAGTGGAGAGAAGGGAAAGTAGTTAGGAAATCAAGAAAAGTGTCTTTCAGCACCATGGCCAGAAGTTGTGCCACAGAATTGGAACAGGAAAACCCGGGGAGCCGGTGCTGTCCTAGTCCTAGTTCTGAATGATCCCACTGGTCCCCTTAGAAGGGCTCTGACTTAAGCCCACCAGCAGCATGTGCACTCATCAGCTTTCTAGCAGAGTTGGAGATCCCCAAGAACAAGAAATCTCTTAAAATGAAATGAAACTTCAATCAACCAAGGCCTTCTAGCCTGATGTGAGCTGTCTTTACACATATAGACCTTTTTAACAATGAAGAAGAAAAGAATGGACATTGATAGAACTTGCATTCTGTGTTCATCACCAGGATAGTTGCTTTATAAGCATCATTTTGTTTTCAGTCACAACCCCATGCAGCATTTTCCCTACTGACAAAGAACCTGAGGCATAGAGAATTTAAGTAACTCGCTGAAGGCCACCCAGCTAATCAGCAGTGGGAAAAAAATTTAATTATAGATCTTTCACTCCAAAGCCCAACTCCTTACACTTTGGAAACTACTATTTCCAAAAAGTCCACAACACTGTAGACTATCAACCTAAACAGTATTTGAAGCAGTAATGCAAATTGTTTTCTAATTTATTATGGTCGGTTCTCTTCTTTGAATCCAGGTGATACTGATGTCTCCATACCTCCTCTTCACCCTTCAGAGGAGGTCTTCTTGCTTCTAGAAAGAGAATACAAATATCTACATTCTTACTCAGTGGGAGAAAGTGAGACTGTTCCAGAAGATGAGGACTCAGGCTGGTAATGTCCTGAGGAAATGACTATGCCAACCTAGAGATCCCCTTGTGTGTGGTAAGGTCCCAATGAACAGAATGGGGCCGACACCTGACCACATCTCAGGCATGGCTTCAAGATGGGTTTCAAACCAGAAAGTAATCATGTTGTATGATTACTACATACTACATACATTGCCATCCTCATTTTACAGATGAAGAATCTGACTCTTATTGCCAATAAGCAGTGCATATTGAGGTCACTCAGCCAGGAAACAGCAGAGACAAATTTAGGCTCCTGGTCATTTGGTCCTAAAGCTATTGTCAGTAATCTCAGTATACCTGAGATGTGGTCAGGTCAGCATACTTTAGAATGAGATTTTATGCTAAGATAATAACATGGTGGTTAAGTATTGACTCAGATTGTCTACATTAGCATTAAGTTTTCACTGTGTTATTTGGGGGCACTAACTCCATAAGCCTCAGGATTTTTTTGTTTTTGTTTTTTATTAGATGGAGTCTCACTCTGTTGCCCAGGCTGGAGTGCAGTGGTGTGATCTCGGCTCACTGCAATCTCCACCTCCCAGGTTCCAGCAATTCTCTGCCTCAGCCTCCTGAGTAGCTGGGATTACAGGCACCCACCACCATGCCAGGCTTATTTTTGTATTTTTAGTAGAGATGGGGTTTCATCATGTTGGCCAGGCTGGTCTTGAACTCCTGACGTCATTATACACTCATCTCGGCTTCCTAAAGTGCTTGAATTACAGGCATGAACCACTGTGCCCGGCGGGTTTTGCAGCTTTAAAATGGGAACTATAGGGTTGTTTACATGCAATTATGTGTGTCATGTACTTTCCCTAAGGAAATTATTCAATAAACTTTAGGTAGTTTTATTATTATGATTATTATTGCTGTGCAGTGATGCAGGTCACTGAAGGAAAAGGGGAACATTTTCAACAATAAAAGAGAGACATTCCTTTAGTGTATCTCCATATTCCCTGAAGGGGAGCTGAAATGACAGGACAGACTTGGCCTCTCGGCCCCAGGCCTTCCCTGTTGGAGTCTCCATGATACTCCTCAGAAGCAGCAGCCTCAGTCATATCTGGAACCATTCCTTACCAGACAGGAGGACCTTAACTCGTGATCTGTACCAAGCCAAGCCTCTTTTGGGGTACCCACCAAGCCTCAGGCCTCTCCTTCTCCGCCCTGTTGTCCCTGCCCATGACCTGCTTTCTGACTAGTTTCCACTACTGGACACTTGTCTGAGGCTAGGTCCCCACCTGGATCTTGCGGCCTCTTGCCCAGGGCTTGGTGGGAAGTTGCTCCCACACTTGAAGATGGCGGCTGAGCATGGTCCTTTGTGGATGTGCTGTCAGGAAGACGACAGTGCAATCTGTTTAATGTGCCAGTTGTCTCTGTGAGCTTCTCATCCGGATGAGCACTTGTCACAGCCCTGCAGAGCCCCAGCTGGTTCTCAGAGAGGTGCTCCAGCTCTGTGATTACCTAATCTGTCTTCCCAATCTACCCCACAATGTGTCATTGCTGAGGTCCCTGTGGGTCTTGCAGATAAACTTGCTACAGACATCCTACACACAAAAGCAGCTCGTTGTCATGAAACCGGCCTGCTCTTTAGCTCCTGGGCCCTAACTCACCCCAGATTGCTGCCAGCTCTTTTGTTTTCCCACTTAGACCAAAGGGATTGAGAAGCTTTCCCATTCCTTAGAGCTGCCACCCTCCATTCTGTATCCTCTGGTGGAACACAGTAAAAGGCAGTCTTCCCCCTTCACCCGGCTTGCTACACCCCAGATGCTGCAAAGCCCATGTGCTGTTCTTGACTTCAGTACTTCAGATTGCTGTAGGAACACAGGCAGCAGCCAGATGAGAAATGGAGTTTGACTCCGGAGTATTATAAAGTCCTTATAGTTACTGGCCTTAGGTATAGGGTCTGTATTATTAAAGAGAAATTATTTACCAAACACTTGTTAAAAATGGCAAGACAGTTTATTTAAGAGTATCGCAATAGGGAAGTGCTATGGTCTCAATGTCTGTGTCTCCCTCAAATTCGTAAGTTGAAACTTCACTTCCAAGATGAAGGAATTATGAGGTGGGCACTTTGAGGGATGATTATGTCATAGGTTAGAGCCCTCATAAACGAGATCAGTGCTCTTCTAAAAGAGGTATTGGGAGAGACCCCTCACCCCCTCCATCATCTGAGGACACAGCCAGGAAGCATCATCCATGAACCAGAAAATTGGCCCTTACCAGACACTGAATCTGCTGATGTCCTGACCAGGGGCTTCTGAGCGTTCTGAACTGAGAGATAAATTTCTGTTGCTTATAAGCCTTCCAGTTGATGATATTTTGTTACAGCAGCCCAAACAGACTGAGACAGGGAGAGAGATGGAACTCAGCTTCAAATACAAACAGTGACAAGTGGGGATTTATAGGCAGTGGGCCCAGTGAGGGAGAGGACAGAGAATTACTATGGGGAACTTGGGGTAGGGGAGAGAGATCTGATTAGATATCAAGGGCAGGGGGGATTCTCAATAAACTGCCTCAGGATAATTTTTTGCTAAAACTGGGCTCAGCAGGCCATGGAGGAGGCCTAGTTGAGAAGAGGGCTCAGAGTTTGGTCAATGAGAGAGGCTTTGTCCATTTCAGTCAGGGTTCTTCAGAGAAACAGACACAATAAGAAAGAGAGAGATTGAGATTTATTTTAAGGGACTGAGTCATGCAATTTTGGATGCTGGCAAGTCTGAAATCTAGGGCAGGCCCCTTGGATATAAATTCAGACAAGAATTGAAACTGTAATCTTGGACCCAAAGTCTTCAGGGCAAACCAGTGGGCTGGAAATCTAGACTGGATTTCTATGTCAGTTTTGAGGCAGAATGACTTCTTCCTCAGACAAGGCAGCTTTTGCTCCTAAGGCCTTCAACTGATTGGCTGAGGCCCACCCACATCATGGAGGGTAATCTGCTTTACTTAAAGTCCCCCAATTGTAAATGTTAATCACATCTACAAAATAACTTCCTAACGGCATCCAGACTGGTTGACCAAACAACTGGCCCCCTTTGCCTAGCCAAGTTGACAAGAAAAATTAGCCATCACATGGTCTGAAGAGAGTATGTGGACACCCAGACAGATATGTTCTGTCCACCTTCACTTCCAAGGGATGCTCGCAAGTCTCCCCAGTTGATCATATTTTTAGGGAATACAATGCAGAGGATCCTCCCCCACCCCCATCACCCCTTTCCATAACCTAGAGATAAAAATGAGGTAAGAAAGATTTGTTTCTGGGCCGGGTGTGGTGGCTCACACCTGTAATCCTAGCACTTTCGGAGGCCGAGGTGGGTGGATCACAAGGTCAGAAGTTCGAGACCAGCCTGGCCAACATGGCAAAAACCCATCTCTACTAATAATACAAAAATTAGCCAGGTGTGGTGGTGGGCGCCTGTAATCCCAGCTACTCAGGAGGCTGAGGCAGGAGAATTGCTTGAACCCAGGAGGCGGATGTTGCAGTGAGCCAAGATTGTGTCTCTGCACTCCAGGCTGGGCAACAAGAGCAAAACTCTGTCTCAAAAAACAAAAAAACAAAAAAATTAAAAACAAACAACAAAAAAAGATTTGTTCCTGTACCTCAAGTGGACAACTGATGTCCAGAGACCCACTGGACTGAGAACATCCACCTCCCTCAGTTTCTGACTGCCGAACAATGACAACTGGGGACATTTCATGCAGGTACATCACCAAGGAGTGAAGAAAGTAGTCACCTGAACCAAATAGTAAGGTCTCTGTCCCAGAGAGGCTGGGGGTTTGGCAAAAATGCTGTGAACACCGATATGGGCATTGCATTGTTAATCTGTACAAGTGAACAAGAAAGGATTAGGCTCCAGACCTCATACTCAAGGATGACTGGAGTGGAAAGTCCCACTTGCTATTGTGCTTCTGCTTCCTGATGCTCAATAATAAGCTTTAGGCTTGACCAAGTGGGGGTGGGGGGAAACACAGACAGAAACTGCCACTATCCTCCCCACAAGGAGAAAATTTTAAGAGTGTCTTGTGCTCTAATGAAGTTTTGTAACAGTGCCTATGTGGTGAAAATGAAGCAGCTTCCAGCATGCTCAAAACCAGGTTTAAGCTGCTGGCTGCTACTGTTGCTTCACCAAGCACCTTAGCTCCAAGGAATGGGCTTCACCTCTGTTTCATAGAGAAGTCCCCTTTGTCAAAGAATGTGGGTGGTCTACAGGGAAGCAGGGCAGTGAACATACTTTCCCTACCTTCTGTGATGCATATTCTTCGTGCAGCTCAAAAGCAAGATTGTTTGTTGTTATAATGATGGCCTTTCTGTCTTTACTTACAACATCCTGTTCTCCCAGGACATTAAAGGCTGGGCTGAGAGACAAAAGCTGAGGGACGCCTAGTCTGCCTGCCTCCCTGGTGCCAACCAAGTTCCTGATTGGATCAGGCTCAACCTACAGGAATTCCTCCCCCCGTCATTCACTCACTACTGTGTTTTAAAAACATGTTTTGAGTGCCTACTGCCGGTGCTGGGGAAACAGCTGTGAGTAACCATCTCTGACATTCTGGGGTGCCCATCCTCACTAAGGAGACCTCTGCTCCCAGCACACCAGTGGCAGATGTGTCCACATAGATCTGATTCTAGTTCAAACTCAAGATGACCTCTTTTACTCCTGCTATGTTATATATATTTAAATATTTTTAAAACATTTGTTAAATAGCATTTCACGGGGATATAGTTTCTCTTTCTCTCTCTTCTTTCTCTTTCTTTCCTTCTTTCTTTCTTTCTTTTTCTTTCTTTCTTTCTTTTTTTTTTTTCAGCCTCCCTCTGTCGCCCAGGACGAAATGCAGTGGCTCAATCTTGGCTCACGGCAACCTCCACCTCCTGTGTTCAAACAATTCTCCTGCCTCAGCCTCCTGAGTAGCTGGGACTACAGGCATGCACCACCACACCTGGCTAACTTTTTTGTATTTTTAGTAGAGATGAACTTTCACCACGTTGGTCAGTCTGGTCTCGAACTCCTGACCTCAAGTGATCTGCCCATCTTTGCCTCCCAAAGTGCTGAAATTTCAGGTGCGAGCCATGGTGCCCTGCCAGATGGTAGACATAGTTTCAAAAATTAGATATAGTTTCTGCAATTAGAAAAATGCAGAAAAGTGGGCCAAATGCAGTAACTCATGCCTGTAATCCCAGGACTTTGGGAGGCCAAGGTGGTCAAATCACTTTAGGCCAGGAGTTCAAGACCAGCCTCGCTAAAATAGCAAAACCCCATCTCTACTAAAAATACAAAAACTAGCTGGACTTATTGGCGCACGCCTATAATCCCAGCTACTTGGGCAGCTGAGGTAGAAGAATCGCTTGAACCCAGGTGGCAGAGATTGCAGTGAGCCAAGATCGTGCCACTGCACTCCAGTCTGGGTGACAGAACAAGACTCTGTCTAAAAAGGAAAGAAAGAAAAGAAAAGAAATAAGGAAGGAAGGAAGGAAGGAAGGAAGGAAGGAAGGAAGGAAGGAAGGAAGGGGAAAGAGAGAAAGGTAAAAAAGAAAATAAGCAAAAACAATAAAATCAGAAAGAAAAATGCAGAAAAGTATAAAAAAGAAAAAGTATCGCTTCTACATTCATATCCAGAGATAACAACTAGTAAAATACTGGTATGTTTTCTTTCAGCCTGTTTCCCATCAATATATGTAAAATAGGAAACATGTAACACATCCTTGGCTATTATCTCCCTTTCCTTCAGAAGGACTTGGGAGAACAAAGACTCTTGCCTAAAAACAAAATGAAGGTCTTTTTGGAAAGGCCATTTCACAGCCCCTCTCAGGGTAACCAAGGGAGCCTCCTTTGAAGCATAATGTGGCTTTTTATTTTCCAGGCTGGCCCCAAAAGGCAGGAAGCAAGCCAAACAGGACACAGGCGCAGCATAACAATGTGGTGTACTGACTCCCAGGAAAACGGAGGCGTGCTCCTAATTAGGAGGATGTTAAGGAAAGGGCTCCTTCCTCATTGTGGGTTTGGGCATGGCCCCTGACAATTGGTACTAGTGTTTGTCCTTGGGAGATGTGGGTGGTGATGCTTGATGTAACAGGTGCATAATTTAAGGAGGCAGAAAAGCCCGAAGGTTGCACTGGGAGGGATGTTGCCAAGAAAAGCTGACCCAGTGGTAGTGTCCACCTGGGCTCCTGGTATCTGAGCACCAAAGTCCCTCCCATCCCAGGATGCATAGGGAATGTCTTCAATGGGGGGCTTCCTGCCCACCTGCTGAAGCCCGGGGGCTGCTCAGGATGAAAGACTCAGACTAGAGGAAGGCACTGGAGTCATAGAAAGAGATGGGAGTGGGGCAGGAGATCCTGTTGCTCAGACAGGGGGCCTCTGTTGCCCAAAAGGGAATGGAGGTTTAAAGAACAATGCATCACCACAGCAAGGCTGGACCTGGGACATGTCCTCAGTTACAACTCTGTGAGGGGCCCATCGACCATTGCCATCCCTTTGTCTTGTTTGTTTGTTTTTCTTGAGACGGAATCTCGTTCTATCGCCAGGCTGGAGTGCAATGGCACAATCTCTGCTCACTGCAACCTCCGCCTCCTGGGTTCAAGCGATTCTTGTGCCTCAGCCTCCCGAGTAGCTGAGATTACAGGCACACGCCACCACACCCAGCCAATTTTTGTATCTTTAGTAGAGACGGGGTTTCACAATGTTGGCCAGGCTGGTCTCGAACTCCAGACCTCGTCATCTGCCCGCCTTGGCCTCCCAAAGTGCTGGGATTACAGGTGTGAGTCACTGCACCTGTCCCCTATCCCTTTGGATTTTGGGGAGAAGTGCTAATCACTACCCTCAATGAAGCAAATCTTCTTCCTCAACTGCCCAAATCAAAGCCCCCGAATGATGTCAGGACAACCCAGATTGTAGTGGGGGACAGAGGCCATGGGAAGGGAGCTTTTCTCCTGGGCTGGGTGGGGGGAGGGGAGGATAACTCTGTATCTGATACCACAGAGACCTTGTTTTTGTGTTTATTGTCTAACCGAAGTAAAGAATGTTAGGACATTAGAAAAGAAAGACACAGCTATACAAGAAGGACAATGTGGTCAAAACGCCCTCCTTAGCTCTACAAAGAACACTGTCAATGTGGACCTAATAAAGTAACCTCTGTTTATTGATTTGACCAAAAATAGAAATAGAGCTACATTAGGAGAATGAAGAGAGGGGAGGGAGATGTAAGAGAGCTAAGTCATGGTCTATAGGAGGTAAAGCAGCAATGTCCAAATTTAATAAACTACAGCTATGAGTGTACGCTTGGGGAGAGATAGGGTATGGTTAGAGGTGGCACAACACAGTGCTTTATCATAATCTTCATCGCCATCTCATCATCATGTATCCTCTTAGTACTCTTAGCAATGTTTGTGTATAACTTTTACTAAAAATGTATACACCTATAAAGAAAAACTGCCCGAACCATCTGTAAAATGAAAATGTGCCTTCTGGGGTGGCTGCTGTAGGAAGCAGGTACCCTGGGGCTAGCAAGGGGGTTGGAGGAGAGGGGCCTCATGCACTGTCCTACCATCCCTGTGCTGCCTTGGAGGACGAGCAGCAGCCAGGCCCAGGTGACCTGGCAGAGACCAGTCACCCAGCAGGTCATGCTCTTCCAGCCATCCAGCAGGAAAGAGCTCCTGATGCTAAGGACCCCCAGAGAGGATCCCTCCCGAACCCTGGGTCAGAACCTACTCTCTGCTTCCACATATGAGAAGCAGCTGGCCCTCACTGGGGAAGGCCAGGTCAACTCTCCAGTTTCACACAGCTCTGTATATGACTTTTTCCATTTAACATTATCTTGCGGGCATTTTTATGCAATACGTATCTTTTGGAATTTGGTGTAAATGCTATCTGGTCTCGTTGTGTGGCTATACCATGTTAACAGCATATCTAAAACACAACACTGTGGTGGCTAAGAGTGCAGGTGCATCAATCCTATTTTCTCAACTAGAATCCTGGCTCTGTCACTTTCCAACTATGTGACATGGGGGGACACACAGCTTCAGCTTCTATCTCTATAAAATAAGGTAATAAGAGTACCTAATTCACAGGGCACTTGTGAGATTTAAATAAATAAGTATTTATTTATAATTATAAATATTGCAAAGTGCTCAGAGCAAGACCCACTGCTTAATAAGCACATAATACATTCTAGCTATTACTATTTTTTAGCAATCCTAGCCAGATTAGGTGGCTGGTGCCTGAAATTCCAACTACTCAAGAGGCTGAGGTAGGAGGATCCCTTGAGCTCAACTGTTCGAGGCTGCAGTGAGCTATGACTGTGCCACTGCACTCCAGCTTGGGAGACAGAGTAAGACGCTGTCTCTAATAATAATAATAATAAGAAGAAGCCATCCTTATTTTATTTTATGTATTTATTTATTTTGAGACAGAGTCTCGCTCTGTTGCCCAGGCTGCAGTGCTGTGCATGATCTTGGTTCCCTTCAACTTCTGCCTCCTGGGTTCGAGCAATTCTCTTGCCTCAGCCTCCCCAGTAGCTAGCTGGGACTACAGGCACACACAACTATGCCTGGCTAATTTTGGTATTTTTAGTAGAGACAGGGTTTCACCATGTTGGCCAGGCTTGTCTCGAACTCCTGACCTGAGGTGACCCACCTGCCTCTGTCTCCCAAAGTCCTGGGCTTATAGGAGTGAGTGACTGCTCCTGGCTGCCATCCTCATTTTAAATACAGGGTCTCTTTTTCCTAAAGCTCACTTTAATAAACCTCCTTACACAATTTATTTTGTAAAACTTAATCACACACAAAAAATCATATTCATTAAAGAAAAAAATAGACAATGCATATGAGCAAAAAACAAAACACAAAAGCTACTTGGAATATTACCCTTTTCCGCCAAAGATAACCACAATATATTTGGTGTATATATTTCAAATCTCTTTCCTTCACGTGTGTGTGTATATATATGTATGTATACATATATACACACACATATATACACATATACACACCATGTATTTATACACTATATACACACATAACTCCTTACAAAAGTTTGTTTTGTGATACTGTTTTGTAGTTTTCTTTTTACCAGTTAAGAATAGATCTTTGGAGTTATGTGTGTATATAGTGTATATTGTGTGTGTATGTGTATATACGTATATGTATATGTATACATATATATACATACACACGCAAAGGAAAGAGATTTGAAATTTCCCCCTTTGGGGGAAAAGGGTAATATTCCAATTAACTGGATGTGGTGGCAGGTGCCTGTAGTCCCAACTACTTGGGAGGCTGAGACAGGTGAATGGTGTGAACCTGGGAGGCGGAGCTTGCAGTGAGCCTAGATCATGCCACTGCACTCCAGCCTGGGCGACAGAGCAAGACTGTCTCAATAAAAAAAAAGAATAGATCATTTATAGTTTTCTTTTTCCATTTAAGAAAAAAGTCAATAATAATTTTTAATGGCTGCCTGGTATTCCTTTTCATGTTTGTATTACTCTTTGTCAGTACCCATTGTCCATCACAAACAGCATGTTATTATTCCAAGTTTTATGTGCGTTCTGAGATAAAAAGTTGACACAGTCTACTCAGGTCCAAAGAGTATAGCTTTTCATTCTCTCTGTAATGATCATAAGACAGTCTCCACTGCGTGTAATAATGAGAAAAACTTAGATGTGCCATTTAAAAGTTTAGCTATCTCGTCTGGTTTATGTCTCTGATTATTCTGTCAATATTCAGTCTCCTACTTCTGAAATCAGCATCTGGGCTCATGGGGAGAACAGCGTATCTTCAGCAGGCCTCCCAGCTGTGTGCCCTGTCACATCTGGCCATGGAGTGGAGCAGGCACTTTGGCCTCATGGAAGCCTCCCTGTGCAAACTCCTGCAAGCCCTCCATGCCTAGACCATTTCGTCATCAGCCTCCTGGCCAGTCTGTCCAGACTGGTACTTTCAGATTTCAGCATGCATGCAAATCACCTGGAAAGTTTGTGAAAACAGACTCCCAGGCACCACACCCACAGATCCTGATCAGTAAGTCTCGGGTGGGATGGAGAGTTTGCACTTCTCACAAGCTCCCAGGTGAGGCAGGTCCCAAAGCCACACTTTGAGTACCCTCGTCGACATCTCCACCACAGCCTTGCTGTGCAGTCACTTTGCTCTCACCAAGGTAGTACCTTGGCTGGTCTCTGGCTCTCAACCGACCTGCCTCCCCACACATTACCAACAGCTTAAGAGATATCTTAGATTCCTGGCTTTCCACAAGGGAAACCAGAGTGGGGAAGGGGGCAGTGCTGTCTGCAGCCCTCCCTCTGAGGACATCCCATGCTGCCTCCTCTCCCCCAGGTTGATGTGAGGGTTCCTTTTCAGAGGCGTCTTTCCAAAGCACCAACTGGAAAGAGAAACGCAAGCTCTTCCCCGCCCCCCTTACTTCAGACTTTTGTTCCAAGGTAATTTTTATCTGCCATCTTCTTCCATTTTAATATTAAACCTGAATGTGTAGAGAGGTAGACGCAGGGACAGTTATCTGACATCCTACGCATCTTTCTTACTCCTCACTTTCCTCCCAGAACCAGAGAGCCTTTCTTTTGTTTCCCTCTTGTCTGGAAGTCACTCCTCCATTGTTAATACCTTGTTTTGTTGTATGTGTGTGTGTGTGTGGTGGGGGGGGGTTGACATTTGGCCACCTTCCCTAGGGCCATAATGGCAGAGTGGCTTCTGGGGAATATAATTTATAGAATGTTAAAAATACACAGTTTAATGTTTTCAAAATGTCTCTGGTACACATAGTAATTGTGTTTTTTCATTACATTTGCCAGATTTTATCTATTCGTTTATGCTGTTTTATTTGATTTTACTTATTAATTTTACTTTTTTCCTATTTTCACTCAATAATTATGTTACCTTTATTATATAGGGTAATTATATGTAATACCCTATTATATGTTTTATATTTTTTTTCTTCTACCCTTCTAGGTTTTCTCTGGGATCCTGTACCAAAAGGAAGATTAACAAGCAGAAGTTTATTAACATATATATCTAATAAATAGATGGGAGACGCCAAAGACATGACTTTAAGCTAAAACAAAGGAAGAAAGGTGTGAGGGAGGCAAGTTATGGGAAGGTAGCCAGAAAACCAGGTGACCAGGTGAGGTTATGCAGACTGAAGCTGGAGCCTTCTCCATGGATTAGAGTATTAAGAGTTGTGATTTTTTATTTTCTTGACACCAAGTCTTGCTCTGTCGCCTGGGCTGGAGTGCAGTCGCGCGATCTTGGCTCATTGCAATTTCAACCTCCCAGGTTCAAGCGATTCTCCTGCCTCAGCCTCCTGAGTGACTGGGACTACAGGTGCGCATTACCATGACCAGCTAACTTTTGTATTTTTGTGATTTTTTAAAAGTATATTTTTAGATTTTTTGTTTCGTTTTGTTTTCAGTTTTTCAACTTCTATTTTAGATTAAGGGCATAGGTGCATTTTTGTTAGATGGGTATGTTGCATGATGCTGAGGTTTGGGGGACAATTGATCCCATCACCCAGGTACTGAGCAGAGTGCCTAATATTATTTCAACCCTTGTGCTCCCCACCCTACTGTAGTCCTCAGTGTCTGTTGTTGCTATCTTTATGTCCATGAGTACCCAATGTTTAGGTCCCACTTATAAGTGAAAACACGCAGTATTTGGTTTTCTGTTTCTGCATTAATTTGCTTAAGGTAATAGCCTCCAGCTGCATCCACATTGCTGCAAAGAACATGATTTCACTCTTTTTTATGGCTGCGTATCTTTTGATTCAGAGCCACCCTTCTCTTCCTGGTACAGAGAAGAAGACACTCTTACAAATGGAGATTTCCTCTATAAATTTAAATTTCCTTTACCAAAGGGTAACTTATACTCTCTTTCAGAGCTTCTCCTGTGGCCACTGTTGCTGAAAATAATCAGCTCAAGATAATCCTTATGCCAAAGAAGCATATTTGGTGCAGTATATTCTGGTTTCCTACAGTCATATTTTGGGGTAGCATATTCTGGTCTCCTACAGCTATGTTCTACATTTTTAGATTCTTTTCCTTGTTTTTCCTAACACCCTGAATGGAAGGTTTCTTTTGTTTTCATCATTTTGAACTTTAAAGATATATTTCACACTCACATAGAAGTATGTAACTGTACATACATGGGATCATGCCATAGGTGCCGTTTTTACTGTAGAGGACTTCTCTGCCACTCCCACCTCCACCATCCCTTCACCTCACATCTTTCTTCTTATATAATAAAACATCTGAAGCTAGAAGCTTATTCTTTCTTTTCTTTTTTTGAGATGGAATTTTTGCTTTGTTGCCCAGGCCAGAGTGCAATGGTGTGATCTTAGCTCACTGCAAACTCTGCCTCCTGGATTCAAGCAGTTCTCCTGCCTCAGCCTCCCAAGTAGCTGGGATTACAGGTGCCCACCACCATGCCCAGCTAATTTTTGTAGTTTTAGTAGAGACGGAGTTTAACCATGTTGGCCAGGCTGGTCTCAAACTCCTGACCTCAGGTGATCCAACCGCCTCTGCCTCCCAAAGTGCTAGGATTACAGGCATGAGCCACTGCGCCCAGCCTAGAAGCTTATCTTTTTATATGACTTGACTGTATCCATTACTTCAACATGTAGTATTATCACTGTCTTTTAATTTCTAAAGACATGAAAATCCGGCTGTAGTTTGAGCCATAAATAATGTGAATTTGGAGACAATGCATATCTAGATCTATTGAGATTGGGGCTTTCTTTCCTCTTCTGAACTCTCTCTTCCTTTTCAAACGGGGCAAGCTAAAATTCTTATCTCCCACAGAGGAAGGAGGATATTAAGAGGAGGAGAGATTGGGCAGTGAAATGAAGAGAACATGACTACCAACTTCATGGGATTCTCCTGACCCATTCTCCCCCATCAACTCGATACCAACCAGCCTTGAGATTCCTGATGACATGGTTAGGCTTTGTGTCCCCACCCAAATCTCATCTTGAATTATAATCCCCATAATCCCCATGTGTCAAGGGAGAGACCAGGTGGAGGTAATTGAATCATAGGGCCAGTTTCCCCCATGCTGCACTGGTGATAATGAGTTCTCACAGCATCTGATGGTTTTATAAGGGGCTCTTCCCTCTTCTCTTGGCGCTTCTCCTTCCTGCTACCTTATGAAGAAGGTGCTTGCTTCCCCTTTGCCTTCCACCATGATTGTAAGTTCCCTGAGGCCTCCCCAGAAATGCTGAACTCTCTTTCCTTTATAAATTACCCAGTCTTGGGCAGTGTTTTATGGCAGCATGAAAATGAACTAATACACCTGAGATTATTGCTTCTGTCCTGGATGTCTGAATCAGCCACAGAACCTAGCATTGCCCTCATATTTAAGTTGAGGCAGTCATCTAAGAGCAGGTATTAAAGAAAAATTACTTAAGACACTTGTTAAGGATGGTAGGAAGACTTTTCTCAAGAGGAGTTACTGCAATGAGGGCTTTGCAGTGTGGAGGAGAGAGATCAAGCTCCACTCTAAATACAAGAAGGACACATGGAATGTTTAGCTGAGTGAAATGGGAGTTAGTGGATGGAAAATTCCTCAGAGGGAACATCAAAGCTAGGGGGACTCCTGCTAGGCCAACTTTTTTTTTTTTTTTTTTGAAAAACCACTTTATTGAGGCATGAAAAAAGCTATACATATATAATGTATATAACTCAGAGTTTGGGGATGAATACACAGCCGTGGAGCTATCACTATCATCAAGATCATAAACATATCCATCACCTCCCAAAGTTTCCTCCAACTGCCTTTATTATTATTATTATTTGCGTGTGTATGCACGCATGTATGTGTGTAGTAAGAACACTTAATGTAAGAGCCACCGTCCTAGAAAATTTTAAGTATACAATGCGGTATTGTTAACTATAGGCATCTGCTGTATAGTGGATCTTCAGAACTTATTTTTCTTAACTGAAATTTTGTACCCTTTGACCATCACCTCCCCATTTCCCACTTCATGCAGCACCTGGAAATCACCATTCTACTTTCTGTTTTTATGAGTTTTTTAGATTCCACATGTAAGTTGTAGATCAGATAGTATTTATCTTTCTGTGTCTGGCATATTTTATTTAGCATAATATCCTCCAGATACATCCATGTTGTCCCAATGGCAGTATTTTCTTCTTTTTATAAGGCTGAATAATATTCCATAATGCATCTATACTGTATTTTCCTTATTTGTTCATATGGAAATGTGTAGGTTGTTTCCATACCTTGGCTATTGTGAATAATGCTGCAATGAACATGGGAGCGCAGGTATCTCTTTGAGATCCTGATTTCAGTTTCTTTAGATAAATACCCAGAAGTGGGGTTGCTGAGTTATATGGGAGTTCTATTTTTAATTTTCTGAGAAACTACCATACTATTTACCATAATGGTGGTGCCAACTTACATTTCTACCAGCAGTGCACAAGAATTTTCTTGTCTTCATATCCTCACCAGCCCTTTTTATCTTCTGTTTTTGACTCAACAGGATTCTTGTTTGCTGAAGGCAGGCCAGCATGATAAATAATGTGAATTGGGGGTGGGAGGTGAGGAATTTGATCAGATATTGAGAGTAATCAGCTACCAAGGTGCGGCAGTTCCACTAAACTGACTCAGCAGTCCAGCATCTTGCTGGACTAAGTGGTCCAAAGACAGAGGCCAAGGTGGGGACCTAGTCAAGAAGAGGAGTCAGAGGAGCCTGGCTCAGGTTTGGTAGAGGACAGAATCTTTGTTACAGATAGCACCAAATGCAGTCAGGACCTGGATGGATTTGGGGAACTCCCAGCTATAAACACTTGTCCTGATCAGGCACAGTGCCTCATGGCTATAATCTCAGCACTTTGGGAAGCTGAAGCGGGAGGATCACCACTTGAGGCCACAAATTTGAGACCAGCCTGGGAAACAGAGTGAGATCTTGTCTGTACAAAAAAAAAAAAAAAAAAAAAAAAAAATCATGACTCACTACTTTCCACCTCATCCTCCTGTAACTGGCAGTCTTCTTGACTAAGGGTGTGCCACCACGCCTGGCTAATTTTTCTAATTTTTTTAGAGATGGGGTCTTACTATGTTGCCCAGGCTGGTCTTGAGCTCCTGAGCTCAAGTGATCTTCCCACCTCTATCTCCCAAAGTGCTAAGATTACAAGTGTGAATCACTGCGCTTAGCCTATGAAAATGTTTTTTAAAACATTAACCAGACATGGTAGCATGCACCTGTAGTCCCCATTACTCAGAAGCCTGAGGTAGGAGGATCACTTGAGCCCAGTAAGCTGAGTTTACAGTGAGCTATGATTATGCCACTGTACTCCAGTCTGGGTGACAGAGCAAAACCCTGTGTATAAACATAAATAAATAAATAAAAATATTTTTTTTTGGAAAAAAGGATAAAATTTGGTTCTCTAAAGCCATCTCATTTCTTAATGATTCTAGATAATGTAAAGAAAAAAAAAAGACAATTACAACACCTGCCCTGCATCCTTCATTTCATTAGCCTCTCAATAACATGATCTCATACATTTTACAAGACTGAATTTTTCTGGACCATTTTAAGTGAGTTATGGTGGGGGTTAACTGTCTGCTCCCATCCCCCTATCCCATGAATGCTCAGCCCCAGAGAATAGCTCCCTCTCTCTGACGCTCACTCACCCATCTGCTCTCCTGGCTTATTCACATCACACTGTGGTCCCAAACTCCTGGCTTTTCTGCATCTCACATTCTTGGTTCTCAGCGCTGCCTGCTCTTTCCTCCCTCAAGCCTGCTTGCTTCAACCACTGATTCTGGTACTTTTCAGTTGTGTTTTCTTCTTCTTATTTTCTAATTTGTATTGATTTTCTATTATGAATAGGTATTTTATGTACATGGTACAGCATCGAAAAGCTACACAGGGTATATGTACAGAAGAAATTAAGTCCCCTTTCACCCACATCTCATAGTAATGGAATCTTCCTCTGTGAAAGTAACCATTGTTACCAGTTTCTTGAGGATCTTCCCAGAGAAGACCTGTGAATTTATAAATATTTATGTATATACACATATTTCTTTTCTTCTATACAGATCGAGCATACTATACAGATTGCTTAGTATCTGGCATTTCCCCATTGATATCATAGCTTGGAGAGTGCTCCATTTCAGTGCACAGAGAGCTGCTCATTTTTGTTATTACTGTCACTTTTCTTTGGCTTTGACCCTTGGAAAAAAATGTCTTGGGCCATTCTGGGAGTGTCTCCAAACCTGCCCTCTGCTCCCTGTACTGCAGTTTCTAGCAAGAGGTACCCTTTGTCCACCCTCCTCAGGGACTTGCACCATCCGCACGCCTCTCCCTGGCCTTCCTGCCAGTGATGGAGAGGAATGAGCCATTCTAGCCTACAGAACTTTCCATTTCTCCAAAGAACAGCTGAGCTGAAAAGGGAAATGGCTCTTCCTGTAAGGGAGTCTGAGGACTTTTCAACAACGACATGCTGGTGCCTGGCAAGGAGCCCAGACTCACAAAACCCTCCCAGCCGTATCAGATAAACGGCATTTATACCACTAGGACCAAGATCAGCAATATCAAATCAGCAATCCTTCCTGCTTAATATGTATGCTTCTCTTTTAACATAAACAAGGGGTCACTTTGCGCAAGAAATAGTCATCATCCTTCTCAGGGCCCAGGGCTGCATAGCATCTCAATTTTGTTACAACTTCATCATACATGTAAGTTTCAAGCAGGGGCCCTCTTAGCAGGTTGTGTAATTACCACTGCCTAAAAATTTAGCCTCTTCTCCTCTAATTCAATGCAGAGACAAACATACAAGTCCAAAAGTTAGACTTGGTTAAAAAAGAATTTAGGGGCTGGGCCCGGTGGCTCACCCCCATAATTCCAGCACTTCGGGAGGTCAAGGTGGGAGGACTGCTTGAGTCACCAGTTTGAGACCAGCCTAGGCAACAGAGCAAAACCCTGTCTCTACAAAAATATATATTTTTTCAATTAGCTGGGCATGCTAGCACATGCCTGTAGTTCCAGCTACTTGGGAAGCTGAAGTAGTTGGACTGTTTGAGCCCAGGAGGCCACGGCTGTAGTGAGCTCACCATGCACTCCAGCCTGGGTGATGGAGCGAGACCCTGTCTCAAGAAAAAAAAAGAGTTTCAGTAAAATTTGGTTAAGAAAAGAATCTTTGTTAAGGGCCAGAGTCTAGGAATGAGGGACTGCAAAAAAAAAAAAAAACCTGAAGGAATCCACGTCCATACTAACCTTGTACCACATCCATCATGATTGGCTTCACTTCTTACCACGGACTTTTGGTACCCCCATTTTCCCGAAAACAGCGGGTCAACTCTCTACTTTTTCCTAGTGCAGGAGCACAACTTCTCCCAAATGCTGCCATAAGGTATTGAAAGCTACCACCTCTCTCCATATATTTAGACACAATCTTAGAAAGAAAAGCAAAACTGGAGGCAGCTATTGAGATCTTGGGCCTCTTTATCTAACACTGATTGAAGACTTCTTAAAAGATATTATTCGAAAGATCACCTGTATCCAAGTTTTAAATAGATTAATATTTTGTAATTATTTTTTCACAAAAAACAGCAGATACTCAGGAAAAAATCCAGATTACTTATAGTCAAATAAAGGAATTTCTCTTTTCCTACCATTATGGGCTGAATTGTGTCCTCTTAAAATTCATGTTGATAGACTGGGTTTCTTAAAAAAAAAAATTATAATAATAAAATGAAAATATATTGTTATTAGTATAAAAAAATTTACTCGCTGAGCACAGTGGCTCATATCTGTAATCCCAGCACTTTGGGAAGCCAAGGCAGGCAGATCACCTGAGGTGGGGAGTTCGAGACCAGCATGGCCCTTGTGGAGAAACCCCATCTCTATTAAAAATACAAAATTACCTGGACATGATGGCACATGTCTGTAATCCCAGCTACTCGGAAGGCTGAGGCAGAAGAATCACTTGAACCTGGGAGGAGGAGGTTTCAGTGAGGCAAGATCATGCCATTGCACTCCAGCATGGAGAGCAAAACTCTGTCTCAAAAAAAAAAAAAAAAAATTAAAAAATATATGTTAGACTGGTCATAGTGGTTTATACCTGTAATCCCAGCACTTTGGGAGGCCGAAACAGGAGGATCACTTGAGGCCCAGAGTTCAAGAGCAGTCTGAGCAACATAGTGAGATCTTGTCTGTACAAAAAATTTAAAAATTAGCCAGGTGTTGTGGCGTGTGCCTATAGTCCCAGCTACTAGGGAGGCAGGGGTGGGAGGATGGCTCAAGCCTGGGAGGTGAAGGCTGCAGTGAGCTGTGATTGCATCACTATACTCCAGCCAGGGCAACCTAGTGAGACCCTGTCTCAACAACAACAAAAAAGTGGTTTGACCTAACCCCCAGATGGGAGGAACAGATCTGAGTCCAGCCTTCCAGCTCCTTGCTGGCTGACCTTGCAATAAAGCGTTTTATGTTTTCAAAAGCTGGTGCCCTAGTATTGTCTTCTATGTGCATCGGACAGTGAGCCCTTTTCTTGGAAACACCTTAAATTTTTCACATAAATGGGAGCATGTTGTAATATCCAGTTATTTAGCACTTCCTATGTGCCACGCTTACATATGTAAACTCACTTAATTTTCTTAGCAACCTAATTTATTCTCCATTTACAAACATGAAAACTGGGGGACAGAAAAATAAAGTAGCTTGCCCAAAGCCTCACAACATGGAAGTGACAAGTGGCAGAGCCAGGATTTACAGCAAGGTGGGAGGCTGTGCCACCACCTGGGAAGTTTCTTCCCAGACACAGAGAAACTTGTTTTTTCACTTAAATATACTTTCTGGTAGTTTCCAGGGATGGTGGTTCATGCCTGTAATCACAGCACTTTGGGAGGCCAAGATGGGTGGATCACTTGAGGTTAGGAGTTCAAGATAGACTGGCCAACATGGTGAAACCCCGTCTCCACTAAAAATATAAAAATCAGCCAGGCGTGGTGGCGGGCACCTGTAATCCCAGCTACTCGGGAGGCTGAGGAAGGAGAATCGCTTGAACCTGGGAGGCGGAGGTTGCAGTGAGCTGACATGGCGCAACTGCACTCCAGCCTGGGCGACAGAATGACACTCTGTCTCAAAAAAAAAAACAAAGATACTTCCTGGTAGTTTCCCACCTCATTGCACATATATTTACTGCATTTGTTTTAAGAGCCACGTGGAATTCCATGTCTTATTCTAGGGTATAAAAATGAAGCCCGCATATTGCTGCTTTAACAAGTAGCCTTCTGTCCACCTTCAAGAACAGTGACTCAACTGGAAAGAATGAAGGCATTTCTCTCATCAATAGAAGTAGAGATTGGTCATTGTGTTTCTAAAGACTAGTGTATGCTCCTTAACTTAGAGGGAAGACACTTTTTTCTTCGTTAACACTTAGAGCTTCTTTTTGAGAAGCTTTACCTGAGAGGACATTAAGCCTTATTATAAGAGAAAGGAGGCAAAATGAGTGTTTGCAGGAGTGGTACTAGAAAGATTTGGAGCTGGCACCCTAAGGCATGACTGGGAGTAGGGAACAGGGCCGAGGTCTCTGGGTCCTGAGGCTGGGAACCTGGCCATTGGTGAATGGTCCCACCTGTGCTTTGTGGCCTGGAATAGATCTGAATGGAGGAAGGGGCTTTAGGGGGTTCCGGACAAGTGCCCAAGAGGGTTATCAGACCAGGGAAGGGGCGTCCTGCACCCAGAGGCAACTCAGCAGGGCAGGCCCAGTGGTGGGAAAGGAGTCTGCTGCGGTGGTCATGTCTCCTGCCTGCCCCGCCCAGTGTGGCCTTAAGTCCATGTCCCACCACGAATCCTCCTCACAGCTCAGCTGCCAGTGAAGGTCTTCCCCTTAGTGCCCCAGGAATTTGGCAAGCTTTCAAGATCATCTTTTTCTCCTATTCTCAATCTCTTTTTCTGTTTGCTCCCATTTGCAGATATCCTCAACTTTATTTTCTAGTCCTTCTATTGAGTTTTCATCACTGCTATATCTTTTTCATTTCGAAGGACTCTTTTGTGTTTTTTATAACA
This sequence comes from Macaca fascicularis, assembly GCF_037993035.2. Taxonomy (NCBI): domain Eukaryota; kingdom Metazoa; phylum Chordata; class Mammalia; order Primates; family Cercopithecidae; genus Macaca; species Macaca fascicularis. The sequence continues at coordinate 62,361,497 of NC_088383.1, read as the reverse complement.
TTTATTCTTGTTTCATGGATGCAATATTTTTTCTGATTTCTCTGGACTTATCATTTATAGTTTTTAGGAAGGAAGCATAAGGGGGGTAGTTTTCTTCCTCTTGCAGTTTCCAGGTGCTTTCAGTTTGTTTGCCTGGGTCTCTATCTTCTATGCTACAGGTTGTTCTCTAGTGTCTTGCAATTTTGGTTTCTTATTTGTTGTTAAATGGGGAGAGCAAAATAACAGATCTTACCAAACAATAATGAATTCTATATATATATAGAAGACAAAATTACCTTCTTTTTCAAATGAACATAAAACATTCATGAAAATTGACCACATATTAGGCCACCAAGAAAATCTTAAGAAATTCCATACAATAGAAATTAAAAATTGCGGCCGGGGGCGGTGGCTCATGCCTGTAATCCCAGAACTTTAGGAGGCTGAGGTGGGCGGATCACAAGGTCAGGAGATCGAGACCATCCTGGCTAACACCGTGAAACCCCGTCTCTACTAAAAATACAAAAAACTTAGCCTGGTGTGGTGGCGGGAGCCTGTAGTCCCAGCTACTCAGGAGACTGAGGCAGGAGAATAGCATGAACCTGGGAGGCAGAGCTTGCAGTAAGCTGAGATCACACCACTGCACTCCAGCTTGGGCAACAGAGTGAGACTCTGTCTCAAAAAAAAAAAAAAAAAAAAAAAAAATTAAAAATTGCATTCTCTGATCACAATGCAATAAAACTAGAAATTAATGACAGATTTTTTTTAATCTGAAAATTCCTTTTTCCCGGTAATTTAAAAATACTCTTTTAAGCAGCTCTTTGGAGAATAAAAAATAAAATTATTGAATTTCTTGAAAATAATAATAAAAACAAGACATAGAATCTCTGTGATAATGCTAAAGTAGCTGTGTTTGTTGTTATGACATGTATATTGTTCTTTGTCCACAGTTCCTGGCTCATAACTCCCATAACCTTTGTTAGTCTTCTGTTACAATGTTGGGTGTGTTGGGTCTCAGGAAAGAGAATCTCTCTGACCTTCTCCTGCCCTTCTTTCACCTGCCCCAAGGCAGGACTCTAATCTTTCCTCATTTCTGACTGTGGGTCCTAAGGCCCTTATTCCAAAGAGGGTTCCACTCCATTCCCTGCGGGAAGAATGCTGAGGTCCTGAAGCTTCCATGAAAACCCAAGAGCCCTGAGTTCAGAGAGGTTCTAGGTAGCTGAATACCTGGAAGGTTCTGGGAGTGACCCACCCCTTCTCCCCTACCTCTGCCTATGCATCTCTTCATCTGTATCCTTTGTTAGATCCTTTCAAATAAACCATTAGGCCAGGCGTGGTGGCTCACACCTGTAATGCCAGCACTTTGGGAGGCCGAGGCGGGTGGATCATGAGGTCAGGAGTTCGAGACCAGCCTGGTCAACATGATGAAACCCCGTCTCTACTAAAAATACAAAAATTAGCTGGGCATGGTGTCTGTGCCTGTAATCCCAGCTACTCCAGATGCTAAGGGAGGAGAATTGCTTAAACCTGGGAGGTGGAGGTTGCAGTGAGTTGAGATTGCACCACTGCACTCCAGTCTGGGCGACAGAGCAAGACTCCATCTCGGAAAAAAATAAATAAAATAAAATAAACCACTAAATATAAGTGTTTCCTTGAGTTCTAAGAGCCACTCCAGCAAATTAATCAAACCCAAAGAGGGTCATAATAATCCCAACTTTTTTTATTTAATAGAGATGGGATCTCAATATGTTGCCCAGGCTGGTGGCAAACTCCTGTCATCAAGTGATCCTCCTGCTCCCAAAGTGTTGGGATTACAGGCATGAGCCACCATGCCCAGCTGGGAACCCCAACTTGAAGCCGATCAGTCAGAAGGTCCAGAGTCTCGGACTTGCCACTGGGTGTTTAAAGGGAGGGAGAGTACTCTAAGGACTGAGAGCCCTCAACCTGTGGGATCCGATGCTATCTCCAAGTAGATAGTATCAGAATGGAATTGGAGGATATGCAGCTGGTGTCCACTGCTTGTTGGTGGGGGAAAAATTCACACATTTGTCGATTGCTGTGGTGGTGTAAAAGCAGAGAAAAAACACGGTTTGAGAATTTTTCCCAAAGAGCAGTTATTACAGGAAAATTTAGATCTTTAAGTATCTGGTGCAACAAAAATGAAAGCATAAATATAAATAAATTTAATCTCCAAAATAGAAAACAAAATGGCAAAGTAAACCAAGAGAAGCAAAAAAGGAATTAATAAAGATAAAATTATAAATAATGATTTGGAAAACGGAAGAGTAAAGATAATAAATTTAAAAGCTAGGTATTTGAAAAACACAAAAAATACACAAACTCTTATCTAATTTAAGCTTTAAAGAGAGAAAATACAAATACATAAATATAGAAATAATAGCATAAAAAACAGAAAGCAATTTAAGAAGAAAGTACTTTTTTCAACTCTGTGCAAGTAAGTATGAAAATCTAGAAGAAATGGGTATTTTTTAGACAAATACAACTTACTAAAATTGAAACCAGTAGAAACAGAGAGTCTAAACAAACTACTTTCTGAGGAGGAAATGAAAAGCTGAAAAGTTCTTTCACAAAAACAAAGAAACACTAAGCCACATGATATGACAAAGAACTACATAACCTTTAAGGATCTGCTAATTCCATTGTTACTTAAACTATATCAGGACATTTCATTTTAGGAAGCACTTATACTATTAATCCCCCAACCTGACAAAGATTGCATTGTTTTTATTCCAATACATTTCAGATTTGTTTGGAATAAATTTCAAAGACTTTTATTCCAATAAAAGAAAACCACAGACAGTTCTCCCTTAAGAATTTCAATTCAGAAAACTTAAAATAGACCCTAACAGCAGATTAAATGATGCATTGTGATCAAGTGGGGTTGATTTTAAGAATGCAGTGTCTCAATGTCAAATTGAAATTTGAGAATGCAAAGTGTTTCATTAATATATGATCATCTCTACAGATGTACAAAAGGCATTTAGCAAATTCAATGTCTGTGTATTTTTTAAGACAAGACATTCAGTAAACTAGGAATTGATAGATATATCCTTAACATGATAAAAAAGATATCATAGCCCAAAAGTCAGCATCTTAGTAGCTTTTCTGCTAAAGCAATGAACAAAACAAAGATTTCACTATGGCCTCTGCCATAAAACATAATGTTGGCAGCATTAGCCAATAAATGCTATTTACAGAGGTCATGATTATGTCTGGAAAACCTTGGAGAATTGGTGAGAAAACTCATACAAACAAGATAATGTAGTAAAGTACCAAATGTTTACAATCAAATTAACATATAAATACCAAAGACATGCATACACACAAACTAGAAACAGAAAACATAATGGAAAACAAGACCCTACTTATTACAGCACACAAAATACCGGGCATAAAAATAAGAGATAATGTCCAAAAGATGAAAGCTACAAAATAATTCTGAAATCACAAAAATGAATTTGAAAAAATAGAAAGACATGCCAAGTTGCTGGATAAGAATATTCAATCTTATAAAGATGAGGTCTTATATGACGTATTATAAAACTAATTTATAAATGCAAAGCAGGCTTGGTAGGCTCATGCCTGTAATCCTAGTCCTTTGGGAGGCTGAGGCAGGAGGATTGTTTGAGGACAGTTCAAGACCAGCCTGATTAACATAGTGAGACTATTGTCTCTACAAAAAATATAATAAATAAATAAATATAAAGCAATTCCAATAAAAATACCATCTACCTTTTCACCTGGAACTAGATAAGTTGATTATAAAATTTATTTGGAAGAACAGAGAAACAAAAATAACCAGCAAACCCGTGGAAAAAAATTTAAAAAGGGTGAGACTGGGGGCTAGCTTTACCAGGTATTAAAATATATTATTCAGTTTCTATATTTAAAACATTTTGAGGCTGGGCGAATTGGCTCACGCCTGTAATCCTAGCACTTTGGGAGGCCGAGGTGGGTGAATCATGAGGTCAGGATTTCGAGACCAGCCTGACCAACATGGTGAAACCCCGTCTCTACTAAAAATACAAAAATTAACCGGGCGTGGTGGCATGCACCTGTAATCCCAGCTACTCAGGAGGCTGAGGTAGGAGAATCGCTTGAACCCAGGAAGGCAGAGGTTGCAGTGAGTTGAGATCACGCCATTGCACTACAGCATGGGTGAGAGAGCAAGACTCCGTCTCAAAAAAAAAAAAAAAAAAAAAAAAAAAAAAAAATTTGATAATGGTTCATTATAGAGAACATTTAAAATCCAAAAATAGACTAAATTGAATTTGAAAAGGTGATACATGACAAAGCAGCATCTTAAACCAGTGAGGAAATAATAGACTTTAAAAAACACTCTTTTTTTTTTTTTTTGAGACAGGTCTTGCTCTGTCGCCCAGGCTGGAGTGCCGTGGCGCAATCATGGCTCACTGCAGCCTCAACCTCCCAGGCTCAAGTAATCCTCCCACCTCAACCTCCCCAGTAGCTGGGACTACAAGTGCACACCATCACACCTGGCTAATTTTTGTAGAGATAAGGTTTCACCACGTTGCCCAGTCTTGTCTCCAACTCCTGGACTCAAGCGATCCACCCACCTAGGCCTCCTAAAGGGCTGGTATTACCAGCATGAGCCACCATGCTCAGCCAAAACAATATTCTTTAATTGAGGTTATTATATTAAAATGCACAGCTTTTATTTGAATGGTTCAATGAATTTTGACAAATTTATACACCAATGAAACCACCATGACGATCAAAACATAGAGCATTTCCAGGACACCAGAAAATATTATCTTGCAACTTTTCCTTCACCATCTTCCCATTTGCCCCCAAGGCAACCACCATTTTGATTTCTGTCATCACAGGCTAATTTTTTTCTGTGGTAGAATTTTATATAAATGAAATAATACAGTATGCACTGTTTAGTGTCTGGCTTCTGTTGCATGTTTCAGTGGTTCATTCCTTTTAAATGCTGATCTACTATTCTCTTGTATGAGTATACCACAATTTGTTTATCCATTTACCTGTTCATAAACAAGTAATTATTTCCAGTTTTGGCCTTTATGAACATACTCACTTAAGTCATTTTGTGGACATATGTTTTTATTTCTCTTGAGTAAATACCTAAAACTGAAGTTGCTGGATCACATAGCAAGGACATGTTTAACTTTATGAAAAACTAACAGAGTGAGCTTCAAAATAGTTTTATCATTTTAAATTCTCACCAGCAGTATATGAGAGAGTTCCAGGGGCTTCATATTCTTCCTAACATTTGGTGTTGTCAGTCCTTTGAAATTCTTAGCCAAATTATATGTTAATGTGAAGTGAGATGTCATTGGACTTTAACGTGCATTTACTTGGTGATTAATGATGTTAAGCACCTTTTCTTATGCTCATTTATGTGTCTTCTCTTGTGAAGTGTATATTTAGTACTGTTGCCCATTTCAAAATTTGGTTTGTCTTTTCATTATTAATTTGGTGAGTTCTTTAAGTATTCTTAGTACAAGTTGTTTTTCAGATTCACAGTTTTCTTGTGGTAATTAGTTTTTCTTTGAAATATTCAATTTGTATTTTTAGTAGAGACGGAGTTTCACCATGTTGGCCAGGCTGGTCTTGAACTCCTGACCTCAGGTAATCCACCCGCCTTGGCCTCTCAAAGTGCTGTGATTACAGGCGTGAGCCACCACACCTGGGCAATAGTTTCTTTTAGAGTTTAAAAAAGCATTCCAGATCTCTTCCACCTTGAATTAAATTTGATAATTTTGAGGGGAAATTTTTCTTTCATTGAGATTATCAAATTTATAACTATAAAACCAGTCATACTTAGAATTTTTAAATAATTAAGTCTTTTAAGGGTCTATTGTTAGCCTACATGTTAATATTCATGATTAACTTCAGTTGCTTCTTATTATATGATATTTAATTCATTTAATTCTCATAAGAAAAATATATTTCTTAGCTTTTGCAGGTCTGCCTATGTCACTGACATAGTTTGATATATGTCCCTGCCAAATCTCATGTTGAACTCTAATCCCCAATGCTGGAGGTGGGGCCTGGTGGGAGGTGTTTGGATCGTGGGGATGGATCCCTCATGAATGGTTTGGCCGTCCCCCTGGTGATAAGTGAGCTCTTCCTCTGAGTTCATAAGATATCTGGTCATTTAAAGTGTGTGGCATCCCTCCCCTCCACTCTCTCTCTCGCTCCTGCTTTTGCCATGTGATGTACCTGCTTCTCCTTCATCTTCTGTCATGATTGTAAGCCTCCTGAGGCCTCCTTAGAAGGCAAGCTGATGCCAGTGTCATGCTTCGTATAAAGCCTGCAGAACTGTGAGCCACTTAAACCACTTTGTAAATTACCCAGTCTCATGTATTTATTTCTTTTTCTTTTTTTTTTTTTTTTGAGACGGAGTCTTGCTCTGTCCCCCAGGCTGGAGTGCAGTGGCGCGATCTCGGCTCACTGCAAGCTCCGCCTCCTGGGTTTACGCCATTCTCCTGCCTCAGCCTCCCGAGTTATTTCTTTTTCTTTTCTTTTTTTTTTTTTTTTTGATATGGAGCCTCATTCTATCGCCCAGGCCAGAGTGCAGTGGCACAATCTTGGCTCACTGCAACCTTCGCCTCCTGGGTTCAAGCGGTTCTCATGCTTCAGCCTCCCGAGTAGCTGGGATTACAGGCACCCGCCACCACGCCCAGCTAATTTTTTGTATTTTTAATAGAGACAGCGTTTCACCATGTTGGCCAGGCTGGTCTTGAACTCCTGACTTCAGGTGATCCACCTGCCTTAGCCTCCCAAAGTGTTAGGATTACTGGCGGGAGCCACTGCACCTGGCCTCAGGTATTTCTTTGTAGCAATGCAAGAATGGATTCACACACTGCTGTAGAAATCAGTATGACATTTCCTCAAAAATTTAAAAAAGAATTACCATATGATCTGGCAATTTCACTTCTGAGTAAATAACCAAAAGAATGGAAAGCACAGTCTTGAAGAGATACCTGCACACTCACGTTCATAGTAGCATTGTTCATGATAGCCAAAAGAAGGAAGATACCTAAGTGTCCACCAACGGATGCACAGATAAGCAAAATGTGGTTTATGCATCCAATGGAATGTTATTCAGCCTTAAAAAGAAAAATACTGACACATCCTACAACATGAATGAACCTTGAAGACATTCTGCTAAGTGAAATAAGCCAGACATGAAAAGACAAACACTGTATGATTCCACATATATGAGGCACACAGAGTAATGAAATTCATAGAGACAGAGAGTAGAACAGTGGTTCCCAGGGAATGGGGGAGAGGGGAATGGGGAATTGTTGTTTCATGGGTATAGAGTTTCAGTTTTGCATGATGAGAACAGTTCTGGAGGCGGATGGTGGTGATGGTTGCACAGCAACATGAGTGTACTTAATACTACTGAGCTATACAATTAAAACTGGTTAAGAGGGTAAACTTCATGTGTATTTTACCACAACAATTAAAAAAAAAACTCTAGTGCATATCAGGTTCACAATCATGTTAGTTTAATTTTTCCTTTACAGGAGAGGAAAACATAGAAGCAATGTGAACGCTCCATGCATTTGTAAGCTAAATCACATAGAATCCATACTCTCTCTGGAACCTCTATAGCAGGATGGCAAACTGCAATACTTACAGGAACCAGGCAAGCAAATGAGTGGATAGAGTTAGTGTAGACAAAAGGGGCTTGAATGACTCTGGCCAATTGGAGAGAACTGAAAATGTGGATTTTTTAAATGTGTGAAATTCATCAACTTTAAATTTTTGGTAATGAATTCAATTTTTAAAAATCATGGCATGGCCAAATAAAATGTACCTGTTGGCTGAATTTTATCTAAAGCTGTTATTTTGTACGCTCTGTACAAGAGATGAAGGGAAGGATGCTAAGGTACAGGCATCGTGCCTGCTGTGGCCAGGCAAAGAGGCTATGGTGATAGGGATGGAGGTTATGAATGGGCTCAGCAACATGGACTTCCACTCACCAAGGCTGACCTGGCTACGGCTACCATTAAGTGCCCAATTTCCCAGCAGCAGAGACCAACACTGAGCCTTTGATGTAGCACCATTCCTTGGGGTGATCAGCCAGCTACTTGTTGGCAGGTTGATAATATTGGACCTCTTCCATCATGGAAAGGACAGCAGTTTGTCTTCACTGGAATAGACACTTGATCCAGATATGGATTTGCCTATCCTGCACACAATGCTTTTGCCAAGATTACCATCCGTGGGACTCATGGAATGCCTTATCCAGCATCATGTTACTCCACACAGCATTGCCTCTGACAAAGGCACTCACTTTACAGCTAAAGAAGTGCAGCAGTGGGCTCATGCTCATGGAATTCACTGGCCTTGCCATGTTCCCCATCATCCTGAAGCAGCTGAATTAATAAAATGGTGGAATGGCCTTTGAAAGTCACAATTACAATGCCAACTAGGTGACAATACTTTGAAGGGCTGGCAAAAAATTCTCTAGCAGACTGTGTATACCTTGAATCTGCGTCCAATGTATGACACTATTTCTCCTGTGGATTCTCCTTGAGGATTCATGGATCCAGGAGTCAAGGGGTGGAAATGGAAGTGGCACCACTCAACATCACCTCCACCCATCATCACCCCTAGTGACCTACTAGCAAAATTTATGCTTCCTGTTCCTGCAACATTATGTCCTACTGACCTGGAGGTCTTAGTTCCAGAAGGAGGAATGCTGCCACCAGGAGACACAACGATTCCATTGAGCTGGAAGTTAAGATTGCCACCTGGCCACTTTGGACTCCTCCTACCTCTAAGTCAACAGGTTAAGAGGGAGTTACAGTGTTGGTTGGGGTGATTGAGCCATACTATCAAGATGACATCAGTCTACTACTCCACAATGGAGGTAAGGAAGAGTATGAATGGAACACAGGAGATCCATTAGGGTGTCTCTTAGTATTACCATGCCCTATGATTAAGGTCAATGGGAAACTACAACAACTCAATTCAGGCAGGACTACAAATGGCCCAGACCCTTCAGGAATGAAGGTTTGGGTCACTCTACCAGGTAAAAAACCATGCCCTTTTGAGGTGCTTGCTTAGGGCAAGGGGAATACAGAGTGAATAGTAGAAGAAGGTAGTCGTCAAGACCAGCTACGACCACATGACCAGTTGCAGCAACAAGGACTGTAATTGTCATTAGTATTTCCTCCTCCTTTTGTTAAGAACATATTTGTGCATGTGTACACTTGTACTAAGAAAATATATTCATTTTATCTCCTTTTTCCTTTGTCATGTGACACAAGATTTATTGACTTCATATCAGCATTTAAGTGTTGTTAACTTTATGAAATAGCATTTAGGTTAAGGATTAGTACACTTCCGGTTGTATGAAGGATAGCTGTTTTGTTAGGCATAATTATGACCTTATTATTATCTTTATTTGAAGATTATGTATGATTTCAGGAGATGTGTATGGGTTCAAGGTTGACAAGGGGTGAACTTGTGGTGGTTAATATTGTCAACTTGATTGAACTGAAGGATGCAAAGTACTGTTCCTGGGTATGTCTGGGAGGGTGTTGTCAAAGGAGATTAACATTTGAGTCAGTGGGCTGGGAGAGGCAGACCCACCCTCAATGTGGGTAGGTACCATCTAATCAGCTGCCAGCACAGCTAGAATAAGGCAGGCAGGAGAAGATGGAAGGACTAGACTTGCTGAGTCTTCTGGTCTTCATCTTTCTCCCGTGCTGGATGCTTCCTGCCCTCAAACATCAGATTCCAAGTTCTTCAGCTTTTGGACTCTTGGACTTACACCAGCGATTTGCTGGGGGCTCTTGGACCTTTGGCCACAGACTGAAGGCTGCACTGTCGCCTTCCCTACTTTTGAGGCTTTTGGGACTCGGACTGGCTTCCTTGCTTCTCATCTTGCAGATGGGACTTCATGTTGCAATCGTGTGAGTCAATACTCCATAATAAACTCCCTTTCATATATACATCTATCTTATTAGTTCTGTCCCTCTAGGGAATTCTGACTAATACATTATTTTTCACTTTCTGGGCCTTGCCAAGCAATTTAGGGAATGAAAAGAAGGAGTTCATTCTACTTTGCTCCTGTTTGTCATCTTCACAGCTGAAAAGCAGGCTTTCTACAGGAGGCCAGATCTTGGATACTCCGTCCTTTACTGGTAAAGATGCTCCTTGTTGCTGGATTCTAGATCCAGAAGGCATCAAGGCATGCAAAGCCTTCAAAATTAGGGCCAAGAAGGAAAAATTTCTGTGACTGTGGGAGCCAAGAGTTCCCATCATCAGACTGCCTTCTGTGAAGAACTGGTGGTCTCTTCTAGAAAATCAGTCCCATTGACTCCTGTCCTTATTCATGACTTAATCCAGAACAGTGCCTGTGGATGCTCAGTAAATATTTGTGAGATGAAAGGAGATTTCTTTTTTATTCTTATTTATTTACAGATGGGATCTCACTGTTTCCCAGGTTGGAGTGCAGTGGTGCAATCATAGCTCACTGCAACCTCAAACTCCTGAGTTCAAGCAATTCTCCCACCTCAGCCTTCTGAGTAGCCAGAACTACAAGTGTGCACCACAAACCACATCCAGCTAACTTTTATTATATTTTTATTTTTGTAGAGATGGGGGGTTCTCACCATGTTGCCCAGGCCGGTCACAACTCCTGAACTCAAGTTATCTTCCTGCCTTGGCCACCCAAAGCTCTTGCTTGAGCCACCATGCCTAGCCAGGAGATTTCATCAGAGATTCTTATATGTTGTATTTTTTTTTTCTTAGAGACAGGGTCTTGCTATGTTGCCCAGGTGGGGCTTGAATTCCTGGCCTCAGGCAATCCTCCAGACTCAACCTCACAAGTAGCTGGAATTACAGGTGTGTGGGACTGCACCCAACTTGTCTGTTTTTGGATGGTCTCCAGAATCATCTCCTACTGGGGCTCTGACCAACTGTTTCATTGTGCTGTTTGTCATGGAACCCTAAAACTTCCCCTGAAAGAATGTTTCTCTCTTACCTCAAGAGGATGCCAAAAAAGGAGAATTTAGGTTGCAGATGGAATTAAGGCTGTTAATCAACTGGCCTTAAAATAAGGTTGTTATTCTAGAGCATCCAATTGGACCCAACATAATCACGTGTCTTTAAAAGTAGAAGACTGAGACAGAAGAGGAGGTCAGAGTGATGCAATGTGGGAAGGACTCAAACTACTCTTGCTGGTTTTGAAGATGGAGGAAGGACAGGCCGGACACGGTGGCTCACACTGGTAATCCCAGCACTTTGAGAGGCCGAAGCGGAAGGATCACTTGAGGTCAAGATTTGAGGCCATCGTGGCCAACATGGTGAAATTCTGTCTCTACTAAAAATACAAAAATTAGCTGGGCGTGGTGACACATGCCTGTAATCCCAGCTATTTGGAAGGCTGAGGCAGGAGAAGCGCATGAACCTGGGGAGGTGGAGGCTGCTGCGGTGAGCCCAGATCTCGCCACTGCACTCCAGTGTGGGCAACAGAGCAAGATTCCGTCTCAAAAAAAAAAAAAAAAAGAAAGAAAGAAAGGACCCAGGAAAATCAACTGAAAACAAATAAAACATATCAAGGATGCTTATAAAATTAGGAAAATACACTAAAATGCTATTGTGATTCTACTAAGTATGTACATGTATTAGCATTATGGGAAAGTTTTTTCCTAGCCTTTTTTTTTTTTTGAGAGAGGATCTTGCTCTGTCACTCAGGCTGGAGTGAAGTGACATAATCATAGCTCACTGTAGTCTCAACCTCCTGGGCTCAAGTAATCTTACTGCCTCAGTCTTCTGAATAGCCAGAACTACAGGCATATGTCACTAAGCCTGGTTAATTTTGTTTTTTTCATAGACTAGGTTTCTATGTTACCCAGGCTGATCTTGAACTCCTAGGCTCAAGTGATCCTCTCACCTCAGCCTCTCAAAGTGTTGAGGTCGTGAGCCACCACCCCTGGTCTGTGTATGTATTGTATTGTATTGTACTGTATTGTATTGTATTGTATTTTTGAGACGGAGTCATGCTCTGTCTCCCAGGCTGGAGTGCAATGGCGTGATCACAGCTCACTGCAACCTCTGCCTTCCAAGTTCAAGCAATTCTCCTGCCTCAGCCTCCTGAGTAGCTGGGATTACAGGAATGTGCCACCATGCCCGGGTAATTTGTTTGTATTTTTAGTAGAGATGGGGTTTCACCATATCGGCCAGGCTGGTGTCGAACTCCTGACCTTGTGATCATCCCACCTCAGCCTCACAAAGTGCTGGGATTACAGGCATGAGCCACCGTGCCCGGCCTGGTGTTTGCTTTCTTAATCTCACTTAATCCAAAGAGAAATTGCACAGCATTTAGACCTAGTCTTTCTCAACATTTTAAGCACACACATTATTGTCCAATAAATTAAATATTTTAAGATTGACATTTAAAAGACATTATTTTCTAAATATAAAAGTATATTATTAAATGAAATGTGGTTATACAAATCAGGCATTCCATCTACTTTTTCCATTCGAGTATCATTGATCCGGAGACATGAAAGAACGGGATATTTTTCAAGCAGTTCCCTTGAAATGTTATTTATTGCAATCCAGCTGTTGGGGCCGACAAAGATTTCAGAGAACTGCAAGTCTACAACTAGATAAGGGCAGCTCCAGAGCTTTAAACAGCCGGCCAGGCCCTGAAGTCTTCCAGGCTGAGGACTCTCAGAGGCAGGATTGGCCGTGGTAGAGGAAAAGAAGAGGGGAAAAGATGGCCTCTGGGGGATGGAGGCCCCAAAGGGAAGAAAGACCTGGTTTCTGGCAAAGAAACCACGTTGGCCAGGAGCTGTGGCTCACGCCTGTAATCCCAGCACTTTGGGAGGCCAAGGTGGGAGGATTGCTTGAGCCCAGGAGTTTGAGATCAGCCTTTAAGACCACTTTCCCCATCTCTAAAAGGAAAAAATAAAAATTAGCCGGGTATTTGGGTCAATATGTGATAGTTTACTTTGACTAGTGTGGTCTTAGCTGTAATTATTTCGGAGGCGTGGTGATGCACGCCAGAGGTGAGAGGATCACTTGAGCCCAGGAGGCTGCAAGTGAGCGGTGATAGCGCCACCGAACTCCAACCTGGGTGACAGGGCGAGACCCTGTTTCAAAAAAAAAAAAAAAGGAAAACCAGATCAGCACTTGGGGTGCCCTTCCTCTCAGCCTTAGCAAGATCCTGTGTTTTGATGCGGTAGGCAGGTGCGTGGTTCAGTCATGTCCAATACTGAGATCACTCCTCACTTTTCACATCCTGGAGGAGGAGCTGTCAGGTTTGACAGCGGTCAAGCAGCAAATGTAGTCCAGGGGACGGCTAGAGGTGAGGTCAGCCGCAAGACTGGCGTCACTGCTTGGGCCGAGCAAAAACCTGAGTCAGGAGGCGGCCAGGCAAGGTCAGTGGAGGGGGCGGGGCCCGAAGCAGAGGCGGAGCTTAGGAAAGCCTCGCGTGAGGGCGGGGCGGGGCCAGAGGTGGGCTGAGGCTGGATCAGGCGGTGGGGGCGGGCCCCGTAGCCCCGTGAGGCTCGCGCCTGCGCACGGGCCCGCGGCGGGGCGGGGCTGCGCGCGCGCGGTGCGCGGGCCTTGGAGGGCGGAGTCCGGGCGGGCGCCGGCCAAGGGAGGGGGCGCGGCGGCTTTGGAGTCCGGCGCTCCCTCAGGCCGCGGACGCGATGCTGATTGCTGCGGCTCAGGCGGCTGGGCTGGCGGAGATGTGACGGGCGGCCCTTCGCCTCACCTTCCGTCCTCGGGCCCGCAGGTCGCTGGGCGGCCTGCAGCCTGGCCGCGGCCGAGGAGGCAGCGCGACCTCCGCACGGTGAGATCCGGGCTCAGGGCCAGAGCCGGGACCGGGGTCGCGGCGGGCGCCGGGGGCAGCCCAAGACCAGGCACGCAGTCCGGGGCGGGGCGGAGGCCCGGGCTCCCGGGCTGAGGCGGTGGCACCCTCTGGTCTCCCGGCCTCCAGGGTGAGCCTCTCTAGCCCCTCGCGAGCCGCCCGACGCGGGGCGGGCGCGGACCTGGGAGGCCGGAGGGCGCCCTCCCTGCGGCTGTGACAGCGCGGGGCCTCGGGCCGCGGGCGCCGCCGCCTTTTAGGAGAAATCAGGGCGAGGCTGAGGCACTCAGTGATTTCGGAGCCTGGTTGCGTGTGAGGGTGGATGGGGAAAGTACCGGGGCTCTCCGAATGAGTTCGATTTTTTTTTTCTTTTAATTGCAGGGCTAAATGAAAGACACACCCTAAAACACATCCTGAGGTGAAACTTTGGTGGGGCACATCGTTGCCGTAGGTTCAGATCTTCTCTCTTCTCTTTAGACATGTATTTTCATACAGTTTTAAATAATGCATCTACTTTCTTGATAAAGTAAAAGGAGGAATGAAAGGACTCCTTTGTGGTGGTCCTTGGTGGTGAAGCTTAAGTTTCCATTTCAATAATTGCATATTCATCTGTGTGGGCTCCCCGACCAATGAGGCTGGCTGCTCCCAGACAAGGCCTTAGCGGAGTGGAAATGACTGATGCAGGGACGCTGTGGTCTCAGATTAATATTGGTAGCTCACTTCAATAGGTGAGAGAAATTGAGGTTTAAGCTTTTTAAAATAGCCATAGGAAAGGCATTCCTTTTCTCCTGAGCATTAAAATATAACGGAACCTATTAATTTGGCCAATTTTTTTTTTAAAGCATCATCTTTTAGACTTTTTTTTTTAAAGCATCATCTTTTAGACTAGAGACTTTAGAGATGGCAGCTGCTCTTTGACCAAAAGGAACTTAAGATGCTGTCCTGAAAAAGATAGGTTCAAAACATGTCTTATCCGTCATCCATATGTGATAAAGATGTAAATATTCCTGTTTGCCTGAAATCAGTCTTTTTCCTCTTGGACTTTATTACTGTTTGTTTCTCTTAATTTAGGAAAGCTCGTTACTATTATTTTTTGTTTTCGTTTGTGTTCTAAACAACATTGGCTTCAAATAATCTTCAGGTTAAAAATGCACATTTTGTTGAACCCTTTAGCCATAATTCATACTGTCGTACTTCAGCATAAGCCATAGTTAAGAAAGCACTAGATGCCATCCTGAAAGCAAGCAGAAAGTCTCCATTAAGAATTCTGTAAAAATTCTACCTTTCCACATTCAGACCTGCATTTTTTGTTGCTTTGACTCAACTCCTTTGACTGTAGTTTGGAGGAAGGGACTTTGAATCCGTATTTACAAGTCCTTCAGTGACTCTCCATAGTCTATATCAATAAAATTAAAAGTCCTTCATGATTAGTAGTATTTGTCTACATTCTAGTGTCATCTTCTACCATTCTGCTTGCCCTCTCTATATAAGACTGTTGCACTTCTCTGAAGATGACATCTTCCTCTGTGGTTTTTCGGTGTTCCTTGTTGAGAATTCTCTGCCTAGTAAACAACTTGCCCTTGAAGACCTTATGAAAGTATCACTTCAGAGCCTTGTCTAGACATCTCATCTCATCCCTTTTGTCTTGACTGATTCGTACACTCTGCAGTTAGTATGTGTCAGCTGGGCGTTAGTGATTTGTTTATGTGTCTGTCTCCACCAGGTTTTGGGGCTTCTTTTTTTTTTTTTTTTTTTGGTACAGAGTCTTGCACTGTCGCCTGCGCTGGAGTGCAGTGGGCTCATCTCGGCTCACTGCAACCTCCGCCTCCCGGGTTCAAGCGATTCTCCTGCCTCAGTCTCCTGAGTAGCTGGAATTATAGGCACACATCACCACACCTGGCTAATTTTTTTTTTAGTAGAGACAGGTTTCACTATGTTGGGTCTTGAACTCCTGACCTCGTGATCCGCCCACCTCGGCCTCCCAAAGTGCTGGGATTATAGGCTGGTTAGGAATGAAACCCCAGTTATTAAAAAAAAAAAACAAAACAACAACAACAAAAAAAAGTTTTATGATATAGGAGTAAACAGGGCATGACCAATAAGGATTGCTGCTTCATCGGTCGTACAACTTTATTTTGAGGTGCAAAGTCATGCACGTAGAAAGGAACGGCAGGGATTACAGTCCAGGTCTTTTGACCCTAGTCTCCTAAGTCTAAATCTTAATTGTTTTACAATTTGAATGGGGGTTGTGAGCTACTTGGATGTGTACTGAAAAAAGGGTCTGTTAAATTAATAGAGTATTGAACTTGAAAGAATTAACAGATTATTTGGTTCAACTTTAAAAATTTTACCATTAAACAACTCAGCCTAAAAAGACAAATAACTTGTTTGAGATTGCGTAGGCTCACCTACATCTCATATCTCCTGACCTCCTCATTGTGTGTTTTTCACTACTCCATGGTGCTTTGGGGTGAAATGAAGGAGCTGCCAGTTTTTCAGAGGGAGTGCAAATCTGCTTGCACTTTCTCCCTCTTTGAATCCATAGCTGCCACTCATAGGGACTCAGATCCCTTGTGGCTGAGAAACATGATAATTCATTTGGGGATATAGGAGAAACCTAACCTTCACTATTCCTCTCAGCTAGATAGTTTTAACTTCAGTGCCTGGGGAACTCTCTCCAGATGCCCCATAACAAGTGGCTTCTGGATCACCATATGGAGAGCTCACATACAATTAAGTTTTGATGGTACAATGAGATTTTAATATAAGAAGGTTGCAGCTGGCTAATAGCATGGCTAAAATTACTTGTATGGCTTGTCTGCAAGAAGAGCCTGTCTTACTCCTATGTGATAGGATTTTGGGGGAAAAAGTTGATGACTGTGACTGCCTCTAAAAAGTTGAAATGCATACTTAGTGGTGTGGGCCTGACCAATTCAAAAGGCTTTTTATCTTGCAAACAACTGAATGGTCAAATAAATTTTAAAAATCAAAACAGACTTTTAATTTTTCTTCTTATTTCTTGTCATATCTAAGTGATTTTATATGATAAAGCATAAATGTAATGTTTAATATTTGCTTTCATATTTGATGTTTTATTTTTGCTATAGTTTTTATACCTTTAGGTGATTATACAGTGTTACAATGACATTTCTTAATAATTGGACATCTAGATTGTTTACTATGTTGCAGGTAATGCAGTTAGTATATAGCTGTTCATCATTTTGCTTCTTTCCTTTGGGCTTAAAGCCCAGGAGCAGGATTACAAAGTCAGGGTATGAAGGTTTTGTTAATTTTGAAAGATATTACCAGATTTACTTCTAAATATACTGATTTACACTGACTCCAGTAGAGTTTGGTTGACCAGTTCTGTCATACTTTGTAGGTTTTTGCTTTTAAAAGTTGGTTTTTTAAAAATGAGGATAAGGTTACTTGCAGTTTAACATCATAGTCCATAATAGAGAAGCAAATGCAGTATTCTTCTGGTTTTATTTTCTCCTTTATTTGTCCATCGTCCATACATTTACTGGAATCTTCTCACCAATTTTCATTAGCACTAACATCATAAATATATTAATCTCTTGAAAAATATTTCTGATCTATTTTTTCTTATTGCAGGCTTTATAGGTTTTATATTATTAAATTTATATCATATATATATATATTTTTTGAGACAGAGTCTTGCTCTGTCGGCAAGCTGGAGTGCGGTGGTGCCATCTTGGCTCACTGCAACCTCCACCTCCGGGGTTCCAGCGATTCTCTTGCCTCAGCCTTCTGAATAGCTGGGACTACAGGCGTGCGCCACCACGCCCGGCTAATTTTTGTGTTTTTAATAGAGACAGGGTAATCCCTGTGTCATATTTTTAAAAGTCAGTGTGGCTGGGTGTGGTGGATCACACCTGTAATCTCAGCACTTTGGGAGGCTGAGGTGGGAGAATCGCTTGAGCCTAGGAGTTCAAGACCAGCCTAGGCAACATAGTGAGACCCCATATCTATTTAAAAGAAAAAAGATAAAAGAAAAAAGTCAGTGATTTTTGTCTTTTGATTGTGTTTTTTGAGAATGAATGCCATGCACCTGTTTGATGCATACTTTTATTTTCTTAAGCTTCTAGAGTTCATTTTGTTATGTATATATATTTAGAAAGTTAATATACAACTGAGATCAAATTTCATTTATGTGTATTTTATATTATAGAAAACTACATTATTATGTTTCCATTCTTTTTTTCT
Organism: Macaca fascicularis; assembly: GCF_037993035.2. Classification (NCBI taxonomy): domain Eukaryota; kingdom Metazoa; phylum Chordata; class Mammalia; order Primates; family Cercopithecidae; genus Macaca; species Macaca fascicularis. Next base: position 62,343,442 of record NC_088383.1, on the reverse strand, counting down.
GAACTTAAATAGGAAAACAGAACAAAATAACCTAACTTTAATAAAAATGTGTTCTTGTTTTTAATAAATTATGGTAAGTTTTAGATAAACTAAAACTTTTATGACAGCAATATATTGGTTAATTGAAATTTTTGTCTGTTCAATATTAACCAGAAGGTTGTCTTTAACTCTTATTGTTAATCATTCTAAAATATATGAAAGGAAACCTTAGTAATCTCCTCCCATTGTGGAGTAGATTACTCCCATTCTAGATGGATGAGACAGCCCAGGATAGTAGTTAACATTGAGTGCTGGGTTTTATGCTGGTTAGTTTCTTACCTAATCCTCATAGCAGCCCTAGGAGGAAGATTCTTTTAGTATCCTCATTTTTTGGATATGAAAATTTAGAGAACGTGACCTGCGAAAGATAATATAGGTGGTAAGCATTGCAACTGGAACTCAGTCAGCCTGCTTTTAAAAGATGCTATTTCAAAAGTATTATCTTATTTTCCATGCCAAGGATTTGGACTTCATTTCTTAGACATTGGAAAGATTAAGTGTTGCAAACCAAGGGGATGATACGGTATATTATCTCTTTTAGGGAGATTGCTCATGTGACAATGTGGCTATATATTGAATTATGTTTATAATAGGAAGTGGTTGAAATAGTCATGTGAGAAATGAAGCCTAAACCTTGAGGTGGAAGTGGAGATCGGGATAGTTTGGAAAGATGCAGGATTTAGTAACTGATATACAACAGAGTGGGAAGGCAGAGTATTGATTTGGAAGACATTGAGTAGGGTAATGACGGATGAATATGTGCTCACAGCACTTTGTTATATTTCTTTCACAGCATTGACTGTGATGTATTGTACCTAATTCTAGTGACATATCTGTCTCCCCCACTGGATTGTGTCCTTGTCAAAGATAGGAACTAAGTAGAGGAATGAGTGAATATAGGATGAGATAATACAGAAAGAGGTCGAGAGACTGAACTGGGAAACACCAGATTACCAAAATGAAAGAGTGGGTGGAGGAAGAGTAGCTCTAGAATATGACAGCTGTCAGGGAGGATGGGGGAAGAGCCATCAGGGAGGGAGCAGAGGGGAGGGAAGTATTAGCACAGATGTGAGCATGTAGAATGGTGCCACCTCAGGCTACAAACAGTTGTGGTTGGTGTGCCCTAGTGTCATAAGCTGATTGTGGTTGTATAGGGTGAACTTGTCTTTCCTTTGTTATTGACTAAAGTTTTCTCTGAGTATCTGATGGCTTTCTGTCTCTTTGGCTTCTGGCTTCTGCTTGCTACAGGTGCTGATGCTGGGGTGTGATTCAGCCTATTGAGATCAACCAATGAGAACAGTCCTCTCTTTTTAAGTGAATTGACCATTCACAGTATGTGAGGTGTAATCTTTGAGTTTTTAGCTCTTCTCTGGTGAGCTGATTGCTTGGGAATGTCCTAGAGTTACTTCTCTACCTTTAAAGACTTTTGGTTGCTTGTATTAAGGTTTGGAGCCATTGGAAAGCCAGAGGTTTCTTGAAGGTTGGATCCATGAGCCCTGAAGTTTTTTACCTGTTTACTTTTTCATATTGATCAGTAACTTAGTTTCAGTGTAGTTGGATCATCTTTGAAGATTGTTGGTCTTAAAAATGCCACAGATTATTCCGAATAATTAAGAATCTATGTTTTCTTTGTACTTTATAGCTATGTAAGACAGGGGCTTGTTTTAAATTTTCTTGGTCAGCTCCTAACTTACTTCATATGTCTGTTTTTCAAAGAGTTACTTGGTAAAGGAATTTGCTCTTGATTTTTTCTACAACCATTTGCTTCAGGTCATCCTTACCCTCTGTTCTCTGCCTTCTCCTGTTTTCATCTACCTGATTTCTGTCCTTGGTAAGGACAGTGGGAAGGAGAAAAGAGAAAAAGCATGAGTGATTACTCCTTCCTTCCCTTTGTTATGATAGTTGTTACTGCTCTCCTCCCTTCCGTCACTGCTCCCAGCTGTTCCCTTTGGCATGGTCTCCTACCCTGTATCTTGAGTTCTGTGTGTGGGAATAGAAATGCAAGGCATGGCTCTAGCTGAGGAACGATGGGCATCTCAGGGTTTTGGTCCTTCTGTGATCTCTCTTTTGGTGCCTGGTATTGAAAAGCCCAGTGACATCTTGTATCTGAGCAAGTGTTTTCTGTTCCCCAGCATTTTACTTCTCTCTCTCTCTTTTTTTTTTTTTTTTTTGAGACAGGGTCTCTGGACCCAGGCAGGAGTGCAGTGGTGTCATTATGGCTCACTGCAGCGTTGACCTCCCGGGCTCTAGCTATCCTCCTGCCTTGGCTTCCCAACCTGTACTCAACCTGTAGCTGGGACTACAGGCATGTACCACCATGCCTGGCTAATTTCTAAAATTTTTCATAGAGACAGGGTCTCCCCACGTTGCCCAGGCTGGGCTCAAACTCCTGGGCTCAGTTGATCCTCCTGCTTTTACCTCCCAAAGTGCTGGCATTACAGGTGTGAGCCACCACAACTGGCCCTGCTTTTCTTTAAAATGCAAAATTAAATTCCAGTCCTGTTTTTTTGAATTGCCTACGCTCCTCCCCAACACTGCCCCCATATCAAGATAGCAAAACCTTTGATGAGGAAGCCCCTAGTAAATACGCTAGGGACAAAGAAGCAAGACAGATTCCAGAAGGTACTTTGAATTGTTGTTGTCATCATATTAATGATATTTCGTTGCAGCCTGAGTGCTTTAGGGCAATTTGAGAGCTTTCTCTGACCATTATCTCTTGGCAGCCAGTGTTAGGGTTGGGAGTTATATAATAATTTTCTCTGAAAACCTTAGCTTAGAAAAACAGGGACTATTCATAACAGCTCTTTAAGTCTGTAGAATGGACTTGATGATATTTTGGTCAGAGTTGGTTGTCCACTTTATAGGAAACATCCAGGTGATGTTTCTTTTTTGGGGTGGGGAGGCAAGGATGGCCATCTTTTTGTTTTGTTTTATTTCTTTTCCTTATTTAAAATTTTTTCTCAGGTATATTTTCCTCATTTTAGGAATATTATGGTATGGCTTGTCAACCTTTATTTATTATTGGTACTAGCTAGAGTTGTAGACTTGGCCATTGTTGTGGCCTTTCTTGCAGTCATGTTTTTCCAGACCTTGAGATGTTTTACATTCTAAATTCCTTCAATCCTGTCTTAGAGAATAGATCCTCAGTCTGGATTTTTCTCATTCATTCATTCAAGAAATGTATTCTGAGCACTTGCTAGGAATAGTTCAGTGAACAAAACAAATTTTCTGCCTTTGTGGAGCTTACATTCTAATGACAAGATACAGAAAATAAGTATATGTGTAATATGTCATCTATTGTATTGCTGTAGAGAAAAGTAAAGCAGGAAAAGGTGAAAAGAACATGTGAGGGTGATGCTGCTGTTTTATCTAAGGTGGTTAGGGAAGGCTGTAATAAAAACTAGTATTTGAGCAGAGATCTTGAAGAAGTGAGAATGTGATCTATGCAGATATTAGGAGAGAGAGTACTTGATGAAGATAGATCTAGAATGCAAAGATCCTGTGGCTGAAGCTTGCTTGACCTGTTCTAGGAGTGGCAAGTAGGCCAGTGGAGGCATTGAGGGGAAATGATGAGGTCAGAGAGGTGGGTTGGGTTGGGGGGATGTCTGATCATATATGGCGTTGTAGGCCAGTGAGACTGGTTTTTAAAAGGTGGGGAGCCACCAGAGTTTTGACTTGTTTTAAGTAGAACTCTCAGCTGCTATGTAGAGAATGTCAGGGGTAGCACATAATAAGATTATTTAGCAGGCTGCAGCAGTAATCCTAAGTGGGAGATGATGATTTTAGGCCGGGATTGGGAGAAGTGCTCACATTTTGTATACATTTTGAAGGCAGAGCCAACAATTTAATGATGGATTGAATGTAGGCTGTGAGTTTGGCTTGAACAGCTGGACAAGTGGAGTTAACATTTACTGAGAAGGGTAAGAGCACAGAAGAAGCAGGGTTTTAGCAGGGGAAGTAATGAGTTCAATTTTGGACATTTTAAGTTAGTAATCTAAGTGGAGATATTGTGAAGAGAGCTGGATATGCACGAGTCCGCAGTTCACAGCTGAGGTCTGGGTTAGAGATATATAAATTTCCAGTTATTAGCAGAGAGATAGTATGTAATGCCATGAGAATGGATTAAAATAATTTAGGGAGTGGGTGTGGCTGGAGAAGTCCCACAAGTTAGCCTTGGGATCCTGTAATGTTTTCAGAGGGAGAGAAACTAGCAGAGGAGACCAAGAAGCAACACTCCCATAAAGAAGGAAGACAATTAAGACTGAGTGGTATCAATGAAGCCAAGTGAAAGTTTTAAGAAGCGAGTGAGTAATCAGCTATGTCAGAAGCTGTTAGATTGAGGACTAAGATATAGCAGTATGAAAATCATTGGTGACCTTAAGTTGTTTCTGGTTTAGTAGTGGAAGTGAAGACTTGATTGGAGTGTGCTTAAGAGAGAATTGGAGGAAAGGAATTGTAGACTACTGGGATAGACAGTTCCTCAAGGAGTTTACTATAAAGCGAAGCTAAATAACAGGTGGTAGCTGGAGGGGATGTCCAGTCAAGGAATTCTTTTTTAAAAGATGGATGCTTTTCTTTTTTTGTATTCTTATTTATATACTGTAAACCAAAAAGTATCTGAGACAGGTCTCAATCTATTTAAAAGTTTATTTTGCCAAGGTTAAGGATGCATGCCAGGGAGACAAGTCTGTCTTTCTCCAAAGATGATTTTGAGGGCTTCAATATTTAAGTGGAAAAAGCAGGCTGGAGGGGCAAGAGAGAGGGTATTATCACATTACTGAATCCACATGCTGTGAAAGAAAAGGAGCAGATAGGGGAATAGTCAGTTATGTATTTGTTTAGTGTTAGTAAATTGGCGCTTTACATAAGACAAGGTGAACACTGAGTAGTTACCCGTGGACATATTTAACTTTTTATCTGTAGCGTGGACATATTTAACTTTTTATCGGTAGCTATCAGCTTAGAAACAAAAGGAAAGGGGGCTGGGCATGCTGGCTCAGCCTGTAATCTCAGCACTTTGGGAGGCCAGGGCAGGCAGATCACCTGAGGTCAGGAATTGGAGACCAGCATGACCAACATGGTGAAACCCCATCTCTACTAAAAATACAGCATTAGCTGGGCGTGGTGGCGCATGCCTGTAATCCCAGCTACTTGGGAAGCTGAGTTGAGGCAGGAGAATTGCTTGAACCTGGTAGGCAGAGGTTGTGGTGAGCCAAGATCGTGTCATTGCACTCCAGCCTGGGCAACAAGAGAGAAACTCCAAAAAAAACACTTCAAAAAAAAAAAAAAAACACCCCAACAAAAACAAAAGGAAAGGCAGCTTCTTTTGTGACTCAGCTTTCAGCTTACTTTTTTCTTTGGCATAGTGAAATTAGGGTCCCAGGTTTTTACTTTCACAATACAAATATATGTAGTTAACAAAATGTTTCGACAGAGGAAAAAAAATACAGGATCTATGTCGTTGAAACATAAATGAAATTAATTTTATCCTAATCTGTGCGCTCAAGCTCCATCATCATCATCATGATGGACTGTACTGCAGTTTTGTGCAGTGCTTGCCTTGTAGTAGCTTCGAAATTTTGATTTAGCAACGTGTTTGTTATGGTAGTTTTACCTTTTTAAAAATAAAAGTTAAATTGAAGAATAAATGAGCAACTATTCCAGGGAAATTTTGACGGCTACTCTTCTCCACCACTCCTTTTTTTCTAATGTACCTGATCTCATTTTACTGTAATTGCTTATGATTATTGAGTTGATGTTTGAGATTTCAGAAACTATGTTGAAAGCACATAGTACAGTTATAGCACTTTATATGCCTCTTTTCGTGGTTCATTTATGTTTAAGTAAGTAGTAGTCAATATTTAGTGTTGGAGCATCATTGCAGTTGCTTCTTAACCCTCTTCATTGGTCTTTCTCCAGATTTTCTTCCCTTAGCCACTGATCCATGCCCCTGACTTGCGGATTTCCGAAACACACATCTGACTAGGTTGTGTTTTTGCTAAAAAAATCTTCTGTGTCTCCCTATTCTCTACAGAAGTTAGTTTCCTTTCCTTTCCTTTTTCCTTTCCCTTTTCCTTTCCCTTCCCTTTTCCTTTCCCTTCCCTTCCCTTCCCTTCCCTTCCCTTCCCTTCCCTTTTCCTTTCCCTTCCCTTTTCCTTTCCCTCCCCTCCCCTCCCCTCCCCTCCCCTCCCCTCCCCTCCCCTCCCCTCCCCTCCCCTCCCCTCCCCTCCCCTGTTTACCCACCTTTTGCCTGCACATGCTTTAGGGGATCTGGAGTGCTCCCTAGGGTGTCTTGCTGTGTTGGCCAGGCTGGTCTCAAACTCCTAATGTCAAGCCATTTTCCCACCTTGGCCTCCCAAAGTGCTGGGATTATAGACGTGAGCCACCGTGCCCAACCTCCCTAGGGGATTCTAATGCACATGTGATGTTTCTTACCATAAGGCTATAGAATAAAGATCAGATTTTTTATTAGCATACAGATAGTCCTCCAAGAGGAGGTTCCATGAAAATGAGAAATGCTTTGGCATCTCTTGGCTTTTGCACATACTGTTACTTTTTTTTTTAAATTTATTTTTTATTTTTTGAGACAGAGTTTCACTCTTGTTGCCCAGGCTGGAGTGCAACCGCGTGATCTTGGCTCACTGCAACCTATGCCTCCCAGGTTCAAGCGATTATCCTGCCTCGGGGGATTACAAGCATGTGCCACCACGCCTGGCTGGTTTTGTATTTCTAGTAGAAATGGGGTTTCTCCATGTTGGTCAGGCTGGTCTGGAACTCCTAACCTCAGGTGATATGCCCGCCTTGGCCTCCCAAAGTGCTGGGATTACAGGCATGAGCGACCATGCCCGGCTGCTATTTCTTTTTTTGTAGAATACCATTCATCTTCTCAGTCTTCTCATTAAATCACTTTATCTTTTTTATATTTATTTATTTATTTATTTATTTATTGAGACGGAGTCTTGCTCTGTCGCCCAGGCTGGAGTGCAAAGGCACAATCTCTGCTCACAGCAGCCTCCGCCTCCCAGGTTCAAACAATTCTCCTGACTCAGCCTCCCAAGTAGCTGGGATTACAGGTGCGTACCACCACGCCCGGCTAATTTTTTATATTTTAAGCACAGGCAGGGTTTCACTATGTTGGCCAGGCTGGTCTTGAGTTCCTGACCTCAAGTAATCCACCTGCCTTGGCCCCCAAAGTGCTGGGATTTCAGGTGTGAGCCACTGTACCCCGCCATCACTTTATCTTTTTAAGAGGCTAACATAGATGCCTCTTCTTCCAGGAAAGCTGCTAGACATATGTTCATTATGCCTCTTCCGTCTGTCCTTCGTTGTATTCTGTTACCTGTGTTCCTGTTAACATTATGCAGTTATTTTGTTACAGTATTTGCTGTATCTTACTGTTTGTTTTCGTGACAGGTTCCTCTTGCCCTCAACTTATAGACACTCGATAACTTTTTTATTGAATGAATGAGTAAAGCAAGTAATTATTCAGTGTTAACCCAGTTTTGATTGACCCATTTGGTTGGGAATTTACGCCTCAATTTGTACAGAATATACAAATGAACAATTCGAATAGTGTTCTTAAAGACAGTCATATCCTAAACTGTTAGGAATTCATATTTATTAAATATTTTTGTTCATGAGCAAATAATGAGACTTGTTGATTTATTTTCTAAATATCTCTTATTTTTGTCTGAATTTTTTCCTCTTCTGGTTTTATTTTTTTTCCTCTTTGACATCTCTATTTGGATGTTGACCTTAACCATCCTCTACCCTAACTAACTCATCCCCTAAACTTGATCCCCCTCTTGGCTTCTCCATTAGTGTTTTCTCTGTCACCATCTTACAAGTCATTTAGGTTTCTCGGTAGTATCTGTAGGTCTTACTTCTACATCTGATGAGTTACTGAGTTCAACAAACATTTTTTTAGCCACTTCCTGTGTTCCTGACTTGTTAGTGTTAGTAATAAGGGGCTGAACAACAGAAGGTCCCCGTCTGCAAATGATTATGATACAATGTGATGAGTATGGTAATATAGTAATAGTGAATATATAGGGCACTATTAGAACATAGAAAAAAAAAAGAAAAAAACAGTGTTTTTTCCTACTCTCAAATACCACTCAATATAACCCCTTTTTTTTTTTTTTTTTTTGAGACAATGTCTTGTTCTGTCACCCAGGCTGGAGTGCAGTGGCTTGATTATAGGTCACTGCAGCCTTAACCTCCTGGGCTCAAGTGATGTGCCCTCCCGAGTAGCTGGGACTACAAGTGTGTGCCACCATGCCCAGCTAATTTTCTTTTTATAACATTTTTATGTAGATATGGGGTTTTGCCAAGTTGCCCAGGCTTGTCTCAAACTCCTGGCCTCTAGGAGCCTCCTACCTTGGCCTCCCAAAGTGTTAGAATTACAGGCACAAGCCACCGTACCTGGCCTTTGTAACTCTTTTTTTTTTTTTTTAAAGAGGCGGAGTTTTGCTCTCTTGCCTGGGCTGGTCTCAAACTCCTAGCCTAAAGTGATCCTCCTGCTTTGACCTTTCAAAGTGCTGGGATTACAAGAGTGAGCCACACAGCACTTGGCCACACAGCACCTCTTAAACTAAATGTATGGAGATTGTTTTGCCGGACACCAAGCAATTCTGACACCAGAATCTCCAGTGAAGAACAGCTGGATGTCCTGTAATTTAGTTCAAATCTGACACTGTCTGCCTGTAGATAGTGTTAAATCCTGGAGGATAAGGGCTCAGTCCCACAAGACAGCCCCCCACTCCCACTTCAGATGCATGCTCCAGGTTGTGACCTGTGTCTGTGACCAGCCATAAATTGGGGTTCCCACGACCCCCTTCTTGGGTTCAGTTAATTTGCTAGAGCAGCTCATAGAACTTAGGGAAACACTTTACTTGTTTGCCCATTTATTAAACAGCATATTACAAAAAATATAGATGAACAGCCAGATGGAGGAGATGAATAGGGTAGCTCATGGAAACGGGCGTGGAGCTTCTCTGCCCTCTCTGGGTGTACCACTCTCCAGGTATGTCCACGTATTCAGCTCTCTGAACCCTGTCCTTTTGGCCTTTTATGGAGGTTTTATTACATAGGTATGATTGCTTACATCATTGGCCATTGGTGATTAACTCAACCTTCAGTCCCCTTCCCCTCCCTCAAGGTTGGGGGATGGGGCTAAAAAGTCCCAACCTGTACTCATGCTCTGGTCTTTCTGGTGACCAGCTTCCATCCTGAGGTTAACTAGGGGTCCCCAACTAGCAGTCCTCATCAGCATACAAAAGACACTCACTCATCACTCTGGAGATTCCATGGGTTTTAGGAGTTATGTGTCAGGAACCAGGGGCAGAGACCAAGTATATGTTATATATGGGATATGATGTCATATCACAGTATCACAGGCAGCCTGGGAATAAAGAATATCTCTTTCACATATTCCTTATTTTTTACTTTGGCTACTGCCAGTCTCTTTCAGGTCCTCATTACTATGTTTAGATAATTGTAAGACCTCTTAGTAGCTTCTCCTGCCTTAACTCTTGTCATTCCAGTTCCTCATGTACTGTGTCATCAGAAAGCGTTGAGAAAATTGTCTTATAAAGGAAAAAAGATGTTACATGCCTTTCCTTCTCCTATTCACAGAATAAACTCCAAGAATAAAATCTAGAATTCAAAGCCCTTGACTCAGACTTCGTTTTCTTGTCTTCTGCTACATGAACCTTTCATCCAGCAAAACTCTTCTACATTCTGTTTGAAACATGCTTCACACATTCTTTTTTTTTTTTGCCTTGATTGTGTAGTACTCATTCCCCCAGAACATTTTACTTTTGCTTCCTCTATTTACAGAAACTATGTCTATCTGTTGACATAGTTCTTAATTGTTAAATCCACTGTGAACCTTAGACCATCATGCCCATGTTCTTGAACTTTCTTTGCCTTCAAAAGCATCACTTTCTTGTTTCTCTTTCTTTTTCTTTTCTTTTCTTTTTTTTTTTTGAGATGGAGTCTTGCACTGTCTCCCAGTGCAGTTGTGCAATCTCTGCTCACTGCAACCTCTGCCTTCTGGGTTCAAGCAATTCTCCTGCTTCAGCCTCCCAAGTAGCTGGGATTACAGGCACCTGCCACTACACCCAGCTCATTTTTGTATTTTTAGGAGGATCCGGGGTTTACCATGTTGGCCAGGCTGATCTCAAACTCCTGACCTCCAGTGACCCGGCCACCTTGGCCTCCCAAAGTGGTGGGATTACAAGTGTAAGCCATTATGCCTGGCCGTGTTTCTCTTTCATACCTATTCTTTTCCAGCTGTCTTTACTGTCTCTTGTTCATGTATTCAGCTAATTTTCCCGTCTTAGTTAATGATACTGCCAGTCATTCAGTTGCCCGAAGTATAAACCTGGGAGTAATCCAGACTTCTCTTATCTCTCATTTTCCATTTGTTGTCAAGTCTTTATGAGGTATCTCTTCTCTCTTCATTCTCTTTACTGTTTCCTTGGGCTAGGTCTAATATCTAGAGTAAACCACTATAAAAAGCCCCGTCAGCGTAAGTACTCTACCTGGTCCTGGGTATTATACATGACACGTATTCAGGAAATGCATTTTGGTTATAGCCAGTAGGAATGTCAAACACAAAATACAGTTTTGAGTTGACCACCCAAGAATAGTGTTTTAACCACGGACTGATTATTCTGTATCCATTAAAGGTCGATTTCCTAAAATATCTCAATTAGATGACATTGTTATGAAGTAATTTTTACTTCTTACAAAAAATTTATTTAAGGTTTAAGAAGATGATGTATTAGTATTACAAGGAAAAGGCAAGAAAAGTTGTATGGAAACAGGGCTCTGGATGGGATATGTGCCAGAAATGATCTTGTAGATGTTTTATTAATGTGCTAGAAAAGAGTTTAAAAGTTTGCAGGTAATGTTTGGTGCTTATTTATTCACATGACAGTATAGGAGCAATTAGCTACAGGAAGATCTTGAGACTGGAATAGACAAAATTTGAGTATTAGTGTGTGGAATTGTAACCTAATATAGTTGAGTAGTACTGTGAAGATGCTGTTTAATTGTCAGTTAATACCCAGGAGAAACTCCTGATATCACTGTTTCATGTTCCTGGAAGATACTGACATAATATGCTGATGCTTAAGATGTGGTAACATAATCACTGTACCTCTGCATCATTTAATATGTTTCATAAGCACAAGCTGTTTAGTATTGAAGAATTCTTTTTTGACCCCAGACGTAGTCATAGAAGAGCCCTTTAGTCTCGACATTTTTTTTGGTTTGCTAATAGTAGATCTTAGGATTTGTCTTACTTGTGCCATTAAAGAAAAGTCCAAATTTGCATTATTTTCTACTTTAAAACTTAAGATCCCCTTATTCTAAATGTATTTTGCACGTATTTCAAAATAACTGAATTTATATTTTGTGAATATTTTACAAAAGTATTTAGAACTTTTTTTTTTTTTTTTTTTGCTGTCGCTTTATTTTTTTCTTTTTCGATGTTATCTTTTGAATATATGTTTCTTTATTGTTGATCTTTACTTTCTGATGAATTTAGGGGTTTATGAGGCTGGCACTAGATTGTCACATGGACGTCACCTTGGAAAATCTATCTGAGTACTCTGTATTGTAGCATTTTGAAGTTGATAGTGGGATGTGTATATCATTTTGGCTTATGTTATTCTGTCCAGGGGATTTTCCGTAGGGAAGGTGGGAAAGAAAGGAGGAACGCTTTGCAGAGAATTCCCCTGGTGGACAAGTAGCATTTTGAGTCAAGGGAGTAATGTGCACTCTGGTAAGGAGTCCTGAAAGAGCATCTTATGGTTACAGATCCTTAGGTGGTTTGGTCTGGTTGGAAGGCAGGCTTTGTTGGTTAGAGGTAAGAGGGAGCAGCTGTAAAGGAATACCAAAGCCGCAATTTGAAGGCTTGGGTAATTTTAGCTGCATGCACTCATTAACTGTGCATCTATATGTGATTTCCCTAAGTTTCAATTTCCTTAAATGTGCAAAATGAGAATAATAAAAATATCTACACTGTAGGATTGTTGTGAGGTTTAAATTAGGTAACATTGGTACCTGGCACATAAGTACTTAATAAATATAAGCTGCTGTTTTTAGGTATTTGTACTTTAGAGACTTATTGAAGGATTTTAAAATTGAAGAGTGACATGATCAGAATTAGAATTTAGAATATTAACCTCAGGAACAGTGTAAAAAATGGATTGAAGGGGAAGAAACTGAAGGCAGAAAATTAAGTAGGCCTGTGCTAGAATACTGGCTAGTAAGATTCTAGATTAAGAAATGAGGAGAGGACAGGACGGGTTTGAGAACTATTGCAGATTGTCATGTGCATTATATTCCATGAGTTGGGGAGATCTTAAGGGAACTAGGGGAATTGACAGCAAGAATACGGACAGAATACCTAGCTGAGTAAGAAACATTGTATTTTCCTCCTCTTAATACAATTCAGAAACATACTTTAAAAGTATTTGGTATTTTGACATTTGGTTCTGGGACATTTTGAAGTATTACCATATAATCATTTTTGGATAAAGATACATGTCTATTTACACAGTTTTTTTTTTGGAGTACTTTATGTACATTCTGGTTGAATACTCTTCTATTTGGCAAGTTTCGTTATAGCATTTGAAAAACTGCCCTTTCCCAGTAAAATGATTAGATTTTAATTTGTTTACTCAATTCAGTGTTCTTACCTTACATAATTTTAGATTATTTGATAACAGAGAATAAAGTTCTCTCTAGACTATGACGTGTTTTCTTGTCACTGAAGTGTTCCTAGCATTGTATTGCCCATTTGTACTATTGGTTAAATATAATGTACTTTAATTTTAAGGTGTGGTTGAGACTCAGGCCCAAGATATTTTACTTTTTATTGGTCATATTTTATGAAATTATAATGATAATTATTGAAGTAAACAAGATTTTGGGATTGTGTATAAGGTCATAGGCATTTTCACTTGTTTATCAGCAACCGCTAGAAGTTATGTCTCCTTCGCTATTGAATTAGAGTAAGACTCTATACATACTGCTATATCCAAGGGCAAAAAAAGTAACGTTTAGTAAAGATATGAAAGATTTTTCAGTGATATTTATTTCTTCACCCAATAGCTTTTATTAAGTGTCTTTTTATGTATTAGAATAATTGTTTTTGAGACTCTTTTATGTATTAGAATAATCTTTGTTGAAACTCTCAAGTTTTACTCTTGTTGCCCAGGCTAGAGTGCAATGTCGCAATCTCGGCTCACTGCAAACTCTGCCTCCCGGGTTCAAGCGATTCTTCTGCCTCAGCCTCCTGAGTAGCTGGGATTACAGGCATGCACCACCATGCCTGGCTAATTTTGTACTTTTAGTAAAGACAGGGTTTCTCTGTGTTGGTCAGGCTGGTCTTGAACTCCTGACCTCAGGTGATCCACCCACCTTGGCCTCCCAAAGTGCTGAGATTACAGGCGTGAGCCACTGCACCTGGCCATGTATTAGAATAATCTTTAGGAATTAAAATAAATAAATAAATATTTTGTGCTCCTTGTCTTCAAGGAGCTCTCAGTCTAGTGGAGAAAGTAGAACACAGGAAAACATGATCTTAAAAATAAAATAGTGTAATAATTGCTATAGCTAGGGATACCCAGCTAAACCATGGGCATTTGTAGGAGGAACATCTAATCTTCAGGTATCACATGAGCATGCTAATTTGATAGATTTGTTGCTAAATATTACATGATAAGAGTAGATCCAGAACTGAAAGGAGTCTATCATCCAGCCATCTGTTACAGATCAGGACAGAGTACATTTCAGAGAGCACAGTTAGGAACATGCTACTTCATGGGAGATGGAAGATTGCAAGAAGCCTCTTGGCAATCCTCACTTCTTACGCCATTTCTTTATATAGAGTAAGTTGTGTATATTCCTTGTCTCTCTGATGGGGTCACTACTCTAGGTAATGGATGAGACATGATGGAGTGGGTTGAGGAGATACATATTTGAATTATTTGGAGTGAATAAGAGAAATCTGGGACTGTTTTAAAAAAAGTTTTGGGTTTTTTTGGTAATAATTTTATACTCAGAGAAATGTTGCAAGACCAAGAATAGTACAAAGAATATCTACTCTTTATCCAGATTTACCTGTTGTTAATATTTTGTGCCATTTTATCATTTGCTGTCTTTCATACATATGTATATAATGAATATGTATATATATGTTTATATGCATATTATGGCCCTTTACCTCCTAAATACTTCAACATGTATTTCCCAATCATAGGGATTTAAAAAAAAATTTGCACAGTATGGACTTTACTAAATTTAACATTGATGCAATAGTTTAATCTACCATTTGTATTCCAATTTTATTTTTCAATTGGCCCAGTCACCTTTATAGTATTTCCCCTTCCACAGACTGCTTTTTAAAGAGCAAAGAATGAGTCATGAGTAATTTTTAGTAGAAACTTTCTATTAAGAGTCTAAAGACAATCATAGTGACTTAAAGTTAGATTCCTGTTTTGATCCACATCCATGCCTCCCCCAAACTTTCCTATCTTAGAAAATGACAGCACAGTCCCATTAATTGTTCAAGCCAGAAACCTGAAGCTTACTTGGTTTCTCTTTTAACTTTATCCTTTGAGTTTAACCCATCACTGAGTCCTGCAGTTTCTGTCTCCGCTATGTATGTTGAAACCCATCTTTTGGCTGGGTACAGTGGTTCTCGCCTATAATCCCAGCACTTGGGGAGGCAGGAGGATCACTTGAGCTCAGGAGTTCAAGACCAGCCTGGGCAACATAGTGAGACACCGCCCATCTACAAAAATTAAAAAGTTAGCTGGCGGTGGTGGTGTGTGCCTGTGATCCCAGCTATTAGGGAGGCTGAGCTAAGAGGATTGCTTGAGCCCAGGAGGTCGAGGCTGCAGTGAACTATGATCACCCCATTGTACTCCATTCTGGATGACAGAGAGAGACCTTGTTTCAAAAAAAGAGAAAGAAAGAAACTTGTATATACCTCTCTCTCCATCTACTTCAACCAGCCTAGTCTATCATCGTTTCTCATCTGAACTCCTACCTAGTTTCCCACCTGATTTTTTTCCTGCTTCTACATTTTCTTCTTTCCTATTCATTCTCCACATAACAGCCAGAATGATCTTTTAGAAATGTAAATCAGATCGGCCAGGTGCAGTGGCTCATGCCTGTAATCCCAGCACTTTGTGAGGCTGAGGCAGGCGGATCACCTGAGGTCTGGAGTTCAAGACCAGCCTGGCTAACATGGTGAAACCCCATCTCTATTAAAAATACAAAAATTAGCCAGGCGTGGTGGCGGCACCTGTAATCCCAGCTACTTGGGAGGCTGAGGCAGGAGAATCGCTTGAACCTGGGAAGTGGAGGTTGCAGTGAGCCGAGATCATGCCACTGCACTCCAGCCTTGGTGACAGAGCGTGACTGCATCTCCAAAAAGTAGCAATAATAAAAGGAAGTAAATCAGATCGCATCACCCTCCAGTTTATACATTTAGTGGTTTTCCACTGCGCCAGAGCGGTCTCTGCATAGCTTAACTCTTCTTTAGTCCACAACTGTAAAATATTCTCCCTGAGAGAGGCCTTACTTGATGCCTAGTTTGTTATTTTTCCTAAAGCATTTCATCGTTTTCCTTTATAGCACTTATGATTTGTAATTATTTAATTTTTTTTCTTTTTCTCTATTTCCTACACTAGGTTGTAAGTGCAAAAAGCACAGGGACCAGGTCTGTTTTGTATACTTTTATATACCTAGCACATTGCTAGGGTTATAGCAGGTGATTAATAAATATTTGAATATTTGAGTGAAAGGAAACCTGAGAGGTTATCTAGTCTTACCTCCCACCAATTTAAGAGTCTGCACTATCTGTCAACTGCTTATCTAGCTTATTTTTTAATGCTTTCACAAATGGACAGCTTAGTGTTTTATGTAGTTTACTTTGTTGACTATTTTGACAGTTTGAAAAGTTTTACTTTTTTGGGCTGAAAACTGCCCTTT
Organism: Macaca fascicularis; assembly: GCF_037993035.2. Taxonomy (NCBI): domain Eukaryota; kingdom Metazoa; phylum Chordata; class Mammalia; order Primates; family Cercopithecidae; genus Macaca; species Macaca fascicularis. The sequence continues at coordinate 62,327,386 of NC_088383.1, read as the reverse complement.
TCTTACTTCTATTCATTGGTCCTAGTTCTGCCCCTTTGTCACAACTTAAACTATTTTGACCCTACATATAGTATCTTAAACTATTTGACAGCAACCGTCACGTGTACTCTTGGCTTTGTTAGGCTAAACCATTTATAAGTGCTTCAGCTTTTCATCATGTGACGTGTTTCTTTACCCTTACCTCCTTTGTGTCCCTTTTGCCAGGGTAGCTCTAAAAGTGGTGTAATGAAGGATAATAGATATTTATAATCTTTGGGTCATCGTCTGTGATTAAATGATTTATAGCACATTAATTCCATGTAATATATTGTGGCCCTTAAAATAACAAATATAACTGTAGAACTGTGGGATATATTTATAAAACAGTGATGTTTTAAAAGTAGAACATTAAATTGTATCTAGATAATATAGCTGACTCTGTGTGTGTAGATGAAATTTAGAAGGGTACATGAAGTAATGAGAATAGTTGTACAGTTGTGTTAGGGAGGTAGAATTATAGGGAGAAGTTTTTTTTTTTTTTTCTTTTTTCTTTGAGACAGAGTCTCACTCTGTCACCCTGGCTGGAGTGCAGTGGCGTGATCTCGGATCACTGCTTCCTAGGTTCAAGCGATTCTCATGCCTCAATGTCCAGAGTAGCTGGGATTACAGGCATCTGCCACCATGCCTGGCTAATTTGTGTATTTTTAGTAGAGATGAGGTTTCACCCTGGTGGCCAGGCCTCACGTGAGCTGCTCACCTTGGCCTCCCAAAGCCCCAAAGTGCTGGGATTACAGGTGTGAGCCACTGTGCCTGACTTTATTTGAGATACTGGGTTTCACTGTGTTACCCAGGCTGGACTCGAACTCCTGGGCTTAAGTGATCCTCCCACTGTAGCCTCCCGAGTAGCTTGGACTATAGGTATGAGCTACCATGCCTGGCCCAGAAGTTTTAAAATACAGAGTATTTTATAATTAGTTTAATAAGAAAGGAGAAAATATAATGCTTGGAAATGTCATTCCAACTAGAATTAAGTGATATTTCAGTAGTCTGCATTAGGACTGTATTTCTTTTAATGTAGTTTAAGAATGCTTGTTTTGTGGCCTTATCACATTATAATAATAGCCACGTTTGGCTAGTGGCTACTGTATTGACAGGGCAGATATATGTATTGGGTAAGGGCAGGTGGAGAACATTTCTTTTGGTACAATGTTCTTTGGATAGTGCCAGAATAAGAGATTGTGTGGGATGGATCACTCATGACAGCAAGATAGGCAAAATGGTGACTTGTAGGTCTGCCACGGTGGCTTACGCCTGTAATCCCAGCGCTTTGGGAGGCCGAAGCAGGCGGATCATGAGGTCAGGAGATCAAGACCATCCTGGCCAACACAGTGAAACCCTGTCTCTACTAAAAATATAAAAAAATATTAGTTGGGTGTGATGGTACACACCTGTAGTCCCAGCTATTCCGGAGGCTGAGGCAGAATTGCTTGAACTCAGGAGGCAGAGGTTGCAGTGAGCCAAGATTGTGTCACTGCACTTCAGCCTGGCGACAGAACAAGACTCTGTCTCAAAAAAAAAAAAAAAAAAAAAGGTGATTTGTGTGCATGCAATCCTTTTGCAGCTCAATCCTGAAGGTAGAGGAATCAAGGTGAGGTGTGGGAACAGGGCCACAAGACAATAGTTCATGGCACTGGCCGTTAGGTGGCAGTGTCTCCTCAGGCCTGCTAGTTATTGGAGACTCACTCAGGGAGTAGGAAGAATGAGGGGAGCAGTCTTCTCGGTGAGTGGGCAAGGTTTCTGTATATGTAAAAGTTTGTTGGTAGTGTCTTTATATTTCAAAGGGTACCTCTCACCACCACCACCGCTGCTGCTGCCACCACCACCACTACTACCACCACCTCCTCTTACCATATTAAGTGCCACTGACAGGTTCAGTGGTCCTGATTTCCTGACTCTCTGTATGAACTTGGACAAATTACTTAACTTCTCTGAGGCTATTTCTTCATCTGGGAAATCAGAATAAATATACCTATATAGTAGTTGTTAAGGTAAGAAGTTAAGGTTAAGATATGATAGTTCTTTTTTTTTATTTTTATTTTTGGAGACAGAGTCTCTGTCACCCAGGCTGGATTGCAGTGGTACAATCTTGGTTCACTGCAACCTCTGCCTTTTAGGTTCAATTGACTCTCATGCCTCAGCTTCCTGAGTAGCTGGGATTACAGGCACGTGCCCCCACTCCTGGCTAATTTTCGTATTTTTAGTAGAGACAGGGTTTTACCATGTTGGCCAGGCTGGTCTCAAACTCCTGACCTCAGGTGATCCACCTGCCTTGGCCTCCCAAAGTGCTGGGATTACAGGGGTGAGCCACTGCACCCAGCCTAAGATATAATTCTTATAAGTGAATAGCACAGTGCTACGCATACACCTGCTTGGTAACAATTAGTTATCATCTAAGGGCCCTTACAGTCATGTTCTCCTCTTTTGTTTTCAGCAGGGATGGTTAAGCCTTTCCACCCTCTGGTTGCATAGGAAGGACACTTTCTTGTCTCGGTCATGGAGATCCCGTATAGCCTGTCTTCCACAGGTGTTCCTGTCTCTTGAGATAGCAGCTGAGCAAGCCCCGGGACATTATTCATTTGTATGCACTAACATCTGTTATATGCCAGGCTCTGTGCTAGATGCTGAGTATTAAAAAAAATGAGTCTTTAATTAGGCTATTGAGTATATGTTGTAGATATTTTCATTATGCTTATGTTTTTGAAATTACTTGTTTTGCTCATGTTCTGTATGCTTTTATTGGTTGAGTTTGCTCATAACGCTTAGTAAGATCTAGTCCCTGCTTCCTCCAGCCCCGTTCAGCTGCAGGTACGATTTCCACACCCTTCAGGTTTAGCCAATCCTGACTTAGGTGGGTGAATGGGGCCTGCAATTAGCCTGGCTACCGTAGGCACAATGTTTACCATTCCCATCAAGCTGCCACTTTCTTCAGGGATTAGCTGTAAACCAGAACTTCTGCCTTGTTTTCCCCTGTAGCATTTTCAGTCTCCTGATGGTACTGGGAGCCCACTTTGATCTCATGGTGGGATCTTGTTCCAAATTTTGTACCTGCCATTTTCTTTATTTTTAACCTCCTCTTTGAGCTCTTTTCCTGCAGAAAAGAGGGTACAAAATAAAATAAATAAACCCAGGCCAGGCATGGTGGCTCATGCATGTAATCCCAACACTTTGGGAGGCTGAGGTGGGTGGATTACTTGAGCTCTGGAGTTCGAGACCAGTCTGGACATTGTGGCGGAAACCCATTCTTTACAAAAATTAGTCAGGTGTGGTGGCACACACCTATAGTCCCAGCTACTGGGAAGGCTGAGGTGGGAGGCTTGCTTGAGCCCAGGAGGTTGAGGCTGCAGTGAGCTGTGTTTGCACCACTTCACTCCTGCCTGGGTGGGAGACAGAGGGAGACTCTGTCTCAAACAAAAAACAAAGAAGATTCCCTCTATATTGTCTCAAGTTACTGTTTTTTTTTTTTTTTTTTTTTTTTTTTTTTTTTTTTTTTTTAATAGGGTGTGTTTGAAAGAATAGGTTATGTTTCCTGATGGTTTATCTCTTTATTCTTGAACCTGTTGTAGTCAGGTTTGTGTACCTCATCTTGTCTCCTGAAACTGCTTTGGCAAAGGTGACCAAATTTGTAAACTACCAAGCCCAATTATTCTTTTTAGTTTTTAGTTTACTTATATGTGGAATTTGACACTACTGCTTGTTATCTTCAAAGTTTCTTTCAAATTACTTTTTTAGTTCTTTTCTTTACCCTTGGATCATATGTTCTTTGCACCACCCCCGACCCTTCCTCCTATCCATTTTTTTAAGTGTCGGTGATACCTTTCTCTCCTTGTTGTACATCTTCTCCAGGTGACCTCACTTATTTTTGGTGGAAAATCTGACCATCATTCCTGTGCTGATAATTCCCAAATCATCGTCTCCCTTTCAGATTTTGCCCTTGCATTTCAGACTCCTTTGACCAGTAAACACCCTGGTGTATGCTCTCTAGAAATGCACCTCCAAGTTAGCTTGACGTGCTAAGTTTGTGATCTTTTTCTGCAGACATTATGTTTGCCCTCAATGAAAGGCAAACATTATGTCTGGGTAAAAAGATCATGTCTAGTCAGACAAGCCCAGAATTTTGAGCTCTTTCATCTCCCACATCTAATCAATCACTCATCCATTTGTTAGCTAAGTATTATGCTCTCATTTTGTGCCCAATATTGTGACAAAATTCTTTAGATTTAATATTGCTGATATCTTTTGTACCTTTTTGCTACAATCTTTGTTGTCTTTCTCATGTTGTAACGCCTTAACCCATCTCCCCTTCTTAACCCATCTCCTCCATACTTAAAGTGACTTTTCAAAATTCAGGTGAGATCTTTTTTTTTTTTTATGGTTTAAAACCCTTTAGTTTCCTAATTGCCCATAATAAAGTCCAAACTTCTTAGTATGACACATAAACCACTCTGTAGGCTGTATTTTTCCCCTATTCTTCCTTTCTTCTTATGCATTTCTGAAACCCTGTTCGCTACCATTGTTCAGTCAACAACAATTTTCTGAATGTGTCATGCTGGTTCCATGCTTCTGTTTATGCTCTTAGGCTATATTGTTTTTTCACATTGAGTGTCTGTATTTCTATTTACTATTTATCTTTTGAGACTCAGCTCAAGCATTGCCTCCTCTATGAAACCATTTGTTATCCCTCTCTCCCAGTTAAGCACTTTCTTTTTTGTTCCCCCATGTGCTACCCCATATACTCTGCTCTAGCAGTTATAGTACTTCATTCCCCTTCTCTTGTCTACATGTCTTTTCCCTTATATTGGAAGGTCTTATTGTATCCACAACCTCTATCTCACAGCCTTATTGATAATAGGCTTTCAATAAATGTTTAATGACTGAATGAGTTTTAAGTCATTGCTGTAATAACAGCATTTCTTCCTTTACCAGATGATAAGCTGCTTATGGCAAGTACTGTATGTACCTTCTTTACTTTTCAGGATCTTGTCTTATAGTCACTTAATAAAAAAGTGTTGTGGCTGGGCACCGTGGCTCACACCTGTAATCCTAGCACTTTGGGAAGCTGAGGCGGGTGGATCACCTGAGGTCACGAGTTTGAGACCAGCCTGACCAACATGGTGAAACCCTGTCTGGACTAAAAATACAAAAGTTAGCTGGGCATGGTGGCAGGCGCCTGTAATCCTAGTAACTTGGGAGGCTAAGGCAGGAGAATCACTTGAACCCAGGAGGCGGAGGTTGTGGTGAGTCGAGATCATGCCATTGCACTCCAGCCTGGGTGACAAGAGCAAAACTCTGTCTCAAAAAAAAAAAAAAAAAAGAAAAAAGTGTTGTATTAATCTGAGGTAGAGGTTTGCAGTGGATTAAGTGTGCCCTGTCTACAAAGGAAGAAGTTGAGTTGTGTTAGTCCTAAGCACAATAAGATATTTGATGGTCATTATAATTAATTTATAGATGCAAACATTGCACCTAACTTTAATCACTTTGGTATTTGGCAAATCAAGCAGATTCTCAGTGTCAGTACTCTGGGGATTGGTTAAACACTGTTAACTATTTTAAGGATTTTTACTTTTAAAAAATGTTAAGGTATGGGTGTCCTAGTTGCTATTAAGAGTTATGTGAGCAATTATCTAAAACATTTTGTAACTAAATCATATAGGGAGTCAGCATTTAAAGAGCACAGTCATACTGAGATTAAAACTGTGCTGTACTCCATTTCTTTTGTAATTTAGTATTTTTTAAAAAATATATTTTATGCCAAAAGTTTTAAGTTCCTTCTTCAAAAAAATGAAAGAAGTAGGTGTCGTGGATATGCGTAGAGATTGAGATTCTAAATTAGAATACATTATTAAGAAGGAAACTATCAGGGAAGAGATTAGGTTTCTTCATTAGGGTTAGTAACTCAGTGTAGTTTGCGGAGAGGTGGAAAAAAAATCAGTATCAGTGTTAGTACCTGTTTTACTTATGTAAACAGGAACCTATAAGTAGGAGCTTATAAACCAGTTCTATAGGGCCTCAGATATTAATTGAAATATACTGCCAATTGTGTGATAAACTGTTTTGCTTTATGCGTGTGTGTGTATGTGTGTGTGTGTGTGTGTGTGTGTATATATAGATGTGTTGATAATGTAAATTTGAGGTAAAAATTAGTAAAATACCTAGCAAGACACTATTAAGGAATATGCTGTTTATTCTTTCTTTTAACCTACATTTGTAAAAAGCCAGTTAGGTGCCAGCCTATGTCTTAGGGCTTGACTGAGGCAGCAGATGAATGAAAGTCAGTCTGTGTTCTCAAAGAACTTGGCCTCCAGTGGATGGAAAATAAACTTTGAGTGGTCTGAGTGGCATTACTTGGTGTGTTGACAAGAAACAAGAGCCCACATCTGAGGCTGGTGGGTTTGGCTTCTGCAAAGGTGGTTTGATACCATGAAGAATGTGTGAAGGGTGAGGGGTAGTGCATTTCAAACACAAGACTATATATGTAAACACTTGTTGGTGAGACCATGGTCTTGTGGGATCTGTGAGTCTCAGAACTCCCAACAAATCAGGCATAAACCTTTACAAATTAGTCGAATAATTGGGGCTGATGACTAGCTACACCGTCCATAGAAACCTTGAAAAATCCCTAGCTTCCTTTTCCCTGCATTGGACTTGCTTCCCAGCATATGTCCTCATACTTCTTTTTTATGACATTAATTATATTTTTGTGTGTAGTTTTTTTTTTTTTTTTGAGACAGAGTCTCGCTCTGTTGCCCAGGCTGGAGTGCAGTGGCGCGATCTCGGCTCACTGCAAGCTCCACCTCTCGGGTTCACGCCATTCTCCTGCCTCTGCCTCCTGAGTAGCTGGGACTACAGGCACCCACCACCACGCCCGGCTAATTTTTTTGTATTTTTAGTAGAGATGGGGTTTCACTGTGTTAGCCAGGGTGGTCTTGATCTCCTGACCTCGTGATTTGCCTGCCTCAGTCTCCCAAAGTGCTGGAATTACAGGCATGAGCCACTGCACCTGGCCATATTTTTGTGTTTTTAAATGTCTAGTCTTTGCTAGGCCATTAGCTGTAGGAGTGCAAGGTTCATATCTGTCTGTGACAACTGTATCCACAATAACTTGTGCAGTTGCTGGCACATAATGGATGTTCAGTAAATGTTTAGTAGGCAAATAATGCTTTTATGGGTAACATAATGGTGTTATGGAAAGCATATAGTAGTTCTGTTGAAGAAGAGAATGTGGTTTAACGCATGATTTTAAGTATGAGTTTTTTCCTTTCCCATTAGGTGGAATTTAGCCACCTTGACAGTAAAGAACACACATGCCTCTTGAGTTGCTCACCTCTGTTTTCCCCTGCCTACAGTGGTTTGGAAGACATAGATAACTACGAAATAGGACATTTTGGGTGAAGTTAGGGTCTAAAGTTAGCATGGAGTTTAAAAATCTCGTATAGTTGAAATTGCCCTTGAGAAACCATGTGGTGACTTAAGTTTAACCTGGTTATCTTTTCTTGCAGCTTTGGTTGAGTACCAAAGAGTTGGTTAGTTATGAGAGTTGGCTTCTGCAAAAAAATACCCATTTTCAGATAGTAGTATCTCACTCTTGAAAATTTGCTCATACTGTGCCAAGCATGTGTAAACTGAGACTTACTGAGGGAGAAAGAGATTCATGTCTTTTCCTATACGTTCACTTTGTAAGTATATTTTTATAGAGTGGAATGATGGGTGGAATCACCTACACCATTAATGTTCCTCTAGCTCTGGAAAGTAATTTTACTTTGTCTAAATTCAAATATATTATATATATGTTGGGAGGCCAAGGTGGGCAGATCACCTGAGCCCAGGAGTTGAGACTGCAGTGAGCTGTGATACCACCACTGCACGCCAGCTTGGGTGACAGTGAGACCCTATCTTTATATATATATACACATATATATGTATATATATAATACACAGACATAAACATGTAATGTGATTGCCTCTACTATTCCCTCCTCCACCATCTCCACTCTTTTCAGGTACAGAAATTCATTTATTTACAAATAGTTTAAGTTCTGAAAGGCTGTTCATAAATTCTTTTTGTAAACAATTGCTAACATCTTCCTTTGGTGTCAGGCATTGCTGAGAAACTTTTATTTCGGTTGGTTGCTTTGGTCACATGTACAGAAGCTTATGAGTTGAAAGTAGAGGAGTTTCTGTGTGTGGGACCTGTGAACCTAGGCATTTACTGTCTCCTGGTCCTAGGACCCTGCTTTGCTTTGTGAAGTTTGCTTTTCAGAAAGATTCCTGTAACCTTCTCCCATTGGAAATGACTCAAGGCCAGGAACATCTAAGTTTCAGGACATACACTTTTTTTTTTCCCAACTTTTTTTTTCTTTTTAAAAAGTGCTTTATGTCCAAAGGATTACTTAATTCCCCAAAGATGAGTTAATTCAGGCATTATTGTACCAATAGTGTTTTATACAGTTGTGGAACTGGGAGGGGACCCTGGTGCACCTGCAGTTCTGAAGGGTCCATTGTATCTGGGGGAAACAGAATGGAATGTAAAAAATGTTTAGTTGATTTATGTGAGGGTCGGGTCAAGAACAGGTTAAACTAATTATGATAATAGGGGTTAGAATAGAGCAGTGGTTCCGCAGTATTTGTGTGTATCAGAATCACCTGGAAGACTTCATTAAAACAAGATCTCTGGGCTCTACAGAATTGCTGAACACTATATCTAAGGTAAGACCTTAGAAAATCTATTTTTAAGAAGTTTCTAGGTGTTATTGATACTGCTGATCAGCCTTGGTCAGGTTAGTTAGAAGTTTATGCTTTTGCTAATTGAAGAGTCCTTTGTCTTTTGTAGGAGGAGTTAAATGTAGAGATCCAGGGTTTGGGAGTTCTCTGAATAGGAGTATGCAGGTGCTCCTGAGAGAGAAAATGAAAATGAATGCCAAGAGAAGGAGGATAATGTGGAATGTGCCGAAATTTATTTCATACCTCTTTCCCTAATGAAAGCGTCCTTATTTGGGGTTTACTTTTTTATTTTTATTTTATTTTATTTTATTTTATTTTCTGAGATGGAGTCTCACTCTGTTGTCCAGGCTGGAGTGCAGTGGTGCAATCTCAGCTCCCTGCAACTTCTCTCTCCCGAGTTCAAGTGATTCTCCTGCCTCAGCCTCCCAAGTAGCTGGGATTATAGGCACCCACCACCACACCCAGCTAATTTTTGTATTTTTAGTAGAGATGTGGTTTCACCATGTTGGCCAGGCTGGTCTGGAACTCCTGACCTCAGGTGATTACCTGTCTCGACCACCTAAAGTGCTAGGATTACAGGCATGAGCCACCGTGCCCAGCCGGGGTTTACTTTTTTAAATGGAAATTACATATGGATGCTTTCAAACATAATGTTTAGAGAAAACAGCATAATTCACCCCTAGTGTTACTTACCACTCACCTTTTAATAGTTTCAGTTTTAGCTGTCACACTCCCTTTCTTGAGGGGTGTTTTGATATTTGATGGAGTGTTTCAGATTTTCTTACTTTGTGATTCCATCATTTTTTAAAATATTTATTAGTTGTGGTTCTTCTATAAAGAAGATTTTCTGTCAGTTTTTTGATTACTTTGAAATACAGGAAGAGGATACATGCTTAATTCTTTTATCAATTTGTAGAGTAAGTTGTCTTCACAGTAAGGCTTATTTTTACTCTTTATAGGATTAGAAGTAGTTTGAGGCTTTTAATTTTTTAAGAGAAGTTTTAAAAAATGAAGCATAACTTGCATACTATAAAATACATAAATTTTTTTTTTTTTTTTTTTTTCTACCCAGGCTGGAGTGCAGTGGTGCGATCTCGGCTCACTGCAAGCTCCGCCTCCCAGGTTCATGCTATTCTCCTGCCTCAGCTTCCCTGCCTCCCGGGTTCATGCCATTCTCCTGCCTCAGCCTCCAGAGTAGCTGGGACTATAGGCATGTGCCACCACACCTGGCTAATTTTTTGTATTTTGAGTAGAGATGGGGTTTTACCGCGTTAGCCAGGATGGTCTATCTCCTGACCTTGGGATCCGCCTGCCTCGGCTTCCCAAAGTGCTGAGAATTACAGGTGTGAGCCACTGTGCCCGGCCAAAATACGTAAATCTTAAATGATGTACTCTTAGTGAATTTTACACCGTCCAGATCAAGTTGCCAACATCTCAGTCAACCCCTTTTCAGTTAGCCCCCTCTTGCAGAGTTAATCTCTGTCCCGGGGATTTTCAACATATGAACTCCAGGTCGGCAGAATCAACATCACCTGGAAACTTGTAAAAAGTACTTTTTCCTAAGGCCTTACCTTAGATATGTTGATTCAGAAACTCTGGGAGTGGAGTCCAGAGATCTTGTTTTAATGAAGTCTACCGGGTGATTCTGATACATACAAGCACTGTGGAACCACTGTTGTATTCTAACGCATATTATCATAATTAGTTTAATCAGCTCTTGACCTTACTCTCACATAAGTCGATCAACTGAACATTTCTCACATTCTGTTTCCCCCAGATGCACTGGATTTTTTCCTGTGCCCCTGGGTGAGAAGTCTTGCTGCAGTTTAAGGCTTCCCCAGCAGTTTAAGGCTTTTGCTTCAGAGGACAGAAGGAGGCAGGGAAGTGAGAGGCTTTGTGTTTGTTTCAGTGCAGCCTTTGATCACCTCCTGCATGCCTGTGCCATTAAGAGGGGGCTTTCTCGGCCGGGCGCGGTGGCTCACGCCTGTAATCCCAGCACTTTGGGAGGCCGAGGCGGGCGGATCACAAGGTCAGGAGATCGAGACCACAGTGAAACCCCATCTCTACTAAAAATACAAAAAATTAGCCGGGCGCGGTTGTGGGCGCCTGTAGTCCCAGCTACTCGGGAGGCGGAGGCAGGAGAATGGCGTGAACCCGGGAGGCGGAGCTTGCAGTGAGCCGAGATCGCGCCACTGCACTCCAGCCTGGGCGACAGAGCGAGACTCCGTCTCAAAAAAAAAAAAAAAAAAAAAAGAGGGGGCTTTCTCATATGTTTCTCTTGAGTACTAGGAGGAGGAGCCTGCTGTTGTGCTAGTCCACATTTGGCTGTTAAGCAGACGTTAAAATGTTAGCTTATTACTCCTTTTTGTGGTGGTCATTTCTGTCTCTTATGCTCAGCCAAAAGTGAAACTGTTAAATGTCCCATCTCTCCTTGGAGGGGCTTGTCTCCCTTTGGAATTGGGTTTACTTGGTTGCCTTACAGTATCAGCTTTCTGATGGGCTTATGAAAGGTTATGATTTTGAAGCTTATCTGGCTCTTCCAGGGTTTTAGATAGGAGTGAAATTAATTGCAGCTTTTTACATCGAAAATGGAAATCTGACCTTCATATAAATGGAATCACACTATATTTATCTTCAAGTCTCTGGATTCTCTTGTTTAAAGGAGCCTGTTAGTTTTTCTGTATTGTTGTGTATAGCAATAATTAGGTCTTCATTACTATGTTGTAGTCTAGTATGTGGAAACTACCACTAACATTTTTCTTTTTTTTTTTTGAGATGGAGTTTCGCTCTTGTTGCCCAGGCTAGAGTGCAATGGTGCGATCTCACCTCACCACAACCACTGCCTCTTGGATTCAAGTGATTCTCCTGCCTGGCCTCACTAACATTTTTCTATGAAACTATAATTCTAATGTATGTAGATCTTTACAAAATGTTTCGTGTTTAGGTATTTACTGTTTGTCGTATACTGAGCAAGCTTGGACTTCAGTAATGTATTCTGGTGAATCAAACCCAGTATGTGCCATTAGTGAATTTATGGCCTAGTAGTCTTCCATCCGTGTTAATGTTACTCCTGTTACTCTTATTCCTGATGCTGGACCTCCTATGGCTTTGTCCCTACTGCCCATTTAATTTAATTTAGGGAACTTTGCTCAAGCAAATCCTATATAGACTGAAATATTAAATGTTTGCTTGTGATTTGACCTAGTGTTTGCGAAATGTCTGTACTTAATTGTTATACTTGTCTACTATTTTAAAAGGCATTATATGGGTCAGTATTCATGTAGTTTGGTATGTGTCATCTTTTCCTAGCTTTCTGCACATTAATGACATTTGCATGCCCCACAGGTATTTGAGTTTTGTGTTCCCGTACCAACTGGTAAAATTTGGAGGGAGAAAGTTTTATGGTTTGGCCAGGGGAACTTCTCGTTCCTCTTTACTTGTTAGTATTTTTGTTCTTTTAAATTTAAATTTCAGGAAGTAATACACATTGGATCTGCGTAATAACTTTATTTAATGTTCTTAAAACACAAATTCCTTGCGAGCCTAACTTTTACAAGTTACTTTGAACTCCATTTATGTGAGTGAAAATGAAGTTGTAGCTGGAGCACAGAAAGGTCATGTTGATACAATAAAGAGTCTTTGTGTTGAGCATGGCATGTCCTCTTTAAAATCTTGAAGAATCTGGAAGTGCACTGTTTTAAACCTTTACTTTGGCTAAAGTTGTCATTTTTGCTTATCTATTAGCATTTTATTTTATTTTAGAGATGGAGTTTCACTCTTGTCACCTAGGCTGAAGTGCAATGGCACAATCTCCGGTCACTGCAACTCTCTGTTTCTAGGGTTCAAGTGATGCTCTAGCCTCAGCCTCGCAAGTAGCTAGAATTACAGGCACCTGCCACCATGCCCAGCTAATTTTTAAATTTTTTTTATTTTTTATTTTTAGTAGAGATGGGGTTTTACCATGTTGGCCAGGCTGGTCTCAAACTCCTGACCTCAGGTGATCCTCCCGCCTCGGCCTCCCAAAGTGCTTGGATTACAGGCATGAGCCACCATGCCTGGCCGCTTATTTAATTGCTATAATCAAGCCTTTGAGTAAGCTTATGCCACAGATGACAGCCAGGAAAAAATGGGAAAAGGGGATATGAAAGAAGTAGTTGAGTAACACAAGGTTAAAAAAAATCACTTTAAATTCTAATCTAGTTGTCTGAACGTGAAAGCCAATTTCAGAAGTAACTGCTTATACGTGTGTAGTCATCAGTACTGTTGTTCAGTTAATTGCTCTTGTACTTAGTAGTGAGTTTATTCTGTTTAAACCCCTAAAATGCAGACAATTTATACCTTCTAAAAAACTATTTGAAAAACTAGAAAAAGACAGTGAGTGGGTGGTTCCTCAGATGATGAGGTAATGGATATGAAAGGAGTTTGAAAAAGTGACAGCTCTTACTGTTCTGCTAAATTTCTGTAATTAATACCTAGGTCCTTTGCCGTCTTTATGCTTCTCCTCTGACATTAGCCATTCAGTCCCTTCCTTCATTCTTGTCCCTTGCTGTCAGTAAGCTTCTTAGAATACAGGTATGCATCGCTTAACGAAGGGGATCTGTTCTGAGAAATGCCTCCTTAGGCCATTGTTGTTCCGCGAACATCAGAGAGTATACTTACACAGACGCAGATGGTATAGCCTACTATACACCAAGGCTATATGGTATACTATCTTGCTCGTAGGCTACAAACCTGTACAGCATATTACTGTATTGAATACTGTAGGCAGTTGTAACACAACGGTAAGGAATTGTTTATCTAAAGTTATCTAAACATAGAAAAGGTACAATAAAAATATTATATAAAAGAGAAAAAATGGTGGTATACCTGTATAGGGCACTTGAATGGAGCTTGCAGAACTGAAAGTTGCTCTGGATGAGTTGGTGAGTGAGTGGGGAGTGAATGTGAAGGCCTAAGACATCATTGCACACTAGTATAGACTTTATAAACACTGTACAAACAGGATACAATAAATATGTAAAAAATAAAGTAATTGCATTACAATGTTACAATGGCTACCATGTCACTAGGCTATAGGAATTTTTCAGCTCCATTATAATCTCTTGGGACCATCGTTGTAAATCACTGACTGTAACATCATTGTGTGGCCCACTGACTGTATTTCATTTCTTTGTCATGAAGGCAGTTTTCATTGGCCCTAGAATCAGGTAAACTTGAACCTGAATCCTCTTTGACAGTTTATGAATTTGTGACTTTGGGACAAGTATATTAGCCTCTCTGAATCTTGGTTTTAGCTATTTAAGATGGGAAGATATCTACTACCCTATAATGTTATAAAGATTAAACAAAAAGGATGAAGTGGTAAGCATGGTACGTATCATGTAAGTGCTTAATCATATTTGCTGCTGCTTTTCCCTTATTCAGTTTTGAATTCCTTTTAAAAGTGAGAAACTTGTTTTATGGTTTTTAAAAAAGGCATTTATAAGTATTTTTGAAATTTTTTTTTTTTTCTTGAGATAGAGTCTCGCTCTTTTGTTCAGGCTGGAGTACAGTGGTGCGATCTCGGCTCACTGCAACCTCTGCCTCCTGGGTTCAAATGATTCTTGTGCCTCAGCCTCCTGAGTAGCTCAGATTACAGGTGTGCGCCACCACACCTGGCTAATTTTTGTATTTTTGGCAGAGACAGGGTTTCACCATATTGGCCAGGCTGGGCTTCCTGACCTCAGGTGATCTGCCTGCTTTGGCTGCCCAGAGTGCTGGGATTACAGGTGTGAGCCTAATTTTTCAGGCCACCTGGCCTGAAAAAAAAATTTTAAAATATGAAATACCAATACTGTAAATGTGCTATACTTTAAAAAATTATTCTTAAACTAAAAAAAATCTGACATTTTCAAGCACTGTTTCAGATATTAGTCTAGTTCACCATTAAATTAAAGCTCACAGATGGCATTAAAGTGTCTCAGAGAAGATTATATCATTAGATGAGGTAGGCAACATATATTTTTTCAAATTGTTAATGAATGGATTTTTTAGACACCTAACCGATTACAGATTAGGTAAAGTGCATCAAAGACAGCTTGGCTACCAAAATGAAGCAGACTCACAATGTCTATTTTATTTTATTTCAAAATTATAAGCAAATATAAGCGAAATTTTCATGAACATTTAAAGACAGAAGGTATCTCATCAACAAATGAAATGATAATATTCATAACGTAAACTTCATACTGGCGCTGTCAGACTAGTTTATCTTAAGACCAAAAGTTCAAGATGATTGATGTCATTTGTGTTGCAATTATTTGTACATTTAGAAATCAGTATTCTTTATAGAGAATAGCACATTCAGGTTCTAACATTATTCTTTTCTCCCACGAAGTGGTGGAACCACAAACACTAGTAACAGTGTGTCTGTCTTTTGGGCTCATCTTGTGCCTCTAAGTTATTAATACTGAAGATGCTCTTGGGAGGTAACATGTATTACCCTCATCTTAGGCAGGAAAATAGAGACACAGAGAAGGGAAAGAGTATGATTTTCTTTCTGTGGTCTACTTGTGACAGGCAGGAAAATGTTAAAGCCTTTCTGATTCACAGGCTCTTTAGTCTTTAACATGTATTATTTATTGATTTGCAAAATGACCCTAATATGTAATATCAATACCAGTTTTCTTATGTTTGTACCAAAAGTGGTTGTAGGTGTTTTGTGGAAAAGACCATTATCAAAAAATGAGGAAGACAGTTGTCTGGCATGGATACTGCCACTGTCCCTTGCTCTGCTCCTGGCAAACATTGCTGCTTGATCATGTCACTACTTCAGGTTTGAAGCTAGATTTGACCTCAGCATCCTTTTGTTTTTTAAAAACGTTAATGTTAAATTTTTAGTGGAGATGAGGTCTCACTATGTTGCTCAGTATGGTCTTCAACTCCTGAGCTCAAGCGATCCCCTCGCCTCAGCTTCCCAAACTGTTGAGATTACAGGCATGAGCCACTGTGCCTGGCCTCAGAATCTTTTTCAACATAATGCCCAAGGGAGCTATTACCAGTCAATCACAGGTCCACAAAACAAAGTTCTTTTTTAGTCTTTCCTTACTGTTAAATTAATCTGCATTAAGAGATTATGCATTTACTTACAAGTTTAGGATCTGTTAAATTTGTATTCCTGTAGCTGACCTCAAAGTACAGTATATAAGACTTAGTTTATGTTCTCAGCAGGTTTACTTTCCTGTGGGTCAAATAGACATACACACAATTAGAAGACAAACTCAGCTATATTATTGCTGTGAAGAGAATAGAGAGTGATGTAAGATTAATTTTAACTGGAAATGTTGGTGGATGTGGTGATTTTGAACTTTGAGGATAGAATCTTCCAAGTGGTCTTTAGCAAAGGCATAGAAGATAGAAAATATAGGATGGATTTTGGGGAATGACAAGTAACATATCTTGACTTAAGTATATAACAAGGATAAGGTAGAACCAAATAGCGTAGCTTGCTCCCTGTACAATGAGTTTTGGGTTTTATTTTGTTGTTCCTAGTCTCACAGATGGTTTTTAATCAGTAGAATGACGTGATCCAGGTCTGTGCTTTAAGAAGATAAATGCTGACAGTTTGAATAGAAGTAAGGTTGGAATCTTGACATAAATGTAGGAATCCTTGGTAATAGTACAGGAAGAAATGATGAGCATAAGAACTAAGATTGTGGAATGGAAGTGGTGAATTTAGAATAAATTTTAAAGGTAAAATTAATGTGATTCCTATAGGATTAAATTATCCCTAGAGGCTCCAGCATTTCTTTGGAAGGATATCCAGTTATTTCCTTTGTATATTCCAAGTTTAAAAACATTTTTAAAGGTGACTTTTTTCTCTACTTGTATTTCTGGAGAATTATTTCTTTATCCTTGATATTTCATTAACTTAACTAGGATATGTATTTGCATCTGTGATTTGGTATATTTTTTCTTTCCTTCTATAGATTTTTTTCACCTTTATTTTAGGGATATTTTCTATTATGTCCTCCTGCCTTTTATCTTCCATTTAATTAGTTATTCTACTTCAGAGATACTAATTATCTTTCTGTTTAGCCTTTGTCCTACATTTTCTTTCTCATTCTTTTGATATCTTTGTCTTTTTTTTCCTCCTCAATACTTTTTTTTTTTTTTTTTTTTTGATACAGGGTCTCACTCTTTCAGCCAGGCTGGTGTGCAGTGGCTTGATCACAGCTCACTGCAGCCTCGACCTCGTGGGCTCAGTTGATCTTCCCACTTTAGCCTCCTGAGTAGCTGGGACAACAGGTGTGCACCACCATGGCTGGCTAATTCTTGTAGTTTTTGTAGAGATGAGGTTTCTCCATGTTGTCCAGGCTGGTCTCGCACTCCTGGTCTCAAGTTATCCACCCACCTCAGCCTCCTTAATATGCTCTTGTTACCTTAAGATTTTTCTCCTTGCCATTTGTTTAAGTCTTTGGTTCTTTTTCTTGCTTTGTTTTTTTTTTTTTTCAAATTCATTGTTCTTCTTAATTGGTTTCCTTAACGCTGAAGCCTTTTTTTCAATTTACCTGTTTTGTCTTTTCATCTTTGGGCTTTTGTTTCATTAGATGCATGTTCTTATTAGGTTGTTCTGTGTTACAAGAAACTGTTTATATGATTGTATGGCCATTTCTTTTTGTCTTGCTCAGGCTTAATTTGGATACCTAGGTCAAGTACTTTGCTTTGTGGCCCTATGCTTTCCCATCTCCTTAGATTGTGTTAAATGTCCTATACGTGTCTCATTTCATACTGCTGAGGGTATAGTACCTTTCTATGGGCTTCAGATCCTTCCCTCAACTCAGTATAGGGCCTTAGAAGTTGGCAGATCTGATGCTGCCTCTGCCTAGGTTTTGAAGCCTCCGTGCTCAGGATATTTTTCCTAAACTTTTCTAGGGCATGACAAATCAAATTTTTCTTTCCAAACTAGAGGTGTTTCTTAAACTTTTCAAGTTATTTAGTTCACATTTCTTTCTCACTACTGCTTCCAGGCAGTAATCAGGCTAGTCATACTGTACCATACAGAATTTTTTTCTGTCCACCACTTTTTAAAGTTTATAGGTTCTTAGTTTAAATAGCTTTTTGTATTACACTATGTTGGTGGTGGGTTTTCCGCTGAAAAATCACATGCACACAAATATATATATATTTATATATTTATATCTTTTATTAGTTGTTGGTAACAGGACATTCTTTAGTCTTTTTTCACTCTATACTTGGACATTTGTGTGATTTTCTAAATATTTAC
Source organism: Macaca fascicularis (assembly GCF_037993035.2). Classification (NCBI taxonomy): domain Eukaryota; kingdom Metazoa; phylum Chordata; class Mammalia; order Primates; family Cercopithecidae; genus Macaca; species Macaca fascicularis. The sequence continues at coordinate 62,309,364 of NC_088383.1, read as the reverse complement.
TTTTGACATAATTAATAACATGTGTGATAGGAACTCTACTTCTTAGGCCAGGGTTGACTTGGAATCAGTTGTTTTAAAAATTAAAAAAAATTGGTCTGGTGCGGTGGCTCGTGCCTGTAATCCCAGCATTCTGGGAGGCCGAGATGAGTGGATCACCTGAGGTCAAGAGTTTGAGATCAGCCTGGCCAACATGGTGAAATCCTGTCTCTACTAAAAAATAGAAAAAATTAGTCTGGCATGATGGCGGGCATCTATAATCCCAGCTACTCAGGAGGCTGAAGCAGGAGAATTGCTTGAACCCATTAGGTAGACGTTGCAGTGAGCCGAGATCATGCCATTGCATTCCAGCCTGGGTGACAGAGAGAGACTCCATCTCAACAACAATTACAACAAAAATTTTAAAAATTTAGCTGGGTGCAGTGGCTTATGCCTGTAATCTCAACACTTTGAGAAGCCAAGGTGGGAAGATTGCTTGAGCCCAGGAATCCCAGACCAGCCTGGGCAATATAGCAAGGCCTCCACCTCTATAAAAAGTAAAAATAAATTAGCTGGCCATGGTGGTGTGCACCTATAGTCAGTCCTAGCTGCTTGGAAGGCTGAGGTAGGAAGATCGCTTGAGCCCAGGAGTTTGAGGCTGCAGTGATCTGTGATTGCACCACTGCACTCTAGCTGGGTGACAGAGCAAGACCATGTCTCTTAAAAAAAAAAATACAGTGTCATACACTATATTAAAAAATCAGTATCCCTAAGGCATTTTTAAAGTTGCATTTTCGCTTGTTAGCGTTTTTACAGAATTCTTATATAATTACAGTGAACATATTGTGACCATATATTTGTTAATATTAGAACAAACATTTTAATATGTCTGGCTCATCTTTATAATCTCATCACATGATATATCATGATTCATTAAAAAGTTACTCATAGAAGACATTAGTGGTTTCTAGTTTTATGCTCTTTTGTGTGTATTGAACCTTTTCATTTTTGTAGTTTTGTGTTATATTTAAAATAAATACAAGCTTTGCACGGTGGCTTATGCCTCTGATCCCAGCACTTTGGGAGGCCAAGGTGGGAGGATCACTTGAGGCCAAGGCAAGAGGAGCACTTGAGGGTAGGAGTTCGAGACCAGCCTAGGGAATATAGCGAAACTCTGTCTCTACAAAAAATTTTTTAAAAAAATTAGCTGTGTGTAATGCTGTGTGCCTTTAGTCCCAGCTACCTGAGAGGCTAAGGTGGAAGGATCACTTGAGCCAGGGAGGGGGAGGCTGCAGTGAGCCATGATCGTGCCACTGCGCTCCAGCCTGGGTGACAGAGCAAGATCCTGTCTCAATAAAATAAAATAAAATAAAAATTGTGTAAAATTGAGATTAATGGACAAATCAACTTTATTAAATCTTTACACTTCTCACCCTGGCACTGTCATTTGTATTTATGTTACCAGATGGAAATTCTTTGGAGATAGTTGTCTAAAATGACAGCTTATTACTCAACCCTTAATACCAAAAGAATTGTTTGATGCCATTATATTCTTCACCTACATACGTCTCATGGCTTTAGTAATTAAGGTTTTTCAAATGTCTTCTAGCTTTTATAAAATCATGTATTTTTTAAAAAATATATTCTTTAATTACCTTTTATTTCACGGGCTTTAAGGGAACAGGTGATTTTTGGCTGCATGAGTGAATTGTGTAGTGGTGAAGTCTGAGATTTTAGTGCACATGCCACCCGAATAGTGTGTAGCACCCTACTACATTGTGTAGTTTTAAAAAATCTCTCACATCATCCCCCCTTCTGAGTTTCCAGTGTCCATTCTACCTCTCTGTATGCCTTTGCATACCCATAACTTAGTTCCCAATTATAAGTAAGAACATATGGTATTTGGTTTTTCATTCCTGAATTACTTCAGAATAATGGCCTCTATCTCTATCCACATTGCTTCAGAAGATATTATTTCATTCTTTTTTATGGCTGAGTAGTATTCCATGGTGTATTTTCTTAATTCACTCATCGGTTGGTGGGTACTTAGTTTGGTTCCACATCTGGCAATTGTGAATTTTTCTGTGATATACATATGCAGGTTTAAAATTTTTTTTTTTTTTTAATTTTTATACAGTTTTCCTTTGGGTAGATACCCAGTGGTGAGATTGCTGGATCAAATGGTAGATTTAGTTCTTTGAGAAATCTCCATACTGTTTCCCATAGAGGTGATAATTAATTTACATTGCCACCAGCAGTACCTAAATGTTCCCTTTTCGTCACATCTATGCCAATATCTATTGTTTTTTGGCTTTTTAATAGCCATTCTGGCTGGGATAAAGTGATACCTCATTGTGATTTTAATTTGCATGTCCCTGATGATTAGTGATGTTAAGCATTTTTTTCATGTTTCTTGGTCATTGTATACCTTCTTTTGGAAAAATGTTTATTGATGTCATTTGTCCACTTTTTGATGGGATTATTTTTTTCCTTGCAGATTAGTTGGAGTTCCTTATAGATTCTGGATATTAATCTTTTGTTAGATGAATAGTTTGCAAATATTTTCTCCTATTCTGTGGGCTGTTTACTCTGTTTATTTTTTGCTGAGCAGAAGCTTTTTAGTTAATTAGGTCCCATTTATTTTTTTTGTTGCATTTGCTTTTGGTGTCTTAGTCATAAATTCTTTGCCTAGACCGATATCCATAAGAGTTTTTCCTAGGTTTTCTTCTAGCATTTTTATGGTTTCATGCCTTAGATTTAAGTCTTAAATCCGTCTTGGGTTGATTTTTGTATATGGTAAGAGATAGGGATCCAATTTCATTCTTCTACATGTGGCTATCCAGTTTTCCTGGCAACATTTATTGAATAAGGTGTTCTTTTCCCAATTTTCATTATGTATGCTTTGTCAAAGGTCAGTTGATTGTATTTGGCTTTATTTCTGGGTTCTCTACTCTGTTCCTTTGCTCTGTGAATGTACTTTTATACTAGTACCATGCTGTTTTTGTTACTATAGTAGCCTTGTAGTATAATTCGAAGGTGAGTAATGTGATGCCTCCAGATTTGGTTTTTTGTTTAAGATTGCTTTTTGGTTCCATATGAATTTTAGGATTGTTTTGTCTAATTCTGTGAAAAATGATGTTGGTATTTTGATACAAATTGCATTGAATCTGTGGACTGCTTTGGGCAGCATGGTCATTTTCATGATATGGATTCCTCTAATGCATGAGTGTGGGATGTATTTCCATTCGTTTGCATTGTCTGTGATTTCTTTCTGAAGTGTTTTACACTTCTCCTTGTAGAGATCTTTTACTTCCTTGGTTAAGTGTACTCCTAGGTATTTTATTTTATTTTTTTGCAGCTATGGTCAAAGGGATTGAGTTCTTGATTCTCAGCTTAGTCATTGTTGGTGTGCTACTGATTTGTGTACTTTGATTTTGCAACCTATACTTTACTGGATTTATCAAATCTAGGAATCTTTTGGAGGAGTTCGTAGAATTTTCTAGATATATAATCATATCATTGGCAAACGGAGATAGTTTGACTTCTTCTTTTCCATTCTGAATGCCCTTTATTTCATTCTCTTGCCTGAGTGCACTGGCTGTGGCTTTCCGTATGTTCTTATTTTTAAAGGAGAGACTTTTACCCAAAACGAAAAAATTATTTGAATTGGAAAATGGGAAGAAGTACTCTGAAAGTATTATTTTTTACATAGTCAAATTTGGTAGTTTAATTTTATTATTTCTGGATTTTGCTGTCATTCATAGCATATGTTTATAAAAGTTTATAAAAATGTTCTTTATTTTCTTCCAACATAAAGTTATTAATTTAATTAGTGCATTCAGTATTTGCCAGGAGTTCTGTAGGAATCATGAGTAACTTTTGGGCTTTTCTGCATATAAAAGTGTAAGTATCATATTATGTAATAATTCATGTAATTATCCTTATTTAGGAATGTTTAATGTGCTGCCTTTTTCTCTTCACAGATTCTGTCAGCTTTTAAGAACAAATGCACCTTATAGCTCATGGAAGAAAAAACACAAATCAAGACGTTTTTGGGTTCCAAGTTGCCAAAGTATGGAACAAAATCTGTAAGAAGTACATTGCAGCCGATGCCAAATGGGACACCTGTTAATTTATTAGGAACTTCCAAGAATAGTAATGTCAAAAGTTACATCAAAAATAATGGCTCTGATTGTCCATCATCTCATTCATTTAATTGGAGAAAAGCAAATAAATATCAACCTTGTGCACAAGGTGCTGGAGAGCCTAACAATACTCAAAATTCACATGATAAAATAATTGATCCTGGAAAACATGTTCCTACTCAAGGAATATTTGATAAAAATGGGATGAAGGGAGGTTTGAAAAGTGTTTCTTTATTCACATCAAAGTTAGCAAAGCCATCCACTATGTTTGTGTCATCTACAGAGGAGTTAAACCAAAAGTCTTTTTCTGGACCATCAAATTTGGGTAAATTCACCAAAGGCACATTATTAGGAAGGACTTCATATTCTTCGGTCAATACTCCAAAATCACAGTTGAATGGATTTTATGGAAACCGGTCGGCTGGTAGCATGCAAAGGCCTAGAGCAAACTCCTGTGCCACCAGAAGCAGTTCTGGAGAAAGCTTAGCTCAATCCCCAGACAGTAGTAAATCTGTTAATTCTGAAAAAATGGTAAGATCACAGAGTTTTTCACATTCCATTCAGAATTCATTCCTTCCACCTTCATCTATAACCAGATCACATTCCTTTAATAGAGCTGTGGATCTTACAAAGCCTTATCAGAATCAACAGCTATCCATTAGAGTGCCTCTACGGTCAAGTATGCTAACAAGAAATTCCCGGCAGTCTGAAGTACTCAATGGGAATGAACATTTGGGGTATGGATTTAATAGGCCTTATGCTGCTGGTGGAAAGAAGTTGGCTTTACCAAATGGCCCCGGTGTAACTTCTACTTTAGGTTATAGAATGGTTCATCCCTCTCTACTGAAATCTAGCCGATCTCCATTTTCTGGGACTATCACAGTTGATGGAAATAAAAACTCACCTGCTGAGACATGTGTAGAGGAAGATGCTACAGTTTTGGCTAAGGACAGAGCTACTAATAAGGACCAAGAACTGATTGAAAATGAAAGTTATAGAACAAAAAACAACCAGACTGTGAAACATGATGCTAAAATTAGATACCTGAGTGATGATGTGGATGACATTTCCTTGTCGTCTTTGTCATCTTCTGATAAGAATGATTTAAGTGAAGACTTTAGTGATGATTTTATAGATATAGAAGACTCCAATAGAACTAGAATAACTCCAGAGGAAATGTGTCTCAAAGAAGAAAAACATGAAAATGTGCCACCACAGGATATATTTGATTCCCCCAAGGAAAATGAAAAAGTCTTCAGTAAAACTGATGAATGGATAGATATAAGTGTCTCTGGTAAATATTACTAACCTTAAGTTTTTTTGCTTTCTTTTAGGTAATATAACTGAACTTATATTTAGGATTATCTTCAGATAGATTTCAAGATATTATCAGTTTCACGGAGGGATGGATCTAGACAAAATTGGGGTGGGGCAACATTTATTTTCCTGTGACTTCCATACCCCATTTTTCACCCTATCCAAGACAATATTAGTAACATTTGTTGTTATTAATTATAACATTTGTTGTTCTTTGGCTATTATACACAGCCTATTCCTGCTTAGTATAGACAGTGCTTCTAAATGACTTTTCCCCTACTTACCTCAACCAGCGTGGTATGCCATTAAACAAACCATCTCTTCTCTTAGGGTAGCATTTCATTGCTATTTGTTAAGAGTAAAGCTGTACCAAAGGGGAAATTAGATAATATAGGTTATGTCTAATCTGATGGATTTTTTTATCTTAGGAAATTTTTCTTGTTTAGCAATTTTTGTAGATGCGCTTCCTGAGAGAGGTTTATTTATTTATTAAACTGAAGAAAGTGAAATAATACCTGGTAAACATTTCCTCTTATGTTTGATTATCCTGTTACTAAATGCTGGAGAAAATGTATTTGGTATTTGTACACCCATATACCTGAATAAAGAACAACTAAAGGGATTAGACATAGACATGTGGTATAATGAGGGGACTAGAGCATGCATAGAGATGCATGTACAAACCCTTGATTATCTATAGGTCTTCTAAAAGAGACTACCGGAACAAGTTTATTTCCTTTTAGGGAGGCAATTATGAGTACCCTACATTATTTAATCTCTGAAGTTAAATAGTATACACAGAGGAAAAGGAGTTTCCTGGCCAGTGTTTAAGTATCTTGGGAAATATTATAGGAATATGAAGGTTTATTTACATTTTTGGAAATATTACAGAAGTGAAAGATGACTAAATGAATTTTCTTTTAATCTATTAGAAAATATTTCAGTAGGTTATTTTAAAGATTTTGCCTCTTGATGTTTTACTGCTTAGGATATAGAAAGTGCTGCAGTTATGAGTGCTTTTTTTGAGCCAGCTTTTTGGCTATGACATTCCAGATTATTAGCAGTTATATTTTTAGGACATGAGAAACAATTATATTTTTGTGACTCAATAACCTTTTTTCTCTTGAAGACAGGAGTGAATGTACAAAACATACTTCTGGGAATAATTTGGTTTCACCAGATACAGACTACAGAGCTGGTTCTTCGTTTGAACTATCTCCATCTGATAGCTCTGATGGAACATACATGTGGGATGAAGAAGGCTTGGAACCCATTGGAAATGTCCATCCGGTTGGGAGCTATGAGTCCTCTGAAATGAACAGCATAGTATGTATGGATTTATATACTCTTGGAATATTTTGTTTACCCTACTATAGAGAGACTTGTGATATGATTGATTTTTTAAAACATTTATGAATTAACTTTACTGCTTTGAGAAATGGGAATTCATATTTGTTAAGAGCCTATAAAATATCTGACTCTAATGTGAAATAAAGCATGGAGAATGTATGACATTTGACGTAAATATACTCAACATGTGTACATACATATTCATCATACATATGTGCATATTAGTAGGTTAATCTATGCCAGTGGTTCTCAAAGATGGGGGGAGGAGGTCAATGACTGGAGGTGGTTTTGTTTGTCATATTGATGAGTGCTTCTTGGCATCTAGTGGGTAGATGCCAGGGATGTTGTTTAACATCCCACAGTGCACAAGACAGAGACCACAATGAATTATCTAGCCTAAGATGGCAGTAGTGCTGCTGTTGAGAAACCTTGGTCTATGCTATACTGAGGTAACATTGAAGTGCCAGCTCTGAATGGGATAATACCAGTATATTTTTTTACTCTTAGGAAGTCTGTTGTGGGTCTGGACAGCTCTCTAGGGCAGCTGTCTTTAGTGATCTAAACTGCTTTGATTTTGGGGCTTGACCATCTTTTGAGGTCCCTTCTTGTCACTATGGCAGAGGAAGAGAGTGCCAGAGTGTCTCACACATATTATTACTTGCATTGGCCTGCAGGCAACACTTGGCACTTCCATTCATGATCTGTTGACCAGAACTAATCATGTGGTCCCACCTAAGTACTAAAGGGTTGGGAAGTGTAATCTTCGTGTGTGCCTGGAAGGCAAGGGAACCAGGTATGAGCAAGTGTTAGAAGACCTGCCATGAATTTATATGTGTAAATTTTAAGAAACATGGCAAGTAATGTGGATAATATACTGTATGGGTAAACTGTAACTGGTATGTTTGAAGTGACTCATTGCAGTTATTCAGTATATAAAATATTATTTTCCAGTAGTTGTATGGGAAAATTGGTAGTCTTTGTGGATATATTAAATTCCAAGTGGATTTCAGGCAGTGTAATTTTCTATACTCCTGTAAACCTTTTACTTAAGCCGTTGTTACCAGAGGCTTAAATTGCACAAACATTTTTTTAACGTCTATCAACACCTTGCATGCAAACATTTAATTTAGAGACAGTGTCTTCACTTCATTAGATAAAGGAGGCTCAGAAAAGATAACAGTTTAAGACCTTACATGCTATCTTACTAGGCGTTTTAAGGCAAATATGATTGACGTGCAAATGAACATGGTGTCCAGCAGATGGCAGCAATAAACCACTTAGTACCTGACAGTTTTTAGAGGCTAACCATCTTCAGTTCATTGTTCCTGTAACTAATCCCAAAATAGCTTTCTCTAAAATATTGCAGACTGCATCTGGATTGACTGTTAGTCCTTAAGATCCCTGAGTTTCCTCCTTGTTCAGTAGGTTTCTGTATATGGTATGGGAAGCAACAAAAACATTCATTCTGTGCTTTGGAACAAGATGGTGTTTCTGTCTTTCTCTTCTGATCTAAGGAGAAGATAAAGTCTGAGAAAGGATAGAAAATTGATGGCAAAAGTTGAGAACAGTGTGTTGAGTTCTTCTACAGTGATGTTGGATTTACCATTTTTGCTCTGAAGTTATGTGAATTTTTTGTTTTGTATAAATTTTAGGCATGTACCTGTTCAAAATGTGTTTTTTTTTTTTTTTTTTTTGGTGAATTGGACTTTCCATCATTACTTAGTGATCTTCTGTATCTCTAATTATGCTTTTTGTTTTTAGACTTCTTTTTTTCCAAATATTAATATATCTTACCAGTTTTATTTGTGTATTTTCCCTTCTTTTACTATCAGTCTTTTTTATATATAGCAAATAGTTTATTATTTTAAAATTTTCAGTTTGTCTTTTTCTTTTGACTAGTGAGTTTAATCCTTTTATGTTTGCGTTTATTGTTATAGTTGGACTTTATTTACTCTGCCATCTTACTATTTTTATTTAAATTGTCTTGCTTTTTTTTTGTTTGTTTCTTTTTTTTTTTTCCCCCTAAAGTGGTTCAAAGTAGTATCTCTTACTTAACCCCCAAAGACCTTTAGCTTATTCTCGCTTTTCTTGGTCTCTGCAACACTGCTTCTTCCAGTCCAGGTCAAGATAAGGAGCTTTCACTAGAATATACATCAACTGTGTCACTTCTAACACAGTTTAATTCCACCCACTGTTCATTTCTGCTGAGATTGTTTTTCTAGTAAGTCTTCCTTTTTGAAAGAAACAGTGTGTTCATATACATTCTGGTGCAATCTGCTATTCATGTCAGGGATCCCAACAAATAGTTTGTAGACTGATTGCTTTTCATAACACCAGTCTAGAATCCTGGTTATTTATTTGTTTAAACGCTACCAGTATTATGCAGAGATCTAAATTACATACAGTAAAATGCACAATTTTTCTGCAGACAGACCGGAGAATTTTGGTAATATGGATGTATGTGTATGGATGATTATACATATGTGATGTATCTTAAAATCATCTTTCCCCCACTGTATTTCAGGGTCATCTTTGTCATAAATGAATGACTGCATATATAAATATTGCATAGACAAATATTTCTGTTTATTTTGTCAGTTATATGTTATTTTCATTTTTGTAGCTTTAAAATAAATTTTGCTGCCTGGTAGGGTAAGTCTTCCAGCTTTGTTTTTTCCCAAGATTTCCATAGCTCTTCTTAGTCTTTTGTATTTCCAATTAAATATTAGATTGAGCTTGTCAGTTTCCAGAAAGGACCTGCAGGGATTTTGAATGGGATTGCATTGAATTTATAGATGAGTTTGGAGAGAATTGACATATTTATGATGGAGATATAGTCCTCCATTAATTTCATACTTTAGAAATACTTCTTGCTAATGTTTTGTACTTTTCTGCAAAATGTTACACATATTTGATTTTGACACTGTAAGTGGTACCATTTTTATAATTTTATGAGTTTTTGTTATATATACAAATACACCTGATTTTTGTTTGTTGACTTTTCTAATAACCTTGTAAATTCATCTACTAGTTACAGTAATTTGCCTGTGGATGGTTTTGGAACTGGTATATACACTATATAATCATACCATTTGCAAAGTTGTCTCACCATCCCAGCGCTTGCCCTATTACACGAGTTAGGACCACCAACATAATGTTGAATTGAAATGGTGATAGAATTTCAGAGAGAAAGCCTTAATAGTTCACCATTAAAGTTTTTGGGAGCTGAGAGGGAGTTTAATCAGAATATGGAAACTGTCTTTTATTTTGTTTGCTGAATTTTTGTTGCGAATGAATATTAAGTTTTACCAAATGCTTTCTCTACATCTGTTGAGATAATGAAATTTTTTTTGTGTTAGTGTGCTAGATTGCATGGCTTGATTTTCAAATAGTAAACTACCTTTCCATTCTTAGAATACATTCACTTGGTCATGATGTATTATCTTTTCAAATGTAGTTAAACTAGATTTTCTAATTTTTAAATTTTAAAATTATTTTTAAAAATTAATTAATTTTTTTTTTTTTTTTTTTTTGAGGTGAAGTCTCACTCTTATCACCCAGGCTGGAGTGCAATGGTGTGATCTTGGCTCACTGCAGCCTCTGCCTCCCAGGTTCAAGCGTTTCTTCTGCCTCAGCCTCCCAAGTAGCTGAGATTACAGGTGCCTGCCACCATGCCTGGCTAAATTTTGTATTTTTAGTAGAGTCAGGGTTTCACCATGTTGGCCAGGCTGGTCTCGAACTCCTGACCTCAGGCGATCTGCCTGCCTCAGCCTCCCAAAATAGTGGGATTACTGGCATGAGCCACTGCGCCTGGCCTAAAAATTAATTTTTAGAAAAGAGATGGGGTCTTGCTATATTGTCCAGGCTGGCCTTGAACTCCTGGGCTGAAGTAATCCTCCCCCCACAGTCTCCCAAGTAGCTGGGACTACAGGTGCATGCCACCATACCCAGCTCTGCTAATAGTCTATGTTTTTACATGTATGTTCATGAGTAAGATTGTTCTGCTCTGTAATTTTCTTGTTTTTCTTTCTGATGATGTTGCCATGTTTTGGATCAAGATCATGCTGACTTTATAATGAGTTGAGAAGTGTTTTCTTATTTTTCTGTCCTTTGAAAGAATTTGTGTACAACTAATGTGCTTATTCCTTAGGTATGTAAAAGAATTTGCAAGAATTCAGCCTTCTGGAACTGGAGTTTTCTTTATGAGAAAGTTTTTAGTAACAGTTTTAATTTTTAGATACTGGCATATTAAAATTTGTATGTTGGTTTTTGAAAATTTGTCCATTTCATCTAAACTTGTCATTTGTTGGTGAAAGTTGACTAGGATTATCCTTTTTAAAACATCTTTAGGGTCTTATAAGGACGTCTGCTTTTCATTCCTGATACTGGTAATTGGTGTTTCCTTTCTTTTTCTTCATTTCCAAGAACCAAATTTGGGCTTTGCTGATTTTTCCATATTGTGCTTATTTTCTGTTTTTATTGATTTTGGTTTATATCTTTATTTGCTTCCTTCTACTTTTCTTATTTTTTTAAAATTTATTTATTTATTTATTTTTATTATTATACTTTAAGTTCTAGGGTACATGTGCACAACGTGCAGGTTTGTTACATATGTATACTTGTGCCATGTTGGTGTGCTGCACCCATCAACTCGTCAGCACCCGTCAACTCGTCGTTTACATCAGGTATAACTTCCAATGCAATACCTTCCCTCTCCCCGCTACCCCCTCCCCATAATAGGCCCTGGTGTGTGATGTTCCCCTTCTCAAGTCCAGGTGATCTCATTGTTTATTGTTCAGTTCCCACCTATGAGTGAGAACATGCGGTATTTGGTTTTCTGTTCTTGCGATAGTTTGCTGAGAATGATGGTTTCCAGCTGCATCCATGTCCCTACAAAGGACACAAACTCATCCTTTTTTATGGCTGCATAGTATTCCATGGTGTATATGTACCACATTTTCTTAATCCAGTCTGTCACTGATGGACATTTGGGTTGATTCCAAGTCTTTGCTATTGTGAATAGTGCCGCAATAAACATACGTGTGCATGTGTCTTTATAGCAGCATGATTTATAATCCTTTGGGTATATACCCAGTAATGGGATGGCTGGGTCATATGGTACTTCTAGTTCTAGATCCTTGAGGAATCGCCATACTGTTTTCCATAATGGTTGAACTAGTTTACAATCCCACCAACAGTGTAAAAGTGTTCCTATTTCTCAACATCCTCTCCAGCACCTGTTGTTTCCTGACTTTTTAATGATTGCCATTCTAACCGGCATGAGATGGTATCTCATTGTGGTTTTGATTTGCATTTCTGTGATGGCCAGTGATGATGAGCATTTTTTCATGTGTCTGTTGGCTGTGTGCATGTCTTCTTTTGAGAAATGTCTGTTCATATCCTTTGCCCACTTTTTGATGGGGTTTTTTGTTTTTTTCTTGTAAATTTGTTTGAGTTATTTGTAGGTTCTGGATATTAGCCCTTTGTCAGATGAGTAGATTGCAAAAATGTTCTCCCATTCTGTAGGTTGCCTGTTCACTCTGATGGTAGTTTCTTTTGCTGTGCAGAAGCTCTTTAATTAGATCCTATTTGTCAATTTCAGCTTTTGTTACCGTTGCTTTTGGTGTTTCAGACATGAAGTCCTTGCCCATGCCTATACCTGAATGGTATTACCTAGGTTTTCTTCTAGGGTTTTTATGGTATTAGGTCTAACATTTAAGTCTCTAATCCATCTTGAATTAATTTTCATATAAGGAGTAAGGAAAGGATCCAGTTTCAGCTTTCTACTTATGGCTAGCCAATTTTCCCAGCACCATTTATTAAATAGGGAATCCTTTCCCCATTTCTTATTTTTCTGAGGTTTGTCAAAGATAAGATGGCTGTAGTTGTGTGGTATTATTTCTGAGGACTCTGTTCTGTTCCATTGGTCTATATCTCTGTTTTGGTGCCAGTACCATGCTGTTTTGGTTACTGTAGCCTTGTAGTATAGTTTGAAGTCGGGTAGCGTGATGCCTCCAGCTTTGTTCTTTTGACTTAGGATTGTCTTGGCAATGTGGGGTCTTTTTTGGTTCCATATGAACTTTGAAGCAGTTTTTTCCAATTCTGTGAAGAAACTCATTGGTAGCTTGATGGGGATGGCATTGAATCTATAAATTACCTTGGGCAGTATGGCCATTTTCATGATACTGATTCTTCCTATCCATGAGCATGGCATGTTCTTCCATTTGTTTGTGTCCTCTTTTATTTCACTGAGCAATGGTTTGTAGTTCTCCTTGAAGAGGTCCTTTACATCCCTTCTAAGTTGGATTCCTAGGTAGTTTATTCTCTTTGAAGCAATTGTGAATGGAAGTTCATTCATGATTTGGCTCTCTGTTTGTCTGTTACTGGTGTATAAGAATGCTTGTGATTTTTGCACATTAATTTTGTATCCTGAGACTTTGCTGAAGTTTCTTATCAGCTTAATGAGATTTTGGGCTGAGATGATTTAGTTTTCTAAATATACAATCATGTCATCTGCAAACAGGGACAATTTGACTTCTTCTTTTCCTAACTGAATACCCTTGATTTCTTTCTCTTGCCTGATTGCCCTAGCCAGAACTTCCAACACTATGTTGAATAGGAGTGGTGAGAGAGGGCATCCCTGTCTTGTGCCAGTTTTCAAAGGGAATGCTTCCAGTTTTTGCCCATTCAGTATGATATTGGCTGTGGGTTTGTCATAAATAGCTCTTATGATTTTGAGATACGTTCCATCAATACCTAGTTTATTGAGAGTTTTTAGCATGAAGGGCTGTTGAATTTTGTCAAAGGCCTTTTCTGCATCTATTGAGATAATCGTGTGGTTTTTGTCTTTGGTTCTGTTTATATGCTGGATTACGTTTATTGATTTGCGTATGTTGAACCAACCTTGCATCCCAGGGATGAAGCCCACTTGATCATGGTGGATAAGCTTTTTGATGGGCTGCTGGATTAGGTTTGCCAGTATTTTATTGAGGATTTTTGCATCGATGTTCATCAGGGATATTGGTCTAAAATTCTCTTTTTTTGTTGTGTCTCTGCCAGGCTTTGGTATCAGGATGACATTGGCCTCATAAAATGAGTTAGGGAGGATTCCCTCTTTTTCTATTGATTGGAATAGTTTCAGAAGGAATGGTACGAGCTCCTCCTTGTACCTCTGGTAGAATTCAGCTGTGAATCCATCTGGTCCTGGACTTTTTTTGGTTGGTAGGCTATTAATTATTGCCTCAATTTCAGAGCCTGCTATTGGTCTATTCAGGGATTCAGCTTCTTCCTGGTTTAGTCTTGGGAGAGTGTAAGTGTCCAGGAAATTATCCATTTCTTCTGGATTTTCTAGTTTATTTGCGTAGAGGTGTTTATAGTATTCTCTGATGGTAGTTTGTATTTCTGTGGGGTCGTTGGTGATATCCCCTTTATCGTTTTTTATTGCGTCTATTTGATTCTTCTCTGTTTTCTTCTTTATTAGTCTTGCTAGCAGTCTATCAATTTTGTTGATCTTTTCAGAAAACCAACTCCTGGAGTCATTGATTTTTTGGAGGGTTTTTTGTGTCTCTATCTCCTTTAGTTCTGCTCTGATCTTAGTTGTTTCATGCCTTCTGCTAGCTTTTGAATGTGTTTGCTCTTGCTTCTCTAGTTCTTTTAATTGTGATGTTAGGGTGTCAATTTTAGATCTTTCCAGCTTTCTCGTCTGGGCATTTAATGCTATAAATTTCCCTCTACACACTGCTTTAAATGTGTCCCAGAGATTCTGGTATGTTGTATCTTTGTTCTCATTGGTTTCAAAGGACATCTTTATTTCTGCCTTCATTTCGTTATGTACCCAGTAGTCATTCAGGAGCAGGTTGTTCAGTTTCCATGTAATTGAGTGGTTTTGAGTGAGTTTCTTAGTCCTGAGTTCTAGTTTGATTGCACTGTGGTCTGAGAGACAGTTTGTTATACTTTCTGTTCTTGTACATTTGCTGAGGAGTGCTTTACTTCCAGTTATGTGGTCAACTTTGGAATAAGTGCGATGTGGTGCTGGGAAGAAAGTATATTCTGTTGATGGGGTGGAGAGTTCTGTAGATGTCTATTAGGTCTGCTTGGTGCAGAGTTGAATTCAATTCCTGGATATCCTTGTTAGCTTTCTGTCTCGTTGATATGTCTAATGCTGACAGTGGGGTGTTAAAGTCTCCCATTATTATTGTATGGGAGTCTAAGTCTCTTTGTAAGTCTCTAAGGACTTGCTTTATGAATCTGGGTGCTCCTATGTTGGGTGCATATATATTTAGGATAGTTAGCTCTTCCTGTTGAATTGATCCCTTTACCATTATATAATGGCCTTCTTTGTCTCTTTTGATCTTTGATGGTTTAAAGTCTGTTTTATCAGAGACTAGGATTGCAACCCCTGCTTTTTTTTGTTCTCCATTTGCTTGGTAGATCTTCCTCCATCCCTTTATTTTGAGCCTATGTGTGTCTCTGCATGTGAGATGGGTCTCCTGAATACAGCAAACTGATGGGTCTTGACTCTTTATCTAATTTGCCAGTCTGTGTCTTTTAATTGGACCATTTAGTCCATTTACATTTAAGGTAAATATTGTTATGTGTGAACTTGATCCTGTCATTATGATATTAGCTGGTTATTTTGCTCGTTAGTTGATGCAGTTTCTTCCTAACATCGATGGTTTTTACATTTTGGCATGTTTTTGCAATGGCTGGTACTGGTTGTTCCTTTCCATGTTTAGTACTTCCTTCAGGCTCTGTTGTAGGGCAGGCCTGGTGGTGACAAAATCTCTAAGCATTTGCTTGTCTGTGAAGGATTTTATTTCTCCTTCACTTATGAAACTTAGTTTGGCTGGATATGAAATTCTGGGTTTAAAATTCTTTTCTTTAAGAATGTTGAATATTGGCCCCCACTCTCTTCTGGCTTGTAGAGTTTCTGCCAAGAGATCTGCTGTTAGTCTGATGGGCTTCCCTTTGTGGGTAACCTGACCTTTCTCTCTGGCTGCCCTTAACAGTTTTTCCTTCATTTCAACTTTGGTGAATCTGACAATTATGTGACTTGGAGTTGCTCTTCTCGAGGAGTATCTTTGTGGTGGTCTCTGTATTTCCTGAATTTGAATGTTGGCTTGCCTTACTAGGTTGGGGAAGTTCTCCTGGATGATATCCTGGAGAGTGTTTTCCAACTTGGTTCCATTTTCCCCCTCACTTTCAGGCACCCGAATCAGACGTAGATTTGGTCTTTTCACATAGTCCCATACTTCTTGCAGGCTTTGTTCATTTCTTTTTCCTCCTTTTTCTTTAGACTTCTTGCTTCATTTCATTCATTTGATCTTCAATCGCTGATACTCTTTCTTCCAGTTGATGGAGTCGGTTACTGAAGCTTGTGCATTTGTCATGTATTTCTGGTGTCATGGTTTTTATCTCTGTCAGTTCATTTATGGCCTTCTCTGCATTGATTATTCTAGTTATCCATTCTTCCATTCTTTTTTCAAGATTTTTAGTTTCTTTGCGCTGGGTACGTAGTTCCTCCTTTAGCTCTGAGAAGTTTGATGGACTGAAGCCTTCTTCTCTCAGCTTGTCAAAGTCATTCTCCGTCCAGCTTTGATCCGTTGCTGGCGATGAGCTGTGTTCCTTTGGAAGGGAAGATGTGCTCTTATTTTTTGAATTTCCAGCTTTTCTGCCCTGCTTTTTCCCCATCCTTGTGGTTTTATGTGCCTTTGGTCTTTGATGATGGTGACGTACTGATGAGGTTTTGGTGTGGGTGTCCTTCCTGTTTGTTAGTTTTCCTTCCAACAGTCAGGACCCTCAGCTGTGAGTCTGTTGGAGGTTGCCTGAGGTCCACTCCAGACCCTTTTTGCCTGGGTATCAGCAGCAGAGGCTGCAGAAGATAGAATATTGCTGAACAGCACATGTACCTGTATGATTCTTGCTTTGGAAGCTTCGTCTCAGGGGTGTACCCTGCCGCGTGAGGTGTGGGGTGTCAGTCAGCACCTAGTGGGGGGATGTCTCCCAGTTAGGCTACTCAGGGGTCAGGGACCGACTTGAGCAGGTGGTCTGTCCGTTCTCAGATCTCAACCTCTGTGTTGGGAGATCCACTGCTCTCTACAAAGTTGTCAGACAGGGTCGTTTGCATCTGTAGAGGTTTCTGCTGCTTTTTGTTTAGCTGTGCCCTGTCCCCAGAGGTGGAGTCTACAGAGACAGGCAGGCCTCCTTGAGCTGCTGTGGGCTCCACCCAGTTTGAGCTTCCCAGAGGCTTTGTTTACCTACTTAAGCCTCAGCAATGGTGGTCGCCCCTCCCCCAGCCTCGCTGCTGCCTTGCAGTTAGATCGAGGACTGCTGTGCTAGCAATGAGGGAGGCTTCGTGGGCATGGGACCCTCCTGGCCAGGTGTGGGATATAATCTCCTTGTGCGCCGTTTGCTAAGACCCTTGGTAAAGCGCAGTATTGGGGTAGGAGTTACCCGATTTTCCAGGTGTTGTGTGTCTCAGTTCCCCTGGCTAGGAAAAGGGATTCCCTTCCCCCTTGCGCTTCTCAGGTGAGGGGATTCCTCGCCCTGCTTCAGCTCTCACTGGTCGGGCTGCAGCAGCTGACCAGCACCAATTGTCCGACACTCCCTAGTGAGATGAACCCTGTACCTCAGTTGAAAATGCAGAAATCACCCATGTTCTGTGTCGATCGCCCTGGGAGCTGGAGACTGGAGCTGTTCCTATTAGGCCATCTTGCTCTGCCCCCAGGACGTTTTAAAATCCCTTCTACTTTTCTTTAGTTTAATTTGTTTTTTCTTTTCCAAAGTTTTTGACATGGAAACTAGATAATTGATTTTTAGCCCTTCTCCCTTCTCTGGCATATGAATGAATTCTCATAAAGAGAAACCTGTATTATTTGGGAAAGAATGCATTCCATAAACACCCTAGTAGTAAATATAGCAGTTGGTTTCACTTTACATGCCTTGTTTTAAAATTATGAATTCTAAGGCATGTTGTATAGGCCATTTTCCTTAATGCATTTATATATCCATGAACAATATACAGTATGATTTTGTATGTGTTTTACACCTTAGGTAAGTGATACATAATATTCTACAGGTTCTTTTTTTAACTCATTCTTTTTTTGTGTGTATATGTGTAGTTCTAATTCATATTTATTACTTTATAATATTCTGTCATTTGAATATACCAGGATTTTTCTCTGTTCCCCTGCTAATCTACTTTTCAGTTATTCTTTATTGCTAATACTAATGTCTACATGGTGTAGCAGTGAACGTTCGGATTTAGTTCTCTTTGATCATATAAGTCAGTTTCTTTAGGATATAAACCTAGCAATAGCATTCCTAAGATATAAAACTAGGAATAGTGTATTTTCAACTTTAACGATATTATCAAACTTCTCCCTAAAAGGGTCCTACCAGTGTATGCCTTCCAGTAGAGGGTGAGAATTTCTGTCAGTCCTCATCTGAACCCCATAAGTCGTCATCTGACTTCAACATTTTAATCAGTTTGGTGAGTGTGAGATGATACATAATGTCAATTTACATTTACACCATTATTGATTTTGTCGCTTTTTTCACATATTTTACTGGCTGTTTCATTTCCTTTTATGTAAATTTATTCTTCACTGATTTTTCAATTGGGTTTTGCCATTTTTCTTTTTTCTTTTCTTTTTTTTTTTTTTTGAGACGGAGTCTCGCTCTGCCACCCAGGCTGGAGTGCAGTGGCCGGATCTCAGCTCACTGCAAGCTCCGCCTCCCGGGTTCACGCCATTCTCTTGCCTCAGCCACTGCGCCCGGCCGGGTTTTGCCATTTTTCTTATTGATATGGAAAAGTTTTTTTATGTGGTTGGAATTTAATTCTTGTTAAATGTGTTGCAGATAATCTTCTCTGAGCCCATGGCTTCCGTTTTGTTTTTTGTATCTTTTTACCATTCATAGTTTTCAATTTTGACAATTAAATTTAGTAATGTTTTTCTTCATGGTTTTTGCTTCACATGCTCATGTATGCGTGTGTGTGTAAGACACCCTTTCCCATCCTAAGGCCGTACAGGTATTTTGTTTATAGAGAGGTGTTATGGCATAATGATTAAGAGCCAGGGCTCCAGAACAAGCTAAGTAAAACTCCACCTCTGTCATGTACTAGCTGTGTCTCCTTGGATTCTCTGTGTTCCTTTTTTTTTTTCTTTTTTTTGGAGACAGAGTCTAGCTCTGTCACCCAGGCTGGAGTGCAGTGGCGCAATCTCGGCTCACTGCAAGCTGCACCTTCCTGGGTTCATGCCATTCTCCTGCCTCAGCCTCCTGAGTAGCTGGGATTACAGGTGCCCGCCACCATGTCAGGCAAATATTTTTCTATTTTTAGTAGAGACAGAGTTTCACCGTGTTAGCCAGGATAGTCTCGATCTCCTGACCTCATGATCTGCCCTCCTCGGCCTCCCAAAGTGCTGGGATTACAGGCGTGAGCCACTATGCCCGGCCTCTCTGTGTTCCTTTTTAAAAAATGTGGATGATAATTGTACCCACCTCCAGGGCTGATGTTAGGAAGTCTATGCCTGAATGGTATGACAGTCGTGTGATTCCCTTGTGATACTGGTTGTTGAGTATTTTGAGTATCATCTCTGGCTAACTCATGGGATTACTATGAACATTAAACGAGGTCATATATATAAAGTACTTATTAATGCCAGGGATATAACAAGAGCTCAACAGGTGCTTGTTATTTTGTTTTCTAATTGTTTTGTTTTACATTTAAGACTTCAGTCTATCTGAAGTTGGTATTAGGCACAATAATTTACACTCATTAATATTCTTCCACAATATATTTGGGGTACTATGCAGAAAAGAGTTAATGTCACAGGTCTAAGATTGCTACTTCTTAGATAACCCACTTGAAAGTTTGGCCCTTGGCTGGTAAAGAGTTCCTTACAGTGCTATAAAACTTTTCATAAATGATAAGAGCGCAGTAGGTTTGCTGTGCCTAAACTGTTTGCACAGATAATGTGATTTATGCTGAACACCTGCTTTCCTTCTGGGAGTGTAGAATTTTGGTATGTGTGAGGCAGAGGGTACCCACAAGACCATCCCCCAGTGAAACCTTGGGCGCTGAGTTTCTTAAGAATATCCATGGTGGGCTGGGTGCAATGACTCATGCCTGTAATCCCACACTTTGGGAGGCTGAGGCCGGTGGATCACCTGAGGTCAGGAGTTCAAGACCAGCTTGACCAATATAGTGAAATCCTGTTTCTACTAAAAATACAAAAATTAGCCGGGCGTGGTAGCGCCTGCCTGTAGTCCCAGCTACTCGGGAGGCTGAGATGGGAGAATTGCTTGAACCCGGGCGGCAGAGGTTGCAGTGAGCCAAGATCATGCCATTGCACTCCAGCCTGGGTGACAGAGCAAGACTTTCTCAAAAAAAGAAACAAAAGAAAAAAAAAAAAAAGAACATTCATCGTGGACAAGACTTTGTACTCTTTGCATGTATTGTCACAACTGGTTGCTGGAGTAGTTAAGCACATCACATCCTGTGTAACTCCATTGAGAGAGGAGTCTTGGGTGCTTACTCCTGATTTTGCCCCATGTGCCTTTTACTTTTTAAATTTGCTTTGTATCCTTCTGCTGGAATAAATCTTAGTTGTTAATATTACTGTATGCTGAATCCTTTGACTCCTCTTAGTGAATTGTCTATCTTGGGAGTGGGCTTGGGGACTCCTGACACAGGTACTGATATGAAGTTATCTTTGTTTACTTCATGATAGCATCTTTTTTTGCTCATCATCTTTTATATTAATCCTTTGAAATAGCTATGGACTACTTACTACCTTTGGTTTCGACTAGGATGAATTCTAGAGGAGTTGAGTAAATTGGCACAGATAGGTTGGGAAGTAGTTTACTACTTGTTACACTCTCAGTCTAGTGTTCTTGATTTTTAGCCTTATATCTGCTCAGGATAACTCAGAATTTTTGAACTCAATAAACTTTTAACTGATATTTAACTTTCTTGAAGATTAAATATAGCATTTTCTGATAAATATTATAATCATTGTATGTAGACAATCTTAGGCAAAAACATTTTTTTCTCTTGTAAACACAGTGAGCCCTACTCAGAATCTTCTTTGCAGCAATGCTATGACCAATATGAGAGCTCTCATTGAAGAATAGTTGAACTACAATGTCATTATGATTGATTTTCTAACACTAAAATATTTAGGAGGTGATAATTTTAAATCATCACATGGAGGGCCTTTATTTTTGGAATGATTTTTATAGGAGGCCCAAAGAAGTGTTTGAATCAGATCATCACTGAAAGTATCTGGCCTTATTTTCGTTTTATCAGTCTTGCCTTATCTTCACATAGTGGGCAAGTTTAACTCCTTATTTAAATGAGATTCTTGTTCACTTTAAAAGGTAGATCCAAAAACTTACTTGAATGCTTTTGTCACAGCAACAAGTAGTTATGCCTTCATTTTCATGAGGCTAACACATTTTATTTACATTTCTTTATCTGTGTTTTACTAAGGGGAGAGCTGTCTAGATTTGAGTTTCTACCTTGTGATTGATGTAGCTAGACTTTATTGAGATTCAAATGTCTGCTGAATGTCATAATATTCTTAGCAGTGTTTGTGTGGGTATATGGGTTCCCCAGATTATTTGCACTGAAATTCGGAATTTCTCTAGTCCAAAAATACAGAAGAAGAGTATAAAAAGATCAAACCTGGCTTTTATTTGCCTTATTTGGTTTTGAGTATTAGAATGAATTTAGGAAGTTTTAAATTGCTCTCTAATTTTCTATCTGTGACATTTTACTTAGCTTGGGTTATTTTACTCTAAGGAAGAGACCAGAGATGCTTTAATCTTTTTTTTTTTCCTGTTTGAGACGGCATCTCTCTCTCTCACCCAGACTGGAGTGCAGTAGTGCGATCTTGGCTCACTGCGAGCTCAGGTTCACGCCATTCTCCTGCCTCAGCCTCCCGTGTAGCTGGGACTATAGGTGCCTGCCACCACACCTGGCTAATTTTTTGTGTTTTTTTAGTAAAAACGGGGTTTCACCATGTTAGCTCCTGACCTCAAGGAGCTATCTTTGAGGTATCTTCTGACCTCAAGATTAGTTATCTTGACCTTAAGGTTAGTTATCTCCTGACCTCAAGATCCGCCCACGTCAGCCTCCCAAAGTGCTGGGATTACAAGCGTGAGCCACTGTACCTGGCCGAGATGCTTTAATCTTTCTAATGTATATTCACATGTACTATCTCAGGTGGTTGCACCTTCTCTACATTTTGCTAGTTTTTTACTTTATTTAACAGTATTATACTACTTTCAAACTGTTTTCATTAAACTCTGGTGAGATCATATTGCTGTTGCTTTAAATCTGTATCTGAATAACAAAGATCAGAGCAGAACTAAATGAAATTGAAATTTAAAAATCATAAAAATGATCAGTGAAATGAAAACTTGGTTCTTTGTAAGGATAAACAAAATTGACAGGCTGCCAGCTAGATTAGCCAAGAAAAAAATATTCAAATAAGCATGATCAGAAATGATAAAGGTGATTTTACAGCTGATACCATGGAAATACAAAAGATCACCAGAGACTACTATGAACATCTGTATGTGCACAAACTAGAAAACCTAGAGGAAATGGACAAATTCCTGCAAACATAACATCCCAAGATTGATCCAGTAAGAAATAAAAATAATGAATAATGAAACTGAATCATCATTAAAAAAAAGCTACCAACTACAAAAGCCCAGGACCAGACAGATTCACAGTCGAATTTTACCAGGCATACAAGAGAGCTGGCATCAGTCTTACTGAAACTATTCCAAAAAATTAAGGAGGAAGAGGAGGAATTCCTTCTTAACTCATTGTATGAAACCAATATCATCCTGGTACCCAAATCTGGCATGGACACAACAAAAGAAGAAAACTGCTGGCCAGTATCCTTGATGAACACACATGCAAAACTCTTCAACAAAATACTGGCAAACGAAATCAAACAGCAAATGCAAAAAGATAACTCATCGTGATCAAGTGGGTTTTATTTTAGGAATGCAAAGATGGTTCATCATGCGCACATCAATAAATGTGATTCACCACATAAACAGATTAAAAACAAAATCCATATGTTCATCTCAATAGATGAAGAAAAAACATTTGATAAAATCCAGCATCCCTTCATGATAAAAACCCTCAGCAAACTAGGCATCAAAGGAACATACCTGAAAATAATAGGAGCCCCATATGATAAACCCATAGCCAACATCATACTGAATAGGCAAAAGTTGAAAGCATTTCCCCTAAGAGCTGGAACAAGACAAGGATATCCACTCCCATCACTCCTGTCAGCATAGTCTTAGCCAGAGCAAACAGGCAAGAGAAAGAAGTAAAAGCCATCAAAATTATAAAAGAAGAAGTAATTATCTGTTTGTTCATATTATCTTGTACTTAGAAAACCCTAAAGATTCCTCCAAAAGACTTTTAGAATTGATAACTTCAGTAAAGTTTCAGGATACCAAATTAATATACAAAAATTAGTGGTATTTCCATACACCATCAGTGCTCAAATAGAACCAAATTGAGAGCTGAAATCAATTTATAGTAGAGAGACACACACACACATACACACACACACACACACACACACACACACACACCCCAGGAATACATTTAACCAAGGAGGTGAAAGACCTTTACAAGGAGAAGTACAAAACACTGATGAAATAAATCATAAATGATACAAACAAATTGAAACATTTCATTCTTATGGATTAGAAGAATATCATTAAAATGACCATACTACTCAAAATAATCTACAGATTCAAGGCAATTCCCATCAAATTACCAACATCACTTTTCACAGAATTAGAAAAAACAATCCTAAAATTCATGTGGAACCAAAAAGCACCCCAAACAGCCAAAACAATCCTAAGCAAACAACAAAGCCGGAGGCATCACATTACCTGACTTCAAACTATACTACAAAGCTGTGGTAAGCAAAACAGCATGGTACTGGTATAAAAATAGACACACTGATTAATGGAACAGAATAGAGAACCAGGAAGTAAAGCCACATACATACATCTGACTGAACTTCAACAGAACTAACAAAAATAACAGGGAAAGGACACCCTATTCAATAAATGGTGCTTGGCAAATTGGCTAGCCATGTGCAGAAGAATGAAACTGCACCCCTGTCTCTCACTATGCACAAAAATTAAGATGGATTAAAGGCTTAAATGTGAGACCGAAAATTATAAAAATCCATGAAAAAAACCTAGGAAAAACTCTTCTGGACATTGGTTTAGGGAAAAGATTTATGAGTAAGACCTCAAAAATAAATGCAGCAAAAACAAAGACAAATGGGACTTTATTAAGCTGCTGCACAGTGGAGGAAACAACAGAATAAACAGACAACCTACAGAACGTGAGAAAGTATTTCCAAGCCATGCATCTGAAAAGTGACCATATTCAGAATTTACAAGGAACTCAACAAGAAAAAAATGTATAACTCCATTAAAAAAATGGACAAAGGATATGAACAGACATGTCTCAATAGAAGACATACAAGCAGCCAACAAACGTAAAAAAAAAGCTTAACATCACTAATCATTAGAGAGATGCAAATCAAAACCACAGTGAGATGCCATCTCACACCAGTCAGAATGGCTATTATTAAAAAGTTAAAAAATAACATATGTTGGTGAGGATGGGGAGAAAAGGGGAATAATTATAACACTGTTGGTGGGAATGAAAACTGAGAATTAGTACAACCTCTGTGGAAAACAGTACAGAAATTTAGGAAATAACTAAAAATAGAATTACCATTTGATCCAGCAGTCCCACTGCTGGACATCTACCCAGAGGAAAAGAAGTTACTGTATCGAAATGATATCTGCACTTGTATGTTTATCATGATAAATGTAAATTATCAAAGTAGCAAAGTCATGAACTCATCGTAGCAAAGTCATGGAATCAACTTAAGTGTCCATTAGTAGTTGATAGGATAAAGAAAATGTGGTGTATATACACCATGGAATACTATGCGACCATAAAAAAGAATGAAACTGAGACTGGGCCTGGTGGCTCATGCCTGTAATCCCAGCAGTTTGGGAGGCTGAGGCAGGTGGATCACTTGAGACCAGGAGTTCAAGACCAGCTTGGCCAACATGGCTAAACCCCGTCTCTACTAAAACTATAAAAATTAGCCAGGCATGGTGGCACATGCCTGCGATTCCAGCTACTTGGGAGGCTGAGGCACAAGAATCACTCAAACCCGGGCAGAGGCTGCAATGGCCTGAGCTGAGATCATGTCAATGCACTCCAGCCTGGGCAACAGAGCAAGACTCTTTCTCCAGAGAAAAAGAAAAAATAGAAGAATGAAGCTGTATCCTTTGTAGCAACATGGACAGAGCTGGAGGCCATTATTCTAAGTATAATAACTCAGAAACAGGATATCATATACTGCATGTTCTCACTCGTAAGTAGGAGCTAAACAGTGGGTACACATGGATGTAAACATGGAAATAATAGACATTGGGGACTTCAGAAGTGGGGAGGATGGATGGCGGATAAGAGTTGAAAAATTACCTATTGGGTACAGTGTTCACTGTTTGGGTGATGGGTTTCTAGAAGCCCAAACCTCACCACTATGCAACGTGTTCATGGAGTAAACTCACACATCATGAATCTAAAATCTAAAAAAATACCTGTATCCGTGTTCAGGGCCTTTTTCATACTACTGCTACCTTGCCTACATTCCCGGGCTAAGACCATTTGAAATTGTTTATATTTTTCTTAATGCTCCCATCTATTCCTCCTTTAAGGCTGTATTCAGACTTTTATTTTCTCCCCTCCATCTAAGGGTTAACTGTTCAATGTTGAGACCCTATAGCACTTTAAATCACACACTGGTTTTGTTTTCTGCCTTTCTCCTTCCTGTTACATCTTGAGGACAGCCTCTTTTCATCTTTCTGTGCTGTGATACTGACAGTGTGTGTAGGTACTCGATAAATGGTTCTTTCCAGTTAGAATTAATTACTCCTTCCTTCCTACTTCTAATCAGTTGCTGCCTCCTATGTTTGGCACTGTATTTCAGTTTGTAGTATACTACTTTGTATTGATCTTCATACCTGCACTGAAGTAATTTTGAAGACAAGGATTGGACCTTTCTTTTGTTTTTTTGAGACGGAGTCTTGCTCTTCACCCAACCTGGAGTGCAGTGGCATGATCTCGGCTCACAGCAACTTCCGCCTCCAGGGTTCAAGCAATTCTCCCGCCTCAGTCTCCTGAGTAGCTGGGATTACAGGCACATGCCACCATGCCTGGCTAATTTTTTGTAGAGACGGGGTTTCACCATGCTGGCCAGGCTGGTCTCGAACTCCTGACCTCGTGATCTGCCCGCCTTGGCCTCCCAAAGTGCTGGGATTACAGCGTGCCTGGCCTGTACTTTTCTTTAGTAAAATTCTCATTTTCTGATGCTTATGCCCCTTTAACTCAGGTTTTATCATACATCCTGCATCAGTATTAAGTTTCTTCTTAGTTATGTATGTTTAGATTCTATTGCTTTGGGTTAGAATAAAGTCTCAAATTTTGGTTTGTCATCCATAAGGTTATTTCATGGCTGGACTTTGCCTTGTTTACATTTGTCCTTTCACTGTGAATAAATAGCCTTTTTAAAATCTTTTCTACTGAGGCCACTGTAGAGTGTTATTTTCCCCATTCATTAATACTCACAAAGTGGTGGGAAGGGTTGGGGAGGTGGTGGTGATGGTCTCTACAAAGTGATGCAGAAACTAGTGTTCTTGTATCTATTAAAAAGTGACAGCAAAAAGTACAAATGACTCCCCCCACCCCCTTGAGCCATTTAAACATAATCTTCCTACCTGAAGCCCTATGGCCTTCAGATACTTTAATACAGTAATTCCCAAACTTTCTGCCACCAGGGACTGGTTTTGTGGAAGACAGTTTTTCCGTGGACTGGAGTGCAGATGGAGATGGTTTTAGGGTGAAACCCTTCCACCTCAGATCATCAGGCATTAGATTCTCATAAAGTGTGTGCAACCTAGATCCTTCATGTGCACAGTACACAATAGGGTTCACTCTCCTATGAGAGTCTATTGCTGCTGGTGATCTGACAGGAGGTGGAGCTCAGGCAGTAATGCTGACTTGCTTGCTGCTCACCTTTTGCTATGCAACCCAGTTCTTAACTGGCCATAGACTGGTACTAGTCCATGGCCCAGGGGTTAGAGACTCCTGCTTTAATGTATATTTCTTGGAAACAAGAACATTTTCCTGTATAATCACAGAATAACCATCTGCATCATGAAATTAACATGAATAGATTACTACCACCAAATCCTCAGACCCCATTCAAGTTCCTCCATCTGACCAATAATATCTTTTCTTTTCTTTTTTTAGTTGTCAAATGATCCTTTATTGAAATATTTTCCTTTGTGCTTCTTAACTAGCTGGCCATTCTGCCACACCACTGTTTATGTCATCTACGATGTCATGAGGGTGACGGCCATCAGCATTGCAGCCCACCGACTAGGCAGTCCCCAGGATCTCTTTAATGGTTCCAGAGAGTTCTCTGGCTAAAGATCTGTGCCCCATCTGTCGAGCAATGTTGACAGTCTCATCAAAAGTGATATTTTCACCTTGTTTAATATTTTCCTGTTTCTTTCTGTCTCCTGGCGGTTCCTTGAGGGCTTTGATGATCAGTGCAGAAGGAGCCACATCAATCTGGGCGTGTCTATTCTGAATAGTCAGTTTCACTGTAATTCTCAGACCCTTCCAGGTACTGGTTGCCTTGGCAATATTATCACCAACCTTTTTTGGAGGCAGACCCTGGGGGCCGATCTTGGGGGCCAGTGCAGACATGGTGTAGACTTTACCTCGGTACACCTTAGAGACAAAACTTTGATCTCATTGGGGTGGAACTTCAGCAGCATGGTGGAGGCAGCTGGTGTCAGATGAACCTGGATTTGGTACAACCAAAGAGAGTTACACCTTGGCCTCTTCTGAGCCAAAAACTGAAGGCAATAATATCTTCTATAGTAAAAAGATCCATGTTAGAATGACACGTTGGTTTTATCATGTACTTTAGTCTCTTCAGTCTCCTGGCCAGTGAGTGCTCCTTCAAACAGACTCCTGTGCTTTTTTCTTCTATCTCTCATAATTCTTTGAACACTCCCTTGCTCTTTTGTACAAGATAATTTAGTCTCATCTTTCATTTTTTTCTGCCCTAGGCCTGGAATGAGTGATTTCTCCTAGAGCCCTTGTTCTTTTTATTAGGAAATGCTGTTTCGGAGCCAAGTTTTAGGGGCTAGATGTGTTCACTGCTATTGAAAAGTTGCTGCTTACAGACATCTTCAGTGATGAGAGCTGGGGAATATATATATACATATATACTTGCACACACATGTATCAATATTTATGTCCACATTATTTATATATTTTGAAAACCATGAATTCACACTAATACCAATTCCATCCTAACACCACAGGATTCAATTCTAGTTTTTTCCCTTTCTATATTTGCAACCTCTGTCTCTGATGGTGATAAACCTGACTTCCATTATTATACTTAAAATATTTACAGTTACGCATTATTTAACAATGGAGATACATTCTGAGAAATGTGTTAGGTAATTCCATTGTTGTGCAAGCATCATAGAATGTACTTACACAAACTTAGATGTTGTAGCCTACTATATACCTAGGCTATGTGGTATTAGCCTATTGCTCTTAGGATACAAACCTGTATAGCATGTTACCTTATTGAATACTGTAGGCAATTATAACAATAATGATATTTGTGTATCTAAGCATATCTAAATATAGAAAAGGTAATGCACCGCTCTATGATGTTATGACAGTTACGACATCATTATGTTACTAGGCAATAGGAATTTTTCAGCTCCATTATAATCTTAAGGGACCAGTTTTATATGCAGTCAGTCATTGACCAAAATGTTGTCATATGGTGCATGACTGTTCTTATTTGATTAACTTCATTCTTTGTAACCCATTTCACTTCTGCCACCATATCCTTTTCCACATTGACGTCTTTCTCATCCTACTTGGGCTCTGAAACCTCTACACCATTAATGCATGGATTATTTGAAGGATGATTTATGGAGATGATCTGGGACATCTTAATAATACAGATGCAGTATAAATATTCTAAGACTTAACATGTATCTGTTTTGTTTTGGTTTGTTTTTTCTTTTTTATGGAGTCCTGCTCTGTCACCCATGCTGGAGTGCGGTGGCGCCATCTTGATCTCAACTCACTGCAACTTCTGCCTCTTGGGTTCAAGTGATTCTTTGAGTAGCTGGGATTACAGGCACACACCACCATGCCCGGCTAATTTTTGTCTTTTTAGTGGAGATCCACCTGCTTTGGCCTCCCAAAGTGCTGGGATTACAGGCGTGAGCCACTGTGCCTGGCCAGGCATGTATCTGCTTTATTATTAAAATGAATGACATTAAAAAATCATGAAAAATGCTTCTGTGTGTAATAAGCTTTATAGGATCTGGATCATTTAGTGTGATTAATATGGAAGCTTGGAATTAGAAGTGTGCAGAAAGCTGAAAGCTTCATTTTTTTCAAACAATATTTCAAAAATTTGGTGTAAACTCTGATTTTTAGGGAATCCGAATTAGATTATCTTAATGGTCAGTTTATGTGATAGTGTTTAATTATAATCAGTCATGAAAGTGCACAGCAACTAATGTTGGAAGGATTTGTAAGAATCCTGAGATCAGCTCAATCCTAAAGATTCAAGAAGCATCTATTTCAAAATTATTTGAAAAGGGAAGAACATTGTTTATTTAGAAAAAAATAGCACATATGATACTATGTTTGTGGTGTATTTGTAGAGATAAAAAATTTACTGTCCTTTAAAAGAATCTCATTAAGGGTTCTAGGTATCCAGGACTTTTTTTTTTTTTTTTTTGTAATTAGGGTCAGGCTGAATAAAAAACACATTTGTAAATCTGTTGATGTATTAGTTTTCTCTCATTGCTGTGACATATTACCACAGTTAGTAGTTTAAAATAGCATCTGTCTTACCATTTTGAAGCTCAAGTCCAAAATGTGTCCCACTGGGGCAAGGCTGTGTTCCCCTGGATGCTCTAGAAAAGCATGTAGACCTCTGTTCTTCCATTCACTTGGACTTTTACTGTTTGGCAAAGCTGTAGTATATTTTATAAGCAGAAAAATTAGATGCTATAGAATCAAGGTCATAGAGATTATTTAGTCTTATCCATTTATTTCATAAATATACTGAGGCCTAGAAAGGTAAAGTCACATAGTCACTCTAGCAGTACAGAGTAATTAAAAATCGGAACAACTGTCATTGTTTTTACTGCCACCATAGATTTATACTGGGTTTCTCCTTTAAGGTAAAGAAGAACCTGTTTAGCACTGTTCTCTTTTTTCTGTCTGTTACCAAAAGACTCCCTTTTGGAGAATGGTTCACTTGGACTCTTGTTGGAGAAACCTTTTTTGAAAACCAAACATTCAGATTATCTGCTTCCACACTTGTTTTTATCTCTGTACCAAACTATAGTAGAGTCTGAGAACAAACAAAAGGAGAAAAGGCAGTATATGGAGGGTTTTCTTTATATGTTTCTTTTTGGTTCATTCATTTATGTTCAGCTTGCTTTTAAAAATTGCTTTCTATTTGCTACGGCTGGAAGAATGTTGAATGCTTTAGGAAAGGGCGGGAGGGATTGTGGAGTGTATGAGGAACTATGAGAAGGCCAGGATATCCTGAGCACTGACTCAGAGGAAAGAAGTGGCAGGAGAAGAGGCTGTCAGTACAGAGCTTGAAGGATTTGGATCTTTGCCTTAGAAATTGAAGGCAAGCAGTTGGAGAATTTTAAACTCCAAAAAATTTAGTTCAGTTTACATTTTTAAAATGCTCTGTATGAAGATTGAATTAGAGGGGAGCTAGACAGGATCATGGAAGCTAATATTCAAGTGAGCGGTGGTAGTAGCTAATAACATTGTGGTGGCAAAAGTGGAGTTCTGGAGGGGTGGGTAGTTTTGAAAATGGGTTTAGAGGGTACAGTTGACCAAATTCCATTATTGATTGACTGTAGTGATGAAAAACATCACCTCCCTACCTTTAGAAGTTATAGCTAGTGTTTCTGCTTTGATTCATTTTGCCAAATTATTTTGTCACCAGTTTGACTTGTTACTTTTCTTGTGGCTTTCCCATTCCTTCTATGTATATCTACACTTTGGCTTTTTTCTTTTCATAATCTGTTCTCACTTTTATTTCAGTCTGTCTAGTCACTTTTAATCTCTAGTTACTACTACATGTTCCTGAATGTATAGTTGATACTTTATTATCTCCTTATCTCTCCTATAAGTTTCTGGCACCAAATAAGGACAAAATAAATAGTTGCCGAAATGGGTGTCATGATGACATGTGATAAATATTGCCTTTTAATTGAAAATAAATAGAAACATTGAAATTAAAGGTACTGGCGCTGGGTGGCCGTGACGGCAGCAGCAGCAGAAACAGATGTTGGCAGCCGGGCTGCCAGGAGCAGTTCCGCTGGATTTTGCCATTCGAGACTTCCTTCGGGGCACCCCAGCAAACTAAGATGGAGTATGAGTGGAAACCTGACAAGCATAGGCTTCAGCAAATCCTGCAGCTGTTAAAGGAGTCCCAGTCCCCAGACACCACCATCCAGAGAACCGTGCAACAAAAACTGGAACAACTTAATAAATATTCAGACTTTAACAACTACTTGATTTTTGTTCTTACAAAATTAAAATCTGAAGATGAGCCCACAAGATCTCATCTTGAAGAATAATGTGAAAGTACACTTTAAGAACTTCCCATATGGTATAACAGACTTTTATTAAAAGTGAATGTTTAGATAATATTGGTGACTCCTCTCCTCTGATTAGAGCCACCATTAGTATTGTGATCACAACTCTAGCCTCCAAGGGAGAATTACAGAATTGGCCTGACCTCTTACCAAAACTCTGTAGCCTGTATGCTGAAGATTACAACACCCATGAGGGAGCATTTGGCACCCTTCAGAAGATTTGTGAAGATTCTGCTGAGATTTTAGGTAGTTATGATTTAGATCATCCTTTCAACATCATGATTCCCAAATTTTTATAGTTCTTAAAGCACAGTAGTCCAGAAATAAGGTCTCACGCTGTTGCACGTGTCAATCAGTTTATCATCAATAGGACCTAAGCTCTAATGTTGCACATTTATTCTTTTATTGAGAATCTCTTTGCATTGGCTGGTGATGAAGAACCAGAGGCACGGAAACATGTGTGCCAAGTACTTGTGATTATTTGAAGTTCGAATGGATCGCCTGTTGCCTCACATGTATAATATAGTTGAGTATGTTCTATGTAAGACTCAAGATATATGGCCATGTTTTCACTGATCAAGGACAGTGGCTCAGCAATATGATGAAGATGGAATTGAAGAGGAAGAAGATGATGATGAAATTGATGATGATGATACAATTTCTGACTGGAATCTAAGAAAATGTTCTGCTGCTGCCCTAGGTGTTCTTGCAAATGTGTATCATGATGAACTGCTGCCACATATTCCACCCCTTTTGAAAGAATTACTTTTTCGTCATGAATGGGTTGTTAAAGAATCAGGCATCTTGGTTTTAGGAGCAATTGCTGAGGGTTGCATGCAGGGCATTATTCCATACTTGCCCGAGCTTGTTCCTCACTTTATTCAATGCCTCACTGATAAAATGACTCTTGTACATTCCATAACATGCTGGACTCTTAGCCACTATGCATACTGGGTAGTCAGCCAGCCACCAGACATGTACCTGAAGCCATTAATGACAACTGCTAAAGCGCATCCTGGATAGCAACAAGAGAGTACAAGAAGCTGCTGACAGTGCCTTTGCTACCCTGGAAGAGGAGGCTTGTACAGAACTTGTTCCTCACTTTGCTTATATACTTGATACCCTGGTCTTTGCATTTAGTAAATACCAGAATAAGAACCTACTCATGCTTTACAATGCCTTACGAACATTAGCTGATTCAGTAGGACATCATTCAAACAAACTAGAATATATTGAGATGCTAATGCCTCCACTGACCCAGAAATGGAACATGTTAAATGATGAAGATAAGGATCTCTTCCCTTTACCTGAGTGCCTATCTTCAGTTGCCACAGCACTGCAGTCTGGCTTTCTTCCGTACTGTGAACCTGTGTAAGAGACAATGAGGAAGACTCTTGCACGAGCCGTGCTAAACAATGCGCATCCAGATCAATATGAAGCTCCAGGTAAAGATTTTATGATAGTGGCTCTTGATCTACTGAGTGGCCTGGCTGAAGGACTTGGAGGCAACATTGAACAGCTGGTAACCTGAAGTAACATCCTAACACGAATGTATCGTGAATGCAGGATAAAATGCTAGAAGTTCGACAGAGTTCTTTTGCCCCTTTAGGTGACCTCACAAAAGCTTACTTTTAGCATGTTCAGCCTTGTATAGCTGATTTCATGCCAATATTGGGAACCAACCCAAATCCAGAATTCTTTTCAGTCTGCAGCAATGCCACATGGGCAGCTGGAGAAATCTCCATTCAAATGGGTATAGAGATGCGGCCTTATATTCCTATGGTGTTGCACCAGCTTGTAGAAATCATTAACAGACCCAACACACCAAAGACATTGTTAGAGAATACAGCAATAACGATTGGCCGTCTTGGTTATGTGTGTCTTCAAGAGGTGGCCCCGATGCTACAGCAGTATGAAGACCCTGGTGCACCTCTCTGAGAAACATAAGAGACAATGAGGAAAAGGATTCAGCATTCCGTGGAATTTGTACCATGATCATTGTGAATCCCAGTGGTGTAATCCAAGATTTTAGATATTTTTTTGTGTGATGCTGTTACATCATGGATTAACCCAAAAGATGATCTCAGAGACATGTTCTGTGAGATCCTTCATGGATTTAAAAATCAAGTTGGCAATAAAATTGGAGGCATTTCTCTAACCAGTTTCCTCTTCTCTTAAAAAGAGCATCTTGCAGCTGTTTATGGTGTTTAATCTAATACACTTAAGCTGCAGTCCCAAAATTTGGGGTCCTTCAGTCTTGGAGACTATGAGGGAGCCTCTGCCCTCAGGGAAAATGCTACCCTTTACGCGGGAAAGGGTAAACCAGTAGGCAATACACTACAGTCCCCACCGTACTGAGAGGGGCAGGAGGGAGGTGTTGCCGTCACTGTATTAAGTCGATGTTGGAAAACGTTTTAACATCTAGAGCCTTTGTGGGTGGAAATATGTCTCCAGTTACAACTCCGCAATGGATTTGAAGAAGAAAAAAAAAATCTGTTCAGTCTACTCACAAAACAGCACATTGTGGAATATTATGGAGAATTGTACCAAAACAGGAACCATATAAATGATGGATGGGGACGAGAAAGAGGAACAATTTTACAGCGCACAATAAAGGAAACCTAAGAATGGGAGCTACAAATAGTAAAGAAGCTTTTTTCTTTTTTAATTTAAAGTTTTTTTTTTTAATCCAAGTTTTCCCACATGATGGGGCCTTGTTTTGCATGTTGATGAAGAACTACACAAACAGAACTAATATAGTTAAAATCAGCTTGCCTTCCTGTAGTAGAAGCAGGTTCTTGGAAGTTACAATTTAAGGTACCCCAAAAAAGTTGGAAATAAAACAAAACAAACATAAACAATGAAGCACTCTGTGAAATGCCAAATGAGTCACTCCTTTTACCTTTTTTAGGGTGGGCACAGAGGGTGAAATAAATGGGGTTTGATATATCAAACTAAAGATGATATCTTAATT
Organism: Macaca fascicularis; assembly: GCF_037993035.2. NCBI lineage: Eukaryota > Metazoa > Chordata > Mammalia > Primates > Cercopithecidae > Macaca > Macaca fascicularis. Next base: position 62,274,777 of record NC_088383.1, on the reverse strand, counting down.
TTGCATTTAACATTAATGTAGTGGATATAATTTGATGGTTGTACTTCATTAGATTTAATTTCTAGGCCAATATGTTATTTTTTAAAGTGTAGTTTAAGGTTCAGGCATGCATTCTGGCTCATAGTGGTTGAAAGTAATTTAAATTAGTGGGAAAGTAGCATGCTTGCATCATATAGAGTGAGATTGGTATTCATTTACCTATGTTGCAGAAATTTGCGATGCAGTTTACCCATTTAGTGTAACCCTGCATTTAAAGTTACCTTTTAAGATTTGTGGGTTTTATTTTTATTAAGAATATAGATATATAAAGTACTGTAGTTTACAGCTAGTCCTTGAAATATCTTTTTTAGGATCTGTTAGGAATAAGATTGATACTGCATTGTGTGTGACCTGCGCAATGTGGAAAGCTGATATACCTGTGCAAACTCTTTGTCTCTGTGCTGTCAGTGTGATGTGCTTTCCGCATGGTTATATACTACTCATGATTTTATCAAAACTTCTAACATTTAAATTACGTGGTAAAAGATCTGTAAAAGACTACATAAATGTTAGTTGGCACATAAAGACAGTTGTAGAAATTGAAAAATGATTGCTGTATTTCAGTGTTTATTCCCACTCAACATACTGCCTTCTAAGCTTCCTTTTTTGTTGTTCAAAGTGTGATCTTAAAGATATGTTTAAGTTAATGAGTGTAAGGCAGGGTTCCTATACTATATTTTGGTGCGTGTTGGTGGCCCTCTGTGCTGTAGATATATGCACACAGGTTGCAAGTTAAAAGCTATAGAGTGAAAGTTGGTTTGGATCCTCTTCATTTCATTTGTTTAGCTTTTCTGTTATTTTTCTCTACTTACATGTATTCCTGTGAATAAATCCTTGTTAAGTTAACCCTTAAAAAATTAAAGGTACTGTTTAATACTTTTCACTTAGTTTTCTATACACATTATGACATAACCTATTTACAAAGTAAGTTTCTAAGGTATCACGTGTCATAATAGCAAGCTGCAAGTAACTAAAAATGTGATGCTAGCATAGATGTGGTAGTGGAGGGACAGCTTGTATAAAGTTGAGATGGTCCTAATGTAGGTAAATAGAAATCTCAAACTGATACTGATACTTTCAGGTATGCTTTGACATTGAGTTACAAAATTTGAACGAATAGAAAGGAGATACTCCACCTCCAGTAGTGAATTTTCCATGTACATTTAATTATCAGTATAGATCTTTTTGTCCTATTAATATAACTTTTATGTATGAAGAAAAGTTTAAATTTATGAAATGTAGTTGTTGCGATTCTTTAAACATAATTATATTTTTCTTCAGTATTAATGTTTCTTATAGATTAAGTACATTACAATATGAAGTTCAGTTCAACAATTCTTGAGCTTCTACTACGCTCCAGGCATACTCTTAATTTCTGAGGACACTGAGGTGGATAAGGCTGTCCTTGTCCTTAATTAGTTCAAAATCTTGTTTGATAGGCAGATAAATTATAAAAACATGATCATAGTATGAATTTATAAATGATTGGTATGCATGTGCTCTTGAAATAACAAAAGGAAAGTGTGTGTGTGTGTGTGTGTGTGTGTCTGTGTGTGTGTGTTGGGGGGTCATTCAGAAGCTTTTGAAGAGGAAGTTACTTCTGAGTTGAGTGTTGAAGAATGAATGCAAGTTTTACCAATTGGCCAAGGAAATTAGATGGTGAGCGTTTTAGCATAGGGAACAGCATGTACAGCATGAATGTATCGCAAAATCATGATGTGTGAGAGAGGAATATCAGCATTGCTAAGAGTATAGGGTGTGGGGTAGAGGGTAGTTGGAAATGACCCCAGGGAAGTAAGGTGGTGGAAAGGAAGGAAAATTCAGTATCTCAAACTGAAAGGACAAATGATATTTACAAATCAGATTTTTAAAATAAGAAAGATATAACATTAAATATAACATTAAATATTATAAATACTTCTGTATCAGATCTTCATACACACTTCCCATCTATGTATAAGACCATGAACAGAGAGAGTACATCTTTTCTGAACAATTTTTCTCATAAAAATGAAGTTATTGGATTATCTAAACTCCTTCTTGATCAAAGCCTGTGTTGCAGAGAAAAAGTCAGTGAACTTAAAAGTAATTTGTTAATAAACAGAGAATAGGCGGGATGTGGTGGATCATGCCTGTAATTCCAACACTTTGTGAGGCTGAGGTGGTAGGATTGCTTGAGCCCAGGAATTTGAGACCAGACTGAGTGATGTAGCAAGACCCCATCTGTACAAAACACTGAATATTAGCTGAGCATGGTGGCATATGCCTGCGGTTCCAGCTACTTGGGAAGCTGAGGTGGGACGATCACTTGAGTCCAGGAGGTTGAGGCTGCAATAAGCCATGATTGCACCACTGCACTCCAGCCTGGGTGACACAGCAAGACCCTGTCTTAACGAAAAAAAAAAGAACAGAGTGTAATATGTTACTTTTACCTAGCATTGTACCTGGCATAGAGTAGATGTATAATGAGTAATATTTTTGGAGAAAATACTGAATTCTGCGATTTAGATCAAGTAGCTATTATAAAATTGTTATAGTTAATGAGGACACTGAAGCTAGAGTCTTTCACTAATTGAATGAATTTTAGGAGTTGTTGAAGTTGCTATGGTAGCCTGAATTAGTAATTAAATAGTTTTCAATTTAGGCTATTCTGTTTTATTGTCCCAGGTGATTAAAAGTATTGCCTTCAGGCTCTTCAATTTCTAGTGGCGTTTATGTGGTACTTCCGCAATCTTTTATCCCTTTCCTGGTCTTGGGAGTCAGACAACCTGTATTAGCAGAAGCTGCCAGCTTGGTAGCTTAAGTTGGGTTGCATGGAGACACAGATAGGAAAGTTGGTCTGTGGAACCTCTTTCTACGTTTT